>NC_134575.1:59822990-60145990 GCF_050947875.1 Dermacentor variabilis
CTTGACGCAGTTTGCGGTATGTATCGAACCTCTTTCAAAGAACCCTGTGACCCAACTTGTCTGCAAGCTTGAACCACTAGGTATCTGACGGCTGCCATCTTGTCAAGCATGGGACGCTGGGTGTGTGCGCGGATGCAATACTTCCTGCTGGCTGCTGGCTGGTCTAGTAGACAACCTGGGTCACTGGGTACGGCTGATTGGATGTGTCCTCGAACAGGCAACTTCGGCACTTCGTGTGCGTTATTGGTATGCGCACATTCTTGACCGATTCCCCAGAATAATTGCGCCAAAATTATTTTGTTCCTTCAGTGGCAATGCGGTGTGTCGCTTCATCCATATCTCCCAATCCCAATAACGTCGACATTCATCGAGAGATGGGTTGTACCAGACCGTTTTTTATGCCGTTTCAGTCAAACTTGACAAGTAATTTCCCCTACGCTTTCTCTGGCTTTGTTGTCGGTTTTCTTCACACGGTTGTAACGTAACGACATATCGACCCCCCTCGCATGCCCGTAATTATTGTCGTTCCGGATTACGCCAGTGTCGCAATATGGCGCCGCCGTCGCTACTGTGGACGTCTGCGCCTCTGTAAGCCGGTACTTCGTAAACTGCAATGGCCCGCTCGTGCTAAAGCTCTGCTGCGTAGCAGCAATCGCACACACCCTCGGTGGTGGAGGTGAGCTTGTCCCGCTGCCGCTGCGCGGCGATGTTGAGCAGCAGGACCCCGACGATCGTGACAACGATCACCAGCACCACCATGCACCACAGCGTGTACTGGAAGCTGGCCGGCTGGCCAGACACGTCGCGGCTGCGCTTGGCGCGATCCAGCAGAAGCTGGAACGCCTGCACGTCGTCAACGCTTTGTGCGGCAAACCGAAGCGAACGCCGGCAGTGCCGTTTGGAATCACGCGGGCTCAAGGAACAGAACTGAGGTTGAAGAGCGACAATAAAGCAAGGACACGAGGAAACAAATACTACAGACAAGCGCCGACTGCCAACTGGAAGTTTATTTGAAAATATTCGCGCTGTTCAACCTCAGTTCTAAATGTGGACCAACTAGCCCTCCTCAAGATCTCACTGATGAAGGAACAGCGTATAGTAAGTGTAAAGATGTGAAAGCTGGTATAAGTACGTTGTACAAGTACAAAGTAAGCACTTTTGAAACCCTACCAACAAGTTTGGTATGGGATCCATGCCAATTGTCATTGAGAAAGAAACACTTTTATGGCAGCTGCTATTTCTACAGCGTACTTGCACGAAACAAAAGCAAGGGGGGAATTCTGGGGTTGTACGTGCCAAAATCACGATTTCATTATGAGGCACACCGTACTGAGGGGACTCCGGATGAATTTTGGCCAGCACGGGATCTTTAACGTGACCCCAATGCGCGGGAAACGGGTGTTTTCTCATTTCGCCCCCATAGAAGTGCGGCCGCCGAGGCCGGCATTTGATCCCGCGACCTCGTGCTAAGCGGCACATCACCATAGCAGCTAAGCCACCGCGGCGGGTCAAAACAAAAGCGGTTCAATACATAAGAGGAAAGCACAGTACCCGAGACAATTTCACGCACGAGGCTGTTGTTTAACAATATTGTTTTCCGTTGTCAATCTTCGAAGTAATAAAAAGAAAAGCGCGGTTGTACGCACACATGTTCAGCGTTACGTGTTGTGAATGAGTGCTTTAATTCTTCCAGGATTGCAACGCAATCTTTTTAGTGGAGTTCGGTTATCATCAGGGGCTCTTCAGAACTGAGATGCATGTATATTGTGAAATTTGTTTACTACAAGACGTGACAGCACTCTGTGAGAACAGCTTGCAATGGGCCCGCCCCCTTGTCATGCGATAGCAAGAGCAACGCAAGTTTCATGGTTTAGGTTTCAAGTTCATTCCGCAACGACCCTATTGAAACGACCTTACAGAAAGAAAGGCTAGAAGGAAAGGGTGAACGAAGAAAACGACGTAAACATCACACACTCCCCCGCACGACCTAGCCCCACCGCGTTCTTCGGGCGGCTGCGGCGAAGGGAGACAAGAGGGACAATTAGGACCGCACCGTATTCCCCAGTGCCTACACGCGCAGCCAATTCAGCAATTTGGGATGAACTCGAAAACACAGGAACATGAATCTTACAAAGGTGAGTGTATTTGCTTCGCGCATGTTATAAATTTTCTAAAGCTCCAGATGGAGGGAATTAGGAAACGGCGGATTAAGTTGTGTGTTTCACAGGCAAGATTGTTTCAATTAACTTACAAATTTAAGGATACCGCTGCCTTAAATCTTACGTCCAGCTACTCAAGCGCTTTCGCTTGTCGCTTGATTCCACGACTTCTGTGTATATCCCATAGCTTTGTTGCTTCCTTAACTTAGCAACTTCTTTCCGTTCTCTGGACTTCATCAATTTGTCGATTTGAGACGACATAAAGCATGGTGTGTGGCGGCGATTGCAATGTTATCTGGCGTTTGACTGCTATAATCTCGAAACATTGATGTGCGGATTATGATTTAGGTTGACTAGAAGTTTAAAACAGTTTTTTACGTGGAGTGATCATATTGTAAACGTGATAATATATATATTTGAATACCCCTTACTTAAATGACTATATTTTGATATAACCGCTCGATCGCTGTCGAATTCGCTGTAATGGAGGAACGCAGTTATTTTTTTAAAAAAGCAGGAAATCTAAAATAAAATGGCGGCCTTCACTGCTGGAAAATGCTGCCATTCGCAGTAAGCGAGCGCAGAGCCGAAAGCACCACTGAAATCTGCTGTCTTTTGGTGCTGATAAATTTCTGGCATAGATCCATCAGCTTTTACTGAATCCAAACGCTGAGAGCTGGATTGACAATTCCTTTATGCTGTATTGAGATGAATGCTATAAATTGCTGCCAACCCCAGCATTATCACGCCACTGCTACTACTACTACTACTACTACTACTACTACTACTACTACTACTACTACTACTACTACTACTACTACTACTGCTACTACTGAAACAGCCCTGGCTAAGGTGGAGTGCCTGTAATTGCCTAACTTCTTTTATTACCAGCCTTTGAATAGGGCGCAGCATAGAACACGTGTAAATCTCTGTTTGTGAATTCCACCCAAATTCCAGGACTTCTGATTTTATCATGTCGTGCGTGCTGCCTGATCCTGCTAGCCATACCGAGAAATCACACTTGTCGTCACTGTGCTAAGTCAAGCACCATTTCCAGCAAGCACACGCGGCAATATTTCTTTTTCTTTCTGTGTAATAAATACCTATCTTTGCTAGTGCTTACTGACGAAACTTCTCGATTTTCTCCCGAAAAGTTTTCCAAGAAGGCCGCATTGTATGTACACTATTTGAAACTATGGGCTTTTGATGCTGTAATAAGTTTTGTTGCAATTCTTTCATTCTAAAGTGTTGGCGTTGACTATGTGTGGGGTGCAAACAAGACGGATGGATGCTGCGCATTTTGTGCTTGTGTTCTGAATGTTCTCTGTAAAACCTGCTACGAAATATGGCATATATGTTAAAGTATTAGAGCGTTGCCTCACAAATCTCTTGCCGCAATATTTATTGATGGACCCTTTCGAACTCTCCCCTCAAACTTCTATTCTTGCAGTACGGTGATTTTTCAACATGAAAACACTGCCACATACATTGTCATTATGACATCTCTAATAACATTTGTCTTTATCCCACTTAACCCACTGTCCTCGGCACCATGCCTGATTACTATCCTCAGGGCCCTGCCTAATCCCCCGTCATTCACCTAGCTTCATGAGAGCTGGCTCTTTCGCACTTGTTTGTATAAACTGTTTGAGCATAACACACGCAGTGTCACCCATTTACTTACACGTAAAATTCCTGTTTGTGCCTATTTATTTGTGAATAAACTGTTATAAAAGTGTCTTTCAGTATTCCTTTATTATTATTTGCATGTATGGAGGACTTCTGCTTCTTGAACTAATACATTTCTATGGCGTTTTCCTAGCTACAATCGATGAAGACAGTACGGGGACAAATGCTATAAAAAGATGTCGCTAGCAAAAGGTCCGCGGTAATAATGGCTGCGTGCCCTAGAGCCAGCGTATTTACAATACTCGTCATGCAAATGGCATTGGCTCAAAGCTGGCATTGATAGCGGCAACGATATGGCCTAGCGCTGGTACTATATATACGCTATAGCAACAGAATGGCTGCTGCATTGGCTAATATTCGTCCAATCTTCGCTTTTTTTTTTTGGCTAGCATTGAATTGGGTTGCACTTTGCCAATATGCCCGCGTTGGTTCAGGTTTGGTACTGACTTCTTCCCGAATTAGACCGTGGTTGGACCATTGCTGGTGTGCTGCCGGCACTATGCTGAACTTAACTGCGCACACCGTACCTCTTTAACTTGTCTACGTACACTATACCTTACCTGCCGTAGCTGCCTCCCTACTATAACACGTGCCCTGCGCTTCCTATCCTATACGAACGTTACCTTACTTGGCCTTACTTTACTACTGCATTGCCTAACATAACTTAACCTTATGTTCCCAAACTCTTTCCTAACTTAGAGTATGCAGAAAGATAAAAAAGTTAAATAAACGCGCTCACCCAAAGAAGGAACGCAGACCGCGACACTCGCATCCAACGAAATTGGAACTCTGCAGACTAGAAACGCAAGTATTACGCAAGAAATATTAACCAAAACCCAATACGTTTCAAGAGACGAAGAAGACAAACATGACCTCTGAAAATCAAGACATCAACTTTGAAAAGAAAATGATCTCTCTATGCCAGCAGCCTGCCGAAATGCCAAGATCGCCTGTGTTGACTGCTTTTTACCTCAGCCACTATAAAGGAGATGAAAGAAACATTACTTAATTACTTAACCTGACGTAATTTACTTACTTAAACTTTAGTTAACATTACTTTACATTACTTAAACAAACGTAATTTGTCACAAGTTCTTGCACCACATTTTCCAAAACACTAGGGCACCCACACTGAAGGAAATTATAAAGTGCTTACTAACTGACAAAAAAAGCCGTCCTTACACTTAAGACTTGTAACACTTCACTTAACAGAAGGAATGAAATCAAACAATTCTAAATCGTGAAGACCGAACACACTTTCACATACAGACTACAAAATAATATGAACACTCGTAGCAAATAAAGTCTGTCACATACTTACAGGAATAGTGTCACCCTTTCAAGCACCGTTCCATGCAGGCGCACCTTCGCGAGCCTTACACTATTGCGAGACACATTTGAATACCAAGTGAAAAAAAAAGAAAACTTCAAGGCTCATTCATATCGCTCATTCAAGCCTTCGACCGTGTTCAACATACATACACGCTCGAAACATTACACAGGTACTACGTCCGAGGAGACTTCACTAATCTAATTAAATATATGCATACTAATTTGAAACGCAGTTTAAAACAAATAATGCAACCCTGTAAAGATTTTACATCGCCAAAGGATTACGCCAAGGTCCAAAGGATCCACCCTGAACCCCGTTTTATTTGTTATATCAATCGGTCTCTCTACGCCAGCAGCCTGCCGAAATGCCAAGATCGCCTGTGTTGACTGCTTGTTACCTCGGCCACTATAAAGGAGATGAAAGAAACATTACTTAATTACTTAAACTTACGTAATTTACTTACTTAAACTTCACTAAAAAAACTGAAACGGCTGATTGCATAGCCGTTTCAGTTGGCGATGGTGTCCGCCGCCGCCGCCGATGTCCGGTGTCCGCAACAGCTATCGCCGAAACTTAAACATCGAAAGATAAATTAAACAAAATTAAGAGAAAAAAAAACAAAAGTATGTTTAAAGTCGAAGCCTGCGCAGACGACGTCTCCATATTCATAAGAAACAGATCAAGCTTTTGTTACTTTGTTGAAATGTTTACCGAATACGCTTCAATGTCTGTCGCGCAAGTAAATTGAACTAATTGCAACAGTTTATTTTTTTTTACAACACCTCACGGCAGAAATTTAAATAGTCCAAAAGGCAACACTCCTAGGCATTCTTTCTTGAACCAGGAAAAGCTTCACCGCAGATGTGGGAACGTCATCAAAAGAATCGATAAAACACTGCGGGTCCAAATCTCGACCGCGGAGACCGTATTTCGATGCGGGACGAAATGCAGCAACGCCCGTATGCCGTCCATTGGGTGCACGTTAAAGAACCCCAGGCTTCCCCAAGCCACGGCAATCTTTTAACGCAATCCGGCTCGCAATGTGCACGTATTTCTCTGATGATGTCCTGGCGCTGCGCCAAGCCACGGGAATTTTTTTTACAGCGTAAGCTGTTATGGGCTGATTCCATAGCCGTTTCAGTTGGCGATGGTGTCCGCCGCCGCCGCCGATGTCCGGTGTCCGCAACAGCTATCGCCAAGAGCGAGAAAAAAGAACACACAGTTCCCTTCGGGATCGAGGCCTGGCCCCCTGCTTGGTAGTCAGCTGCATGCTGCACCGCTGAACCACGCCAGCGCTTGCTAGCACGTAGAGGAAAGATGCCCTATAAAACGCGTCCTTGTTAGCGAGGAAACACGCGACGTTACATGCGCGCCGCGCAGCATGTATTCGTGCACATTTTGCATTTGCAGTTGCATATTATTACTCCAGTTATGAGGAGACGCACAGGCAGCGGTACAAGGCAGTTTACGAAAGCTGGGGGAAGAAAAGGAAGTTTAAGGAGCCGTATACAACAATGCTACAAAATATATAATGTACCTGATTACATCAAGCTGGCTAGGCGACTATGTCACCGCCGCGTCTCAAAAGTGATGCCAATAAAGCATCATCATCATCATCATAATCACATCCTTCCACTTGCCTTGCAATGTGAGACTCGCGCCACGTATAGCGTCCATACGTGAGCCCTTTGAATTGCAGTTGCATATTTTACACCAAGAGGCACCTCATGTAGCAGTTGCATAGGTAGCGGTGCAAGGTAGAGAGGAAAGTCTTGAGGACCACGTAGATGTATAAATATTGATGCAATGAAAAAACATGTATGACAAACCAGATTAATTCAAACGGGCCAGGTGACCGTTTTGCACCGACCCGTTTCAAAGAAAATGTCATTGAATCATCATCATCAGCAGCAGCATTAGCATAGTATCGCGCCATCTGACATGCGATGTGACACGAGCACCGCGTAGAGCCGATACGTACAAACTTTGCGTTGCGGTTCCGTTATATTCGACCAGGTGTCCCGACATGGTAGCAGTTGCATACAGCAGTTGCATGCTGCGGGTAGCTTGGACCTGGTTAACTCCACCATCATTATCGTCCTCATCAACAGCAACGTACTGTGCCACGGGTAAAGGGAAGCGACATGTGCGCCACGTAGTCTGGATACCTGTGTTTACTCTTCGGTACAAGTTATGGCGCCTCCTCAGACTGTACGAACCACTGCTGAAGCAGCGAACCGCAGAGCTGCACGCGCGGCTGTGACCAGGCACCTTAGTGCTCAGTGATCTGCAGTGCAGAGAGCAGGACAAGCCGCAGCTCAAGCCGCAGCTTGCCATCGAGCTCGGGCGGACAGTTCAGATCCTTCTCGCTAAACCTACGCGAAGAGACTTCGCCGCGAAGACACTGTAGTGCGTGTTGCCGAAGATGGAGCTCCTATGGAACCGCTCCTCCAGCTTACGCTGCGACTGTGCAATTTTGTCGATGTCGTTTCACGGGGCGTCATGGCGCGGGTATCATTGAACGTGATCCGGCGCACGCCGTTTGCACGTATTGTTGACGTAACGCCGTAAAAATTTAACGCGATTCCGGGCACGCCATACGTGCACGTATTATCTATAGACATCATCGTGCTTCCCGTGAAACCACTGGATTTTTTTTTTGTTACCGCGATCCGGCGTAAGCCATGTACGCGTGTTGTTGATATGTCCTCGCGCTGCGCCAAGGTTGGATATTTTTTTATAACGATCCGGCGCACGTCATGTACACCTGTTGCCGATGTCCTCTTGGCGCTGTAACGCATCCCGCGCACGCCACGGGCACGTATTGCTGATTACGTCATGGCACGGGAATTTTTTTAACGCAGTCTGGCACACGCCGTCTGCACGTGTGGGTGATGTCGTCTTGGCGCTGCGCCAGCGCGCTGGCTTCCATCTGGCGCGCGCCATCTGCACGCATTGTTGTCGCTGACGTCATGGCGCTGCGCCAAGGCTGGATAATTTTTTTACAGCGACCCGGCACACGCCATGTGAACCTATTGCCGCTGTCGTCTTCGTGATGCGCGAAGGCGCGAAAACTTTTTTAACGCGTTCTGGCTCTCGCCATGTGCACATATCGCTGAATAATGCGTGATAGCGCTGCGCCAATACGAGGGAATTTTCGCAGCGAAGCTGTTAGCCTCTAGTTGGTCGGAGTGCTATAGACGTCAGACCCTGGAGTTTTGCAAGACGCGTAGCGCCACCTGCCAGTGCGAAGAAGCAGTAATTGAGTAGTGCGAAGCACGACTCCCTTGCTAAGTTGCTTATGTAGCTATAGCGACTGCGAAACAACGATTTAACTAGATTTTGGTCCATATTGCGAGTGTTTTGCGCATTTAACACCCAGACAGAGAGCTATGAATTTCTACGCTTGTCGGACGCGCCGCCGAACTGCTATAAAGCGCTAGCTGGCTCACTTTTCAGACTGATGGCGGAAACGACGGCAACCACGATAGCTCCACGCGCTACGAAGAAACGCCGCAATCGACGCTACTGTTGTGTTGTAAATTGCCATGAACGTGAAGGACTGAATAACAACGTTCAGTTTTACCGATTTCCGTCGCGATCGTATGAAGGGGAAAGGCGAGAGCGCTGGATATGAGCCGTTCAACCTGTTGGGTAATCGGATTACTTGCATTCCCCACAACACAGCGGTTCGCATGAGAAAGCGCAATTTTGTTCTGCTGTAATTACGTTGCGTAGGCCTGACGGAGGACCGTGGTAACCAAGCGAAAACTCAAGAATATGCAGCCGCCACTTCGTTGGCAACAGAAAAAACAACTTTGCGAACCATCCTGCGTATCTGCGATTGAGATTTCCACCTGTTAACAGACGTCCGCCTCCGCTAGACTCAACAAGTGGAACGGAGAGATTTGGCAGGTCAGTTTAACAAAACATTTTGGTTCGTTCATGAATTCAAAATCCTGTTCTAGAGCATCGTTGTATCGCGAGCTCATTTCTACATTCGGTATTTTGCATGTCCTGCGCCGACACAACAAGCACGCTTCGCAATGTGCTGAGCCTGCTCGACTGCATTTTTCAAATGTGAGCAATAAATTTGCTGTACGAGCACTGGATGAGTAATTGCGAAGTAACGTACGTGTGTAAAGAAAAAAAATGTCGCGATATTTATTCGTGCGCGCTTGTTGCTCGAAGCGTCTGCGAAAAGTTCAAAGGTGCTGAGCGATGCGTAGCTCCTGCGAGAAAGAAAGATGAGGCAGGCACTGTAGGAAGCTTACTTTCGTTATAATCGCACGCTGTTTGCTGCCTTGGAAAGCGTTTTGTTTGCTGCCCTGGAAAAGGCTATGGAAGGATTTACTATCTGTAAATTATTGCGAGAAAATACATTACGATAATAACATGCATAAAAATATAGGAGATACATAAGTCTTGTGTTCAGGACATTTTCAACATGATCCAATTTGAAATGCTTAGATTTTATGCTGATGTGCCTATCAACAAACCTGATGCTCTCTGTACTTGCGAGCTGCCGCACGCCGAAATAACACCTAGCTGAGACTTTTATATACTACACGTACTTCGTCCTGCTGAGCTTCCTCCCTTTCCGAAGCGTGGATGGGCGGAAGACGCATTCCAGGTCCTTGATTTTTAGAAAACCGGGCCTCAACACAACCGAAAGCGGAGGGTCCATTGTAGCCTATGCACCTTCGCTTGTGGACAGCTCTTTTTGCACTACTCAGTTCGCGCCAAGTATGCGATGGGGGCGCTGGTGACGGGTTTTTCCGCAGCGCCGCCTGGGCAGAGTCTGAGGTCTATAGCAATTATATGGACACTCTGGGCGCATTTCTGCCATCGCCGTGGTGTTCCGTACACATTCCAAGGGCGATAACATCGTCGCCGAGCGCCGTGCGTGCAAGGGCGCTTCGACGATGGCGGCTCAGAGAGAGAGAGAGAATTTGTTTGAAAGAAGGCACAGAGGTCGGTGGCTCAATCTTGCCCGCGCAAGGGCGGGAAACAGGGAAGAAGGGCGCCGTCTTCCGTCGCGTGGAAGGCACGCGGAGAGAGCATGAAGGGGGAGGGCGCGTTCTACTTTGGCGGCTGCTGCACCGAGAGCGGCGCTGCTGCGCCGTAAACTGCGCCGGCGTTGAGAGCACCACATTGCGGGGCAAAATTCCACTAGCGGGTGGTACGCCTCTCCCCTCTCTCGTTCGCACCGCCTTAATTGCCTCTTGCGCTGCGCGTGTTTGGGGCCTGGCGGGACGATTTCTCTCCAATGGGTGTAGGTTTCCGCCGCCGCTTCCCTTCACGATCGCGCCCGCGTTCAGTTCGCGCTGCGCGCGACACGTCTCTTGTTTGCGACGGCGCCTCTGCGGATGACCGGAAATTACTATTGTGCTGTTAACTGTCCCGACAGCAATGTAAACACTAAAGGGTTAATGCTACCAGTGAAATTCTGCTGATTCAAAAGAAAATGGTACGAAAAAAGCAGACGACAGACATGGATTACGGCGGTGCACCGAACGAAGTAAACAACTGGCAAACAAAGCGAGCTCGTTCATTGATCACTCCTGAGTGTATGACGGTTTTCATATGTAACCCTCATGAATTTAATAGCTACTCGGTATATAATCATTTTATTCATATATTTCAGTTGTTCGACCAGCGCTTGTCCTGTCTTCTTTCTCGTGTTTCGTTTGTTTCTGCGCTGCCCAAGAATGGAAACCACTTCTGTTGTATGCGTTAACAGTGGCCGAAGTTCAGACGTGCCGAGAAATTGCATATGTGCACGATGCATTGAACATGACCGGAGTTCATTCCTGCATCACCACTGCACCGATCGATTGAGTTACTGGACGATACACGCCCGCGTCTTGGTCGCGCCGGCATTGCTGAAGCAGAAATGATTACTACTACTTTCAACTTCCGTCTCTTGAGCACTGTTAGAAAATAGCCAATATGTACATTGAAATAGCCAAGCTATATACAATGGCGGCAGGACAGGCCGCCATTGGAATATGAACCTGGCAACGTTTAACGCTAGAACATTATCTAGTGAGGCGAGTCTAGCAGTGCTATTGGAGGAATTAGAGGGCAGTAAATGGGATATAATAGGGCTCAGTGAAGTTAGGAGGCCTAAAGAAGCATATACAGTGCTAAAAATCGGGCACGTCATGTGCTACCGGGGCTTAGCGGAGAGACGAGAACTAGGAGTCGGATTCCTGACTAATAAGAATATAGCTGGTAACATACAGGAATTCTATAGCATTAACGAGAGGGTGGCAGGTCTTGTTGCGAAACTTAATAAGAGGTACAAGATGAAGGTTGTACAGGTCTACGCCCCTACATCCAGTCATGATGACCAGGAAGTCGAAAGCTTCTATGAAGACGAGGAATCGGCGATGGATAGAATGAAAACAAAATACACTATACTGATGGGCGACTTCAATGTCAAGGTAGGCAAGAAGCAGGCTGGAGACAAAGCAGTGGGGGAATATGGCATAGGCACTAGGAATAGCAGGGGAGAGTTATTAGTAGAGTTTGCGGAACAGAATAATATGCGGATAATGAATACCTTCTTCCGCAAGCGGGATAGCCGAAAGTGGACGTGGAGGAGCCCGAATTACGAGACTAGAAATGAAATAGACTTTATACTCTGCGCTAACCCTGGCATCATACAAGATTTGGACGTGCTCGGCAAGGTGCGCTGCAGTGACCATAGGATGGTAAGAACTCGAATTAGCCTAGACTTGAGGAGGGAGCGGAAGAAACTGGTACATAAGAAGCCGATCAATGAGTTAGCGGTAAGAGGGAAAATAGACGAATTCCGGATCAAGCTACAGAACAAGTATTCGGCTTTAACACAGGAACAGGACCTTAGTGTTGAAGCAATGAACGACAATCTTATGGGCAACATTAAGGAGTCTGCAAAAGAAGGCGGCGGCAACTCCGTTAGACAGGATACCAGTAAGCTATCGCAGGAGACGAAAGATCTGATCAAGAAACGCCAATGTATGAAAGCCTCTAACCCTACAGCAAGAATAGAACTGGCAGAACTATCGAAGTTAATCAACAAGCGTAAGACAGCTGACATAAGGAAGTATAATATGGACAGAGTTGAACATGCTCTCAGGAACGGAGGAAGCCTAAAAGCAGTGAAGAAGAAACTAGGAATTGGCAAGAATCTGATGTATGCGTTTAGAGACAAAGCCGGCAATATCATTACTAATATGGATGAGATAGCTCAAGTGGCTGAGGAGTTCTATGGAGATTTATACACTACCAGTGGCACCCACGACGATAATGGAAGAGAGAATAGTCTAGAGGAATTCGAAATCCCGCAGGTAACGCCGGAAGAAGTAGAGAAAGACTTGGGATCTCTGCAAAGGGGGAAGGCAGCTTGGGAGGATCAGGTAACAGCAGATTTGTTGAAGGATGGTGGGCCTATTGTTCCAGAGAAACTGGCCACCCTGTATACGCAATGCCTCATGACCTCGAGCGTACCGTAATCTTGGAAGAACGCTAACATAATCCTAATCCATAAGAAAGGGGACGCCAAAGACTTGAAAAATTATAGACCGATCAGCTTACTGTCAGTTCCCAACAAACTATTTACTAAGGTAATCGCAAAAAGAATCAGGAAAACCTTTGACCTCTGTCAAGGAAAGGACCAGGCAGGATTCCGTAAAGGCTACTCAACAATAGACCATATTCACACTATCAATCAGGTGATAGAGAAATGTGTGGAATATGACCAACCCTTATATATATAGCTTTCATTAACTACAAGAAAGCGTTTGAATCTGTCGAAACCTCAGCAGTCATGAAGGCATTAGGGAATCAGGGTGTAGACGAGCCGTATGCAAAAATACTGAAAGATATCTATAGCGGCTCCACAGCCACCGTAGTCCTCCATAAAGAAAGCAACAAAATCCCAATAAAGAAAGGCATCAGGCAGGGAGATACGATCTCTCCAATGCTATTCACAGCGTGTATACAGGAGGTATTGAGAGACCTGCATTGGGAAGAACTGGGGATAAAATTTAATGGAGAATATCTCAGTAGCTTGCGATTCGCTGATGATATTGCCTTGCTTAGAAACTCAGGGGACAAACTGCAATGCATGGTCACTGGCCTGGAGAGGCAAAGCCGTAGGGTGGGTCTAAAAATTAATCTGCAGAAAACTAAAGTAATGTTTAACAGTCTCGGAACAGAACAGCAGTTCACGATAGGTAGCGAGGCACTGGAAGTGGTAAGGCAATACATCTACTTAGGACAGGTAGTGACTGCGGATCCAGATCATGTGACTGAAATAATCAGAAGAATAAGAATGGGCTGGGGTGTGTTTGGCAGGCATTCTCAGATCATGAACAGCAGGTTGCCATTATCCCTGAAGAGAAAAGTCTATAATAGCTGTGTCTTACCAGTACTCACCCACGGGGCAGAAACCTGGAGGCCTACGAAAAAGGTTCTTCTTAAATTGAGGACGACGCAACGAGCTATGGAAAGAAGAATGATAGGTGTAACGTTAAGGGATAAGAAAAGAGCAGATTGGGTGAGGGAACAAAAGCGAGTTAATGACATCTTAGCTGAAATCAAGAAAAAGAAATGGGCATGGGCAGGACATGTAATGAGGAGGGAAGATAAACGATGGTCATTAAGGGTTACGGACGGAATTCCAAGGGAAGGGAATCGTAGCAGGGGGCGGTAGAAAGTTAGGTGGGTGGATGAGATGAAGTTTGCAGGGACGACATGGCCACAATTAGTACATGACGGGGGTTGTTGGAGAAGTATGGAAGAGGCCTTTGCTCTGCAGTGGGCGTAACCAGGCTGATGATGATGATGATGATGATGATTTACATTGCTGCGTCTATTCTATATTGTAGGGGACGTACTAGTAAAAGTTGTGTGCGCATGTCGTACTTGTGCTATACAGCGATATACTTTGTTTATTTGCGCACAGTGTCGATGGAAGTCCATTGTCGCCATCAGAGACAACACGGATTTGTAGCCAACATTTTGTGAGAAACTGCAAAAATGACTTGAGCTCGTATGTCCCGCATCGTATGTGCCGGCGATTTTCCCGGCTGCACATACGACGTCGTTTGCAATTACCTGCTCAGCGTCAATCGCCGCATTGCAGCCATAAAAATAATCATCAAGCGTAGCGACCTTCTTAAAGGCAAATAGAAGCGTGTACAGTCTGTTTCACATTTAGGCGAAAACTCGGAACGTGTTGCATCGCGATGCGGCAGGCAATGGAGTCGTGCGGCGGCGGCAGCTCGAGCAGGCTCAGACGCTCGAGGGGCGGAGTCGTGATCTGCGTCGTCTGTTACGGCGGCGCGCGCTGGCCGCATTGTCGGGAAGCGTGCTACTGTCAGGGGCATGTGCACCGATTTCATCGGTACTGCGGGAACTGAGCTGATATTCTTTACTAAACGTTGTGCGACGCCAAACTCTTAGCCTTCATTAGCGATAATGGAGTTCCACAAACTTCATTTAACAGCTTGCTTCGTTTATTCTTTCGAAAGGCCGGGGTACTGAGCGCGTGCACGTATATTTCTTCACTGTCGGTGCTACCGTGATAAGCAACGACAAGACGCACCAAGATGTGCGCGCAACGTGCTCAGTCAATCACGTGCCAGCTGTATGTTTTAGGGTTATAAGCCCCGCGCCCCCTTCACAGTGGCTCGTTCTTTCCCCGAACCCTCACGGCGACGTTCACTGGGTCGGTCTGTTTCTCGATGTGCAAGCTCGACTATGATTTTAACATACTCGACTGTAATCTTCGTGCCAGGTGTATGCTTTAGGATTATAAGCCCCGCGCCCCCTTCACAGTGGCTCGTTCTTTCCACGTACCCTCACGGCGACGTTCACTGTGTCGGTCTGCCTCTCGATGTGCGAGCTCGACTGCGATTTTAACATACTCGACTGTAATCACGTGCCAGGTCTCTGTTTTAGGATTATAAGCCCCGCGCCTCCTTCACAGTGGCTCGTTCTTTCCACGTACCCTCACGATGACGTTCACTGGTTCGGTCTGCCTCTCGATGTGCGAGCTCGACTATGATTTTAACATACTCGACTGTAATCACGTGCCAGGTGTATGTTTTAGGATTATAAGCCCCGCGTTCCCTTCACAGTGGCTCGTTCTTTCCACGTACCCTCAGGGCGACGTTCACTGGGTCGGTCTGCCTCTCGATGTGCAAGCTCGACTATGATTTTAACATACTTGACTGTAATCACGTGCCAGGTCTCTGTTTTAGGATTATAAGCCCCGCGCTCCTTCACAGTGGCTCTCTCTCTCACAGTGGCTCGTTTTTCCACGTACCCTCACGGCGACGTTCACTGGGTCGGTCTCCCTCTCGATCTGTGCTAGTTTGACCTGTGCCGCGCGAGCCTCTGGAGATACCGCCGCGCCCGGCGCGAACGGCGACAGGAAATTTTGAGGCGGTGCTGCCACTGGACCGTGAACCACGGCTGGTTTCTTCGGATCGGCCGGCACCTGCGCATTTGCATAACTGCTGTAGCGGTTCCCACGATGGTCTCGTAGACTTAGCCTGATATCTCCCTACCTTTTCACTACGAAGGAGGGACAATACTAATAAAGAAAAGTCCCGTATACGCCATGTAATTGCATAGATTTATCCAGCAGAGGGGTGCTTATACCATATCGTGTGTAATCACACGGGATTATGGAGATGGAGTCAGACATGGGGGGGGGGGGGGGGGCAAACAATGATGACAGACTTGGACAAGGGTTACTCTAATAAAAAATAAATTTCTTTTAACTTCCTTTTTTTGTATATTCAATATGCTACTGTGTATTTTCTGCATACATACGCTTGCATTTGCTTTATAAAACGTACGTCGTTTTGGGGCTGCTGCTTCTCATTTCCGTTGCTCTTTTTTTACTTCGTACGTCTGTAGGTACAGAAAGTCGCAATTGTCGGTATACGCTTCGGTCTCCGACTGCGAGACCTCGTTCTGCGTGTAATTACTTGCAGCAACAACATGATGAGTAAATTTCTGCAATTCCAATAATGCAATTAAGGAAAAATGAGACATCCACCCAATAGTAGCAATTGCTACAACAGAAACCTATACGGGTTCCCCGATAGAAAAGTCAAACGTTAAACTCTTGCCTTCGAGTTGTTGACAAATTCGACTTCACCCTACCATCTGCTAGTCACCTGGTTAGCTCAGATGGTAGAGCGGCTGCCCCTCAAAGGCGGTGGTCCCGGGTTCGAGTCACGGACCAGGACGATTTTTCTTGAACTGCGAGGTTTTTCTTTCGAGGAACCCGTATGGGTTTCTTTTGTAGCAATTGCTACGATTCGGTGGATGTCTCATTTTCCTTTAATTACTTCTCTCTATCTTGCGGGTTTCCGCAGAACTATTGCGTCATATTCCCATTATGTGTATAGCAGTGCGAAAGGGCCGCGTGTAGATTGCATTACATTTAAAACCAGCGCCGCCTTGCCGGTAGGCTTCCAGGAATAAGTACACAATAGGCAGAAAATAACCTGTTCGATTTTTTTTTCCCCGATGGCTTGTTCCCGATTGCTCACTTTCTGAAGAGACACCACGAAACTCGCTGCGGCGTCGACGTGTGCTGCCTATACTTGATAGTGGCTGCGACTGCTCGGCCGACTCAACGCGCTGCAGCAGTGTGGCGTCTCTCGAGCGATATGCGATAGGCATTGTACGAGGCATGAGTTTGCGATATCTCCATCGTGGAGAAACCAACGGGGCTGCGAACAGCCCTCCACGCGCCTTGTTCTGGACTGGCACAGTGCCTCGAGCTCCAGCAACTGTATAGGCGTTGTACCGTGTCCCATGTTGCAGGTTCAGCGATTCCTCGTAGCCAGTTTAACACACCTCGTAAATGACAAACGATGGCTTGTTTACGTGGTGAAAAAAAATTACCGACGATTACGTTACTTCCTAATGCGAAATTTGAGCGCAGCAAATAAGCTGTTTCACCTTTTGGATAGATTGAGGCAAAGAAATCGAGCAACACATGTATGCGCTATCACAGAATTTTTTTTTTCACACGTATTCCTTTAACAAAGACTCCACTAACAGTTCTTGACAGTCATGAAGGAAGCTTTGTGGTCGGAGAAATAGACTGATATATGTTCGACTTGGTACACCAATGCTTGATTCTCAAAGACGAGATCTATACAAGTGGCTCGCGAGGTTGTCACAGCCGTGGGGGAAGCAGAGGCTAAGCGCCGCCGCCGAGAAGACCCTGCCGTTCGCGCCGCCGAAGCGGAGGCTCATCGCCGCCGTCGAGAGCAACCAGCAGTAAGCGAGGCTGAAGCAGAAGCTCATCGCCGCCGCCGAGAAGACCCTGCAGTTCGCGCCGCCGAAGCGGAGGCTCATCGCCGCCATCGAGAGCAACCAGCAGTAAGCGGAAGCGGAGGGGGGCGGCGTGTACACCCAGCGGCAAACAATGGGGGCAGAAGCGCGCGCAGCAAGCGGACAACACGATAAAGGGAGGAGGGAAGAGATAGCAGCGACCCTTTCCTCCTCTTTCTGAATGGCGGCGACGGTGTACTATGCAGTCACGTTATCTTGACTCTCTAGCGGCGTCAGCGGCATCCAGCGGTATCAGTCGGTCGCTGCTAGCGCTGGGGGGATGAAAGGGGGGCGGAGCTGGTTACGAGGCCGATGACAACGCCGACGACAACGCCGACGACGACGCGAAACCCAGGAACGGACGCCAAAGAGCTGCGCTCTAAAAAAGGAAACGATACGTCGTGATTGCCGATGGGTGCCAAGCAACAGAGTGGTCCAAGAATGCGCGCGCTAGTTCCCTTCCGCCGGAGCTATAGGGACGTCGCTCGCAGAACCGGCGTTATGTACTATATCGGACGCCTTGTGCGGTCCGAAGGACCCTAGTCTGGCGCGACGTGCTGGTGCCGGTGAAGCAGTCGTTCTTTGCAATTCACACAGTTAACGGCGTCGCGGAAACAGTGCAGTTTGCCGCGTGCTCACGAACCCACAACTTTCTTTAATTACAAGTGTATCAGGATATATATCGGTAAGCAACACCGGAATTCCCGAAGCGTTCACGGTAGCAACTTACGCCGCGTAAATACGAATAATCGCAACGCGTCTGGGCAGCGACAGCCTCGAGGATTAGAGAAGCCAATCGCACGCCCTTTTGGGCGAAGCAACACGACAACACAAATGACTCGGGCAAAATACGCACATGTGCGAAGCCCGCGAATGAACTTGCGCTGTTTATGTAGGGTAGCATAATGTATCACACTTGTCAGCGGGCCAGAAATGTCAGCTCATGGAAATAAACGAGAGCTGGTAGGCTCGCCTTGGTTGCTTAGTTGCTTTGGCGATGCGCTACTAAGTACGCGGTCGCGGGATCAAATTCTGGTCGCGCCGACGGGAATCAGCTGGGAGTAAAACGTATGAAAAAAACGTATGCCCGTGTACCGTGCATTTTGCGCGCTAAAGAACCGCACGTGGTCAAAATTAATTCGGAGTACTCGCGGCAAAAAACATGTGCACCGGGCATCTTAGCGTAAGTTGCCCTATACAACCCTCGGACACCTTGCCGCGCTCAAAGGGACATCTAATGCTCCAATGCGGGATTGGTGGTGTATGACATAATGTGCTGTACTAGTACTAGTACTACTACTATACTAGTACTAGTACTACTATAGTACTATAATAGTACTGTACTGTGGCTCGAACAGTCCAGGACGTAAGAAAGCTGATGAAAGACAGCGCCGTGCCAGTGTCTCTCGTGTGCCGTCTTGCGTACTCGTCTCCATGTGCGCTAAAGTAATATACAGTAGTACTCGGAGGGGCACGATGACTCGCAAGCACAACAGCAAGCAGAGGGCGCGAGGGGTCGCACGCTCCACGTCGGTGCCTTCGTACGGTCGGCGACAGCACAACCACCGTCCACAAAAAGATGCCACGAAAGGGCCGAAAGAAAGCCACGGGCTTTCATACAAGCAATGAGGCGACCCAGAAGCCCCCTTATAGTCATCAGTACCAACTAAAAAGCAACAGGACATACACGGTGGTGCAAACGTAATGCAGCACCTGCGAGCAACGAAGAGAACGACGACGAGCCTCCTGCGTTCCTCTCCTTCTTGCTACGTTTTTTTTTTCTACGCTCTTTCACGGTAGTAATGTCGAATCAACGATAGCCTGTGAGCATATCTGCTGCACGGTGCGGCTTGCGAGTCGCGTTAGGTCGTACGGGTGTCCGATAACGCGCCTCGGTGAGGTTCGGGGACCTAAATGGAAGGAGAGTCCTTTGAACTGATCGCTCGATTGGTCCGTGTTATGTTCGAGTTCAGAATCGATTATGGTTCATCTGAACCCGAGACGGAGAGAGAAGTAGAAATTCTTGCCTGAGCCATTGCCGTTGGGTCGAGCGTTTCTTCTTCCTCGTCCTTCAGTGTAGGAACATGAGCGCATAAAGTTCATTGCACATGCATCTGCTACAAAAAGAAATAAAGATTAAAACCGCGCAATAGGGCACCCAATATAGAACACGGAAAATATCAAGAAAATCTATCCATGTAAATGTCAAGAACTATAAAGGATAAGCCAAAAACGTTGCGCAGCGCTATCCTATGTGCAAGTGGGTGCGCTTCTTTCGTGTTTATTTTTTATAATAAAAAATTAGAGTTCTTTATGAAAGTGGGAGTGCGAATGAAGATTTATTCAACAGAATTATTCCCCTTATACAACATATAAGGTTAGAGAGAAAAAGGAAACTCGCAGGTTTTCGTAATACACTTCAGCGACGGCAATACGTTAGTATGGGCGTCGCCATCGTGTTCTCCTATATTACGGATGGATGGATGTTATGAGGGTCCCCTTTGTAATGGGGCGGTGGATTGCGCTACCAAGCTCTCGCTATTATACTGCCTAAATATTTTGCCTTGTGGAGCACGCTGTGGACTGTTGTGTGACCTGCCGATGTGACATGCCGGTCATCGTCGTCACGGACTTGCAGACAGCCTGTCGCCATTTTCGGGGAGGAAGAATCAGCAAGAACGCACTCAACATCATCAATAACCTTAAAGGTACATTGTCCGTACCCCGGGAGTCGGGACACGAATCCTTCGTGGGAAACCAAGCGGCTCACGCCGCTGCCCGAGAGCATGTACGCTGGGAAGCCCTACCAGGACATCGTCTACTGTCAGACCAAGACGACATGATTGAATATAATACATTCTAAAACATTACAAGAAGAACAGGAGGGAATATCCGCATCCACACATCAAGCTTAACAGAGAAGAAGCCGTCGTATTACGCCGACTTCAGATGGGAAGTTACATCCACGGCACTCTACTACACACAGTGTACCCCTCAACATTTACAAGAGACTGCGAATTCTGCAACACACCAAACACCCTTCAACACACGGCCTGGGAATGCAAAAAGAACCCACAGACAATGCCTGTCCACGCAACAACAGAGGACCAGTGGGAGGCGCAGCTGACAAGCCCAGAACCTGAGAACCAGCATCGGCTGGTGAACAGGGCTAGGCTATCAGCCCAGGGCCACGGATACCTGGAATAGGGTGGCGTCCCACCTTCGGCCATCAACAACTTGGTCTTCGAAGTAAAGTTTATTCACTCACTCACTCCTCCGTATACAGTAGCAGCGTTTGGGCGAATGCAAAGAGATGCACGTGTTTTTACGTATACATTGTCAATAAGAGAAAAAAAAGCCTTTTCAAATCTGTGTTTCAATTTAACATAATTGCTTTGTCATCACGAGCACCTCAGATATATTTCGTATATGTTCAGAGTTATCTGTCCTAATGACTCCTGCAACTCTAAGCAATCGTCGTACCCGGAAGGGAAAAGAACGTCCACTGAATGTTAGACAATTCCAGAAACTGTTTCACCCTGTTAGGGCTATGTTTTGTTGAGTAGTTGTTCAAGGCCAATATAGTAGTGACATTGCAGTGAGCAGGTTACAATATTAACCATAAACTTGTGAGGCTGCGAGATAACGATCCAAGATCGCTTATGTCACTGCCCTTATAGTGGTGCGACTAGACAACCAAATTCGACTGCGCTTATTTGCACCTTTTTTGGGGAGACAACCTGCGTCCAGACTGTGCTCAACGCCCTTGCGTTGCCCATACTTGGCACGCGGGATGTTGCTCTAGTACGCTGCATCGCATTGATATGCACACATTCTTTTCATTTTTATTTTAAATCTCGGCTCTCCCGTTTCCTTTCATTCCCTTTATACGCTTTCCCCAGAACAGAATAGGTTACTTGTATTTACACTGGCTAACCTGCCTGTCTTCCAGTCGTTATTCCTCCTTCCTCTAAGAGCAAGTATCAGCATTATAAAACTGATCTTATGTGAAAGGCACGAAGACGACGACGGACAATCTAGTCAAGCTAGTCAAACGCAACATTGCTAACATGTGCCTGCTGAACGTTTTGGAAAAGTCCTGTCCGTATCAAGCTGCGGAGAGTGCAAGTAAGGCTAAATGGATTGTCAGATGATTTTGTTGTGTCGACGAACGATGCAAGATACACAAGTGTTCGCAGTTTCTTACGTGAAGTTGTTTCAGCTTCCCAGCTTTTAAAAGGTCATGTTTCTTTGGAGTACTTGTCTAGAGTTAACAGAAGAAAACTACACAAAGATGTATGTGATGTGATGCTACCAGTGCCCTTGTACCTGTCCATATATGGTGCAGGTCCAGCAGGCGACGTTCATAAAAGAGTTAAAAAGACTCCAATTTGTTCCTCAGAAAAAAAATTTCTTTCACAGCAATACATTGCCAGTTAAGCCTTGGCTTCAAGAAAAAAAACCCTTTTTTTGTTCAGTAGTCTGTAGACTGTTTTTTGTGCAAAAAGCCCAAAACCCCTGAACATATCTTCCGCGAATGCTGGGATGCCGTATTTCTGTGGGACATCCTCCAACGAACCTTTAAAAAGGACCTCCCGTTGTCACATCGAAAGCATCCTGTTTTTACCTGTCCTAAGCTTTGGAAGTGTACCCCCGGATATGACCATGTTACTGGGCCTGCACAGTCTATGGAAAGGGCATATGGCAGCTCGGAATGCTGATATAGACGCTCACGCTGCGAGGCAGTACTTATTGAGAGCATCTTATATGTTAGAGATGCACCCAAGAGTCAAAGTGACCCTCCAGAGTGTATCAGCACGATGGACGAACTTGGTAACTTGAAGCGTTATTAACGGGCACTCCACCCAATGACGGTTGGTGCCTTTTTAAACATTTAATGTACAGTGTTCCTTCTTGCTTTTTGCAATAAAGAAAAAAAGAAGCTGCCATGACTTCAGGGAAGCGTACTAGCCACGCAACGCGGAGGCCCAGGTTCATTTCCCACTCAGACCGAAATCTAAGAAATGTTTTTGTTCAAAGTCACTCATTTACTTTGTTTACAGGAACCTTCCTTTGAAATGTGACGTCAAAATGAGCATTTTAATGCGTTTTTTACTCTTTGCAGTGTCAGCCATGTTTCGTCACGGCGTAGTTTTGCCAACGTCACCGCCAACATTGACACCTAAGGCTTTCGCCTTAAAAAAGTGTGTTACGCTTTAGTTCTTGGTTTCCCGTGTTTCTCAAGGTTTGAGAAGTAACTTTTTGCTTTATTTTAGCTGTGGGCACTACATGCTTCTGGGTTTCCTGAAAGTGCTCAGAAAAATATACGCCTTCGCTTATCTTTTCTGCAAAATACTCTAAAGAACACGATGTATTTGGTATTTCATCAAGCGTCGGGAAAGAATTGTATTTCACAGCGAAAAAAAAATGCAAGGTGGTAATGCTGCTACGCGAAAGTGAACCTTGAGGAGACTTCCATCTACACTCAGTTCAATTCAAATTTAATTAGACCGTCTCGCACATCTGTAAGGTTCCGTTCATATACGGCCTTAACATTCCATGCGTAAACTGTCAAAGCTTCATTAGACAAACAGCAGTTCCTTACAACGGCTTGTGCACTCGAATTTCTTGATGGAAAAACTGCAAATAGCTGCGACTAAATAATCCAATGTAGCCACCAATTCTATTATACTATCTATAAATGTGTAAATTATACATAATTCTAATCCAGGACGTTACTGACTCCAATGAAAGCTAGTCAAGACGGTACGCCATTTCGTACAGTATGTATAAACTTTCAACCTCTAGAACGACAAATCATACATCTTCTAGTGAGTCCTCGTAATTGCGAAATTACTAAATTTCAGTCCGCTATGCAGTCGTTCATACCACATTTTCCGCAGAATTAGTTGAATCACTCGCTCAAAGCACATAAATACCTTAATTATAGCCTGCAAGCTTTTTCACCAATAAGAACACATATTTGGTCCCCGTTGTTAGCGAAAAGCGCCATGTCAAAGAACCAATCAAACTTTGTAATTGCCTACAGCAAAGCGCTCGTGCGCAGTAATACTCAGAACAATTAACCTAGATTAACTCACATTGACTGCATAGGGAGTAATATAATGACGCTGATCGGTTATCAGCTCTACCGCTGGATCCACCATGCGCATGTCAAGCGGGTCACATAATCGCTTCAATCTGAAACGCATCTCCGGCAGAAATGAGTCCTTCGTCATTACCTAGTACTAAATTATTGTGAAATAATCTAAATGACATCACCGGCATTGAAAATTGCGACCCCTTTATCACCGCCTGTGTCAGCATCTGTCGGTGTTATCACGTTCTAGCCAATACCCACCGCTTTCCGTTTGCCTTCATGACCTTTATATATATATATATATATATATATATATATATATATATATATATATATATATATATATATATATATATATATATATATATATATATATATGTTCGTATTTATTGCGTTATATGTGTAGTTTTCGCGCGTACATTCACAAACGCTGAACACTGCGTACAGCCATTTTCTGTGTTATTGCGTGTTACATTGTGCTCATGCTTTTCCGTGCTACTTATACTCTGCTGGCCCTCAATTTTGTGATTCACCTGAAACTTATGACCAGTTGTTATCGCCACTATATGTTATTTTGCAGCCCCCCCTCCCCCTAAACAACTGCTCTTCTGTAGCCTGTGAGCTAATAGGATAAATAACCAAGTTAGACTTGCCCAAAGCTATAGGCGCATGTTCTGTTATGTATAGCGAAGCTGTTAAGGGCTACTCTCCCCACTATTGTGTCCGCTTGTTGAAACAATTCCCGAAGATAGTGCAATGCTGGGCCGATCCGCGCCGAGGTGACGCAGGCGTTAAGCAATCCCAATACGTAGACCGATCCTGAAGATAGTACAGTACCGAGCCGACCTGCGGCGGAAGTGAAGCAGGCATTAAACCTCCCTGTACGTGAGCCAATCTCAAAGAGGGTGAAAAGCCGGGCCTACCCCCGGCAGAGGTGAAGCAGGCGTTGAGCACTCCCCCATACGTGGGCCGATCCCGAAGATAATGAAATTCCAGGCCGACCAACGGCGGGACACAGTTTCGCAGCAGAGTGCAGTTTCGAACAGTTTCGCTGGTCATCCTACGTCACAGAGTGGAAGGGCATCGAATTTTTTTTCTTATCTGCCAGAGGACGAAACCATCAACAAGTCGCATGCAAAAATGTGTACGCCAGAATTGAACGTGTTGCTTTATCGGCCGCATGACTAAAGAAATGGCATGTTGAATGTGCAAGAATCCAGAAACTAAGAGTGGCTAGGTCTCCGCACACTCAGCGAAGCGAGAGCGGAGCGTTCTGTGACCTTTGTGCTAGAGGTTCACCACTCCCTACGCAAAGTTCGTGATGGATCGTTGACGGATGCTGACTGCGCTTGCAGCGTAATTACCGTGTTTAATGGAGGCAATTTACTGACGGAGGCAACAAAATATTTGTTATTGGCTGAAGAAAATTGGGTGTTGTAAATATTCATGCAGCGTCAGTTAACTTTACGCATCAGTGCCACGCGGATAACAATAGCTTCGGGTTGCTGGCCTTTGCTGCAAGAACTAATTTGCAAGTAACAATCTACGTCAGCCACGCTTACAGAATCAGTGTGAGGCAAATACAAATCAGTTCATGTAGTTCGCTTGAGGCAGGAAACAATCTATACAAAAAAATGTTTTTAGCCACACATAAGATAATTGTAACCAGCGCAAGTAACCATTTGAACTTTCTGAACACATTTATTTGATACAGCAAGAATACAAAGCTGTTTCTTCCCAGAATGTGTATCTGGAGCTTGAAGTTCTGAACTTTATAGCCCTCGAAAACTTGAGAGCATTTTAAAAGCCTCGAAACTTCTGAAAAATCTATACCAGACCGTATATGCACACGAATTTCTGCGAATGGTCAACAAAAATTAGCAACACGGACAGCAGTATGAGGCATTTCAAAGCGTCATTGGATAGTCATGATGAAAAAATCCGGCTGATTCCACGCCCTGCGGGAATTGATGTCAGTGTGCGGGGAGCCTACCAACTTAAAGAAAGGACCATAAGAGCACAAAGCCGTAAGCGGCTGTTTGATGGCCTACATGACACGCATGTCATGGCATTCATGTCATGACCTGTCAATTTATTTTTATCATACACTCTTGTCACACTATGCCCGTTTTGGTACATATCAAGAGGCAGGCGGCTGTTTCATTACCTACATGACGCGCACACCACGACAATCACGTGATGACCTATCATTTATGTTCGTCACAGACTCTTGTCATTCTATGCCAATTTTCGTACATACCAAGATGTAGGCGGCTGTTTCATGACTGCATAACACGCATATCATGACATTCATGTCATGACCTACCATCTATGTTCGTCATACGCTCCCGTCATACTATGCCAATTTTGGTACATACCAAGTTATCGAAGTGACTTTGAGAATACCAAGACCTGAGCGGCTAGATCGATACTGTCAAAGTGGCACATGTTTGCCAAGAAATATTGCGCATTCAAAATTGTCGGTTTTACCCGATGGCCAAGAGTTGAAAGCGACAGAATGGTTTAGCTTTGCACACAAGGCGTCTCAGGGAGGCTGGCGTGATGAGCGTGCCAGTAGCGTTGCAGGTGTCTCGCCTCGATGGCGCACGAGATGGGATTAACGGAAAGCACATCGACGCTGCTGGGCGCCGTCGGCGCTCTCGGGATCCCAGCTTGACCTTGGCTGAGCTTGAAGGTCAAGTTCACGGAACCAGCCGTTTTTTCAGTTTGTCCCTTGAGTAGTATGGCTATCGTCCTAAAATTCATGAACCATTTCACTCTGTCAAAGTGGATGACCAGCCAGTGGCACGGTGAGCCACCGGTGTTTTACTGAGGCTAGGGCTATCGTAACACATTTTACGGGCTCAGGATGAAAGACGATTAGGCGTTCTATAAAGAATTCTGGACATATTTACCCCGGTCATTTATCTAGCAGTCTACCTCGTATGAAGGGCGTGATCATCTGGGTTGCCTTCCATACCACCAAAAGAGGAGTCACTTCTTTGTCAACGCATTCCACCACATTCTCGTGGCATTCTCGTGGGTATCAATTCGTATTACGCTTGTGGATAAGAAGTTGATGTCCATGGTGGACAGTATGGACACTAACAAAGTTCCATATGCCGAGTTCCCCTACGCAATAATTTTCTATGTGCGTAAAGGGTAGCGAAAACTGACGCACAGCTTTTGGTGTCCATTCCACTGGTAATATTTATCATTTAGAGCTGTCGCCAGCACAAACATCTGGATACCACGAAAAGCCAACAAACAAAGACACCAACAAGAACACAGGGGGAATTACTTGTACTTACTAATTAAATTAAAGAAATGTTAAATTAATGGCCATGAAAGTGGATGAAAAAAAAACAACTTGCGGCAGGTGGGGAACGATTCCACATTTTTGCATTACGCGTGCGATGCTCTAGCCAATTGCGCCGTAGTATCTCAATTGCTTAGAGCATCGCACGCGTAATGCCAAGATGTGGGATGGTTCCCCACCTGCGGTAAGTTGGTTTTTCATCCACTTTCACTGCCATTAATTTATTATTTATTTAATTCAGTTATTAGGTACAAGTTTTTTTCCCTATGTGTTCCTTGGTCTCTCCGTTTGTTGGCTTGTCATAAATAATAAAAATCTGGCCCCTCGGTTAACCCCCTTTCTTCTCGTGGATGCCACGAAGCCACAGAAAAGGTTGACATGAGTGATTCACCAAAATGTGCATATAATCTAACCTTTAGGAATAAGCACGTGCCTACGCCTCTCCCCTTGGGCAACAAGAGCATACGATGTGCATCAGAATTTAAAACAGCGTCATTAAAGGAACTTGCTTGGTAGCTGAAGTTGCATCGATTTCAAACATTTCATCTACTTGTTTTTCGAAGCTGCCTTCTAATATATTTTACTATTTCAATACAATAAGCCGCTTTTTCATGAATCGAACTTGCAGTGCATCTTTCTCGGAGTTGCAGATTGACTTTAATAAAATCCGAGGACACCAAAGGATATTTTACCAGTTGAGAATGCGGTAGCATTCATGTCCGCTTGAACGCCGCTGAGCAGTTCTTCTATTGATGAACTCGTATGAAAACGTACGAAGATGTAGGCGGCTCTTTCATTGTCAAGATATTCATGTCGGGACCGAGCATTTATGTTCGTCGTACAATCTTGTCATACTATGTCAATTTTGGTACATACCTAGTAAACGAAACCACCATGAGAGCACCAAGGCGTAGGCGGCTAGAAAGATACAGTGAAAGGTGGCAAACTTTAGTCAAGAAATGCTTCGCATTTATTAAACCAATCAAGATGCATTGTTTCAAGTCGATGGGTATACTCGAATCGCTTGTGAACCGCACATGTACTCACTAGCAAGAGGCGTTACCACATACGCAAAGGGCAAAATGCATGTCCAACTATACGCCCTTGACTCGCAAGAGAATAATGCCACCGACTGCGGGGGTGTCGCTTTCGTACAAACGAAAGACGCAATTGCGATATCAACTGCGTATATAGCTCCGAGCACATAAAAGTGTGATATCGAGGAGTCATGACCACACACTTGGTCATGGGTTAGCCGCGGTGACACTACCCCTGCGATCGCGTGGGTGACATCAATGTGGACCCACATACACACCGACGGCTCCGTCCTGCCGAAGAGCTCTACCGCTGCCGCTAAGCCACAGATATCAAGTTGAACACTTCTCACTTGACAACGTCGACGGCAGCAGAACTCGCAGCACTTCGAGTCGCACGACATTTCATTAATGACGAACCAACACTCATGTGGTCGATTTTCTGCGACTCGAAGACGTCCCTACAGCGTTTATTGTCAACCTTACGGCGCGGTTCGCATGAACAGTTGGTATTTGAAATCACAGAAGCCATACACCACTTGACTGAAAAAGGACATGAAATAATTTTTCAGTAGCTACCAAGGCACTGTGGTATCATCGGCAATGAGAGTGCCGATCAAGCTGCTCGTTTAGCTCACGCAGAAGACAACCGCCCATCGATCCCGCTGTCTCGGAGAGTTGCTGCAAGGATGCTCCACCTACTTGCACGTCAATGCACTACATCAGAGTGGAATGAACCACATTGTATGCACGCCCCTTTATACGCCCTGTGTCCAATCTTAAGCCTCCGACTTCCACCAAGACTTCCACGAAGAGACGCGACCTTTTTGTGTAGGCTATGGTTGGGAGTCGCGTTGCCTACGCGTTCCGCATAGCGATGGCCGACACCGCAGCATGTGGCGATTGCAGCTACGCGGCAACAATTCTTCATGTTCTTTGTGTGTTCCCCCTGAATAGAGGGAAGAGACAATGGCTTCCTGTCGTGCAGAATTGGTTGGACGACTCACTTCTGCAGAAAGAATTTTGAAACACCGACGCGATCGACTTGACATCGCATCAGAAGGCCGTGCCAGCGCTGCTGCGCTGCTTGAGATCGACGGGCCTGTGTTAACGCCTGTGATTGGAACGACTTTTCCGTTACCGGGTTTCTTTTCTTTTCTTGGTCCTTTTTTTTTTCCTCCCCTCGCCCTTTGTCGTCTTTACAACCCCTGTGTCCCATACCCCAGGGCAGTATAGCAAACTGTAAACTCACCTCTGGTTAACCTCCCTGCCTTTCGTCTCTCTCTCGCTCTTCAATGGAGACATTTGAGAACCAGACAAACAATGGTTCTAGATGGGTGCTAGAAGAGTTTGGTTTGAAGTATCACACCAATCCAATTAAGCCACTCAACTACTCAACTACTGTCGTGCATTGATTTAGCTTCCGCCAAGATTCTGTCCAAGTTTGTAACCGAACCAATCAGTGTATATCAGCAATCACAACGCTGGCATCACTAGCATTGCCAAATGACGAAAATAAATACGTGTACCTTGATCTAACCCTGTGTGACGTTCTACAGCTTCTTTGGTCATCCAGCTTTACACAGTGGAATGGCTCCTCAGTTTTTTTAGCTTAACTAAGACCCCTTACAAGATGAGGCAGGCATGTGTTACATGAATGATGAGCGCAATCGGATATAGGTGCGCAACTTTCTAGTTACGAAGGCCGTTCCGCCTGACGCTTTTTCTGACGATGTTGCTCGACTCTGTACGCGACTCCTACCCCAACGCTTCCCCTCCGCAATAGGGGCATTTGGGGCGCCACATGGGAAATGGCCGTTATGGGAGCGGGCCCAAACATCACCTTTTTTTCTCATTTTTTGCTTGTGTTCGTGAGGGTTTCGACAGGAATTTAGGGCAGTGGATCCTTTCGCAAGTGTATCACCCCTGAAGGAACAATTCAATCTCCACTGATCTTTTTTATTACTATTCTTTCTTCGGCCCCCAGCTCCCGCTAAGCTCGCGCGCCACTCGTGGCATTGCCTGACCTCGTCTTCTTTCCTAGGCCTATCGCGTCGATATCGCTGGTGCTACAAACTCTTTGACGTTAGCGCAGCGTTTTCTCGCGAAAGTCCTATGGCGGCTTGTCGCGAAACACGACTAAAGAAGATGCAAGTGACAGCCCACAACTTATCGATAGTAAACGTAACAGTGGCAATGTTTATGAGTTCTCTATATAGTTTCGCGTGATCGGAGCCCATCGCAAAGGTTGCGTTTAGGAGCTGAGTAGTATTCACAGAAGTGTTCTGACCAGTTCTGACAAGTTCGTGAACCTGCAAACGTCAGTGAGCGTATGAGTAGCCTCAAAGGGCGCGAGCTCTCGTGAACAAAGACAGGCGAAACGGTAGCAAACGTTCACGCGTTCCATGACGCGCTGCTGAACGTTTTGCAATGAAACGTGAAGGCTACAGGGTTGCAGCTCTGACAGCGTTTTAGTGCGTTAGCATAACTTGGGTACATCACACCCTTGCTGGGGGCTATATATCGATGTATGTATGTATGTATGTATGTATGTATGTATGTATGTATGTATGTATGTATGTATGTATGTATGTATGTATGTATGTATGTATGCGTGTATGTATGTATGTATGTATGTGTGTATGTATGTATGTATGTATGTATGTATGTATGTATGTATGTATGTATGTATGTATGTATGTATGTATGTATGTATGTATGTATGTATGTATGTATGTATGTATGTATGTATGTATGTATGTATGTATGTATGTATGTATGTATGTCTGCATGTATGTCTGCATGCATGTATTTACGACAAGAAAAAGAAATCCGGCAGAGCCCACACGCTGTGGGAATCGAAGTTGTGTGAAGCAATGTGCGGGGAGCCTACCAAGTTAAAGAAAAAACCATGAGACCACCACGACGCAGGCGTCTGTTTCATTATCTACATGGCGCGCATGTAATGACATTCGTGTCATGACCGATAATTTACGTTCGCTATGCACTCTTGCCATACTATGCCAGTTTTGGTAGATTCCAAGTTAACGAAACGACCACGATAGCACCAAGGCGTATGCGGCTGGATGGATACTGTCAAAGTGGCGAAAGCTCGCCACGAAATGCTTCCCATTTGAAATTAACGGTTTTACCCGAAGGCGAAGCATTGAAAGCGATAGCACGGTTTGGCGTTGCACAGAAGGCGCCTGAGAGAGGCTGGTGTGATGAGCGCGCCAGTAGGGTTGCAGGTGTCTCGCCTCGGTGACGCGCGAGAAGGGATTAACGGAAAGCACGCAGACGCTGCTCGGCGCCGTCGGCGCTCTGAGTGTTCAAGTTCGACCTTGGAAGAACTTGAAGGTCAGATTTACGAAACCAGGTGTTTTTTGGTGTCAGTATCTGGAGTAATAGAGCTATCGTTCTAAAATTCACGAACCATTCTACTCTGTCTAGGTGGATGACCAGCCAGGGCTATTGTGAGCCACCTGTGTGTCACGAAGGCTAGGGCTCTCGTAACAAGTTTTAGGGGCTCAGGATGAAAGGGTGAGACATTTCATAATGGATGCTGGGTCATTTATCTAGCGGGCTAGCTCATATGATGGGTGTGAACATCTGGACTGCATCCCATACCACCTAAAGATGGGTCATTTCTCTGTCAAAACATGCCACCACATTCTCGTGGTGTTCTCGAGGGTATTACGCTTTTGGATGAGAAGTCAATGTGCATGGTAGAGAGTATGAATACTAACGTTCCAGATGCTGCTCTTGCCTATACAATAACTTTGCATGTGCGCAAAGAGCAGCGAATAATGACGCACAACTTTTCGTGTCAATGCCCCATCTCATATAATTCAGGACTGTCGCTAGCACAAACATCTGAATTCCACGAAGCCACAGATAAGGTTAACATGAGCGATTCACGAAAATGCGCATTTAAACTAACCTTTAGGAATAAGCAGGTGCTTAATAAGCCAAGAAGAGCGTACGATGTGCGTCAGAATTTGCGTCGTAGCTGAAGAAGCGTCATTTCATACATTTCATGTGCTAGTTTTTCGAAGCGGCCATATAGGATCGTATTACGATTTAAACACAGTAAGCCGACGTCGCATGGATCTAGCTTGCGAAGTATTTTTATTGCGGTCACAAATTTCGAGTTTAATAAAATCCGAGGACACCTAAGCACTTTTTTTGCGCGCTGTGAATGCGAAACCATTAATGTCCAATTGAACGCCGCTGAGCGGTCCACCGTTTAATGAACTCGTCGGGGCAAAACGAGCACGTTGAGACACTCGACCACTGCTTCCTGGATAGGACAAGGCCGGTGCGCTTCGATCCATGACGTCATGCTACCTTGCCCGACTGCCATATAGAATCTAGTGGAGACGATCCCGAGTAAGCCGCAGTGATTTTGATGTCACCGCTTTGGTTACGTCGTGCTTCGCAATGGAAATTTCGCTCCAGGTAGCACAATGTCACAAAGCTGAGCCCACAGTCCTGCTATCTTGGAGGCGCTAGTCTTGCGGAGGGGGGAAAGCACTCGCCTTCTAAGCGTACGTGGGGTCCTATGTTCGAAACTTACGACTGCCAACGCCTTTCCCTTCGAATTTATTCTGTTTTATACATCCATTTCTTTACAGCGATTACCGAGGCGAAGCTACAATGCAGGCGAGAGCTTGCACGGAGAAGGAAAGCACAGATAACGCAGGCTTCCGAGAGTGAAAGCGAGGGTGACGTGGCGTCGCCCTCGCCGCTCACGCAACTCCTGACGCGCCAGCGCCCCATTAGGTGTTCCCTTTCGGCCGCTGTGCTCCTTCGAGGCGCACACGTGAAGTGGTGTCGCAGCCAATGGGAATTTAGCCGCTGTTTCGCTACTACACATGCCGGCCTTTTCGCTCAATGGATCAGTCGACGCTTTCGCATCAAAATCTAGCGCGGAAATGTGTACCCGCTTCGCAAAGAACAACGATGACTGTGGCTTCCACTCTCTAGCCAGGGGCTTTCAATATGGCCTATAATTGGAAATATCGTGAATCTCGTTATAAAAAACACTTTGCAAATCGCTCTTTGCGCTGTACACTTCCGATGCTATGCCTTCATGTTTCTTAGTGTCAGTCGGGTTGTAGCGGCTCTGCATTCGCATCTTATTAAGGCGGAAACCTTATATGCCCCATGAAACGGAAAATCTGGTATTTGTCAGGTCTTAACAACCGATGGCACAAAAACCCATGTGACCATGTGATGATGTCACGTTCCCGGCGCTGGTCCTGCTTCGACTCGCACTGCTACATGCTGAACAGCCACGGCGTCGGACGGACGCCGTGGCCCACACCCAGAAAAATTTACTTTGCCCAGTTCGAAAATTGAGTTGACCCGTGTTCAAAACCAACCGGGCCGCCTTCAAAAATTGACTTGGCCCAGCCCCAAAATTTGGGTGGGCCACCCACAAAATTTACTTTACCTTCGATCGCATGAGCAAGTGAAAAGTATCGCGCGGAAGAATCAGAATGATTTCGCATTATGACTCTTGTTACGCCTGCTCTTGTTGGTATGCTCTTATTATTCTGACGTTATGCCTGCAGGTGACGAGGTCACCTGCAGGAATTACGAGAGTCAGATGTCGAAGTGGTAATGATAATGATGGAACGACCGTGAGGGTATCCTGACGACGGTGTGACAACACATGCATGGCCATGACGCACTAAGGAAGATGACATGACGACGGCATGAGGACAATGGAGCAACGATGAGTGTATAATGACAATGGCGTGACGATAAGTGTAGCACAAAACCTGTATGGTAATGATGGCGTGACGACCACGGAATGAGAAGATTTTGGTAACGAACCTGTAGTGACGATGATGACACGAGCACAACGGCATTATGACGACCGCCTCACGATGTAGGCATGGTGGTCACTGTCTGGATGACAATGGGATGACGTTTCCAAAGTGATGGCAATGATAAAACGGCAGCGTGACGACGACGGCATGACGAAAGTTAGATTACAAAGCTAGAATGATGACGATGCAACGACCCCGAGAACATCACGACCCCGAACACATCCCCTGTGGCCCAAGCTGTTAGACAACCTGGCACACTGAGTCGGAGTTGAAGGCGTGACGATAACAGTATGAAAGTCAGATAACGAAGCTGAAATGACGACGATTGAAAGGCCACGACGGCGTCACTTTGATGGTGTGACAACGAATGTATGAAGACTGTATGTGACGGTGGCATAACAACGACGGCACAACGAGTGTCAGACAATAAAGCTAGAATGACGGCGATGCGCCGATCATGACAGCATCACGACCCCGAGCCCGTGCTTTAATATTAGACAACTTGGGCCACTGGGTTGGAACGGAAGGTGTAGTGATGGCTGCATGACCAGAGTCAGATCACGAAGCTCGAATTACGACAGTGGAACGACCACGACGGCATCACGACCAGGAGCGGATGCCTAGTGACCCAAGCAGATACACATCCTCGGCCACATCGACAACTTGGGCCGCTGGGTAGGAACCGAAGGCGCGGCGACGGCTGCACGACGAGAGTAAGATCACGAAGCTCGAATTACGACAGTGGAACGACCACGACGGCATCACGACCAGGAGCGGATGCCTAGTGACCCAAGCAGATACACATCCTCGGCCACATCGACAACTTGGGCCGCTGGGTAGGAACCGAAGGCGCGGCGACGGCTGCACGACGAGAGTAAGATCACGAAGCTCGAATTACGACAGTGGAACGACCACGACGGCATCACGACCAGGAGCGGATGTCTAGTGACCCAAGCAGGTACACAACCTCGGCCACTCGGACAACTCGGGCCACTGTCTCTCGGGGCAACCTAGGCAGCTGGCAGGCTTGAAACGGCTAAACAGGGCAAAGAATGATATTCGCAATAAATAAATGTGATCGTAGTCTTATGGTTCGAGCACCTGGCTGCTGGGCTCGACGCCATCGTAAGCCACATATTATTTTCTCTTTATTCAAGCAAGGGAGACAGAAACCTACCAGCCGCAAAATGCAAAGAATGAGGCAAGAATGCTTCCCATAAAAAACGATATCATTAAAAAAGTAATTGTGATCTGGTCGAAAATGCCGCGAGCATACAAGCATCGTGGTCGTTATCAACTTGGCCATCCGCAGTTTCAGGGTCCATGCAACATCTTGCTCTTCACCTCGCTGGCGTTTGAGAAACTATGGGATGATAGCTCACGAGTCTTCCACCTTGTGGATGCGCCAGACGGCGCGCAGCAATGATCTCGATATTTTTTTCTACAGCGCTGCTCGCGCGATGTGGAAACGCGACTGATCTCGCAGCTCGCAATTCGCTCGCACGGAACCCTGATAGAGCACGTACTTGGCGGAGGAGTGGCAGTCGTGTGGCGTCCGCTCCCTCAAAATCGCGGAAAGGCTACCGTTTCTTCTTTTTTGGATACAAAGCCTGCGTCACGATTCCAGCCATATATAAGCTTCCAGCACGGACGTCCTTTATCTGTTCCTGCAGGTTAACTCTGTTAACATTTTTTTATTGATGTGATACAAGGATATGTTGACGCACAATTAAAGGCACCGGCTACTCCTTAGCTCTTGAATGGATATAACCTACAACATACAGGGTTCAAAATTACATATCAAGCAACCTTCTAATACAAGCACCAACATTTCAAGCAACGTTTTCACAGTAACATTATGACGTAAAAAATACATAGTACACAGGGTACACAAGTACACAACTCCACAGCACTGTAGAAGAACGTCTCAAAAATACAAATGATACTGTCACCTAACACAAGTCTCCAGTCAGTGAATGGCGCATACATCGTGTAAATGCGTTATCACATATAGTCAGAACAGAACAGTCAAGATAACATAAGGCACAAACACATACATATATACAGCCACATTGAAATAAAAGGAACGCTAAAATCGTTAATCACGGAAAACAATGCCGCTGTCTTCGAGAAAAGTTTTTAATGCTTTTCAACCACCCTCTGAAAAGCCGTTGTTGACCAAAGCCCCAAAATTTTCTTTAAACTAAAGGGTCTACGGTCCAATGTCATTAGAGTTGATTCAAGTCGGCGTCTTGATATGTCTTGGTGGTGTGCAATCTAGAAGGAGGTGATGTATATCTTCATCTACAAATCCACAATCACATTCGGGGCTTTGCTCAAGGCCAATTCTATGCAAGAAATATATTTTGTCGGAAGTGCCTGCCTTAGTCGATGAATAAGGGTTGCCATATTTATGTCTTATTACGATGAAAACTTGAATTCTATAAACGGATCGATACGGTACAAATCCGAGTTCTTAGAATTCTGGCCAAATCACGTATTTCTACACATATTGAAAGACGTTGCGCCTATAATAAAGCGTAATTCATTCTTTAATATTGGGAGTGGAACCACGTCCCCTTTTAGCTGTGCTTGTCGTGCTGCTTCATCGGCCGCTGTGTTGCCAGGAATGATGTCCTGGTATCCACTAGAATGCTATTTCAAGCTTCCAACTTGAATTACTTTTGGCGTTACTACGGGCGAAACGTGGACTTCCACGTTGTCTCTCGCCATCGTATTCCGTGTTTCACAAGCTCGAAGAAATCGCACTGTTCTTGCCACGCCGACGGCGTCAGAGAAGACAGCTGCAAAGAGCCACTAAACGACGCGCTACTGCTGTGCGCAGCGCTCTACGACGGAATAATTTTTTTTCATTCATCTCTGCCATGCGTATATAAGGAGCAATTTCATGGGGGTAGTCAGTACGTACTTCTGAAGCAGTGTGAGTTACTGCATCTAAGCATGCACATAAAATCTACGAACACTCTGTGTCTTTTTGTAGTCGCAAGCATGGTCGGTTGTGTTTTGTAAGTACGTTTTTTCACTCGTGTCTTTTCAGACATATTTCTGCGTCTTTTCTTGCATATCAGTTACAGCTGAATTTCTTAGTGTCAAACTATAGCCACCGACCCGTGGCAAGTTGGGTTGACTTGGAACAACAGCATAGGAAAGGACATGGGCGAAGCCTTTCGTGCCCGGCTTGTGGGTACAACGGCGAATCACTTACGCACTTGCTTTTAACATGTCCGACACTCCGCATGTTTTAACAGCAAGGGCTTTCACCAACGTCGATTATTGGCCTATTATCTTCAAAAAGTCGAGCGTCCAGTCGATATGAGGCTGGCAAAGCCGACCTACAATTATACTCGCGACGGCACTCTGTCCTCATCTGTGGCCTTCATAAGTTAAGGCCTGTGTGTGACGTGTCGTGGTGTACCTTTCTCTTCTTGTGCTATTTGTAGCTCCACATCAAGTGGGTTGGTGTGGCGCCCTTTTCGAGAGGCGTTTGCCAGCCTATACCTGCTAATCAACGTATGGTGTTTGTTAGTTCTCGTAAAATAATTACATACTGCCTTCGTGTGGTTAGATTAAGATACGTCATTTGTGTTGTTTACCAAGTGCTCTTTTGCCGCTTCAGTATGGAAACTAAGATGAAGAACTGCCATGGCCGCGTTTACAGTGAGTTAGTTACCTCTTGTCAGCCAGAGGAAACCCTCTTTGGGAAAATGTTTTCAAGATTGCCTGTAACATTGAGACCGTGAGACTCCAAGCTAATTGTTCCCGAAAGTTACGTTTGCGGCACAAAGACTTTAGAGCATACGAAGCGTCCGTCTCGAATGTGACACATTCGTGCCACAGCGGCACCACAATGGCATAATATCTAACATGCTACGCTTCAGTTAGGGATGCGAAAGTCATGTGACCAAGGAGGGCCTGCTACGTGGTGGCAGATATCCACAGGCGTTGCTGAAGCCGGCCGGAGCTGATGAGAATTTTTCCAAGGCTTAGCTAAATATAGAAAATGACACCACGCCAGAACCGTGGAGGACCACCAGGTCACATAAAAAAGCGCTCCAGACCGCATGCTTTATGGCTCTTCATTTAGTGAACGAACTCCCGCGCTTGAAAATGTGTCTTGTATTCACATCAAAAAGTGAAACACAACCTGTTCGCAGTTACCATAATGTGTGATAATAATATGCAGCACTGCTTTGTGTTACTATGTTCTACAATCCAGGGTGCCGATACGACAGACTTAGCTCGTTATTTAAGAGACATTTGTCAAGTTAAATAAGTTAGGCTACAAATAAATATGGCACTCATGAAGACAAAGCACACATCATCATCATCATCATCATCATCATCATCAGCCTGGTTACGCACACTGCAGGGCAAAGGCCTCTCCCATATTTCTCCAACAACCCCGGTCATGTACTAATTGTGGCCACGCCGTCCCTGCAAACTTCTTAATCTCATCCGCCCACCTAACTTTCTGCCGCCCCCTGCTACGCTTCCCTTCCCTTGGGATCCAGTCTGTAACCCTTAATCACCATCGGTTATCTTCCCTCCTCATTACATGTCCTGCCCATGCCCATTTCTTTTTCCTGATTTCAACTAAGATGTCATTAACTCGCGTTTGTTCCCTGACCCAATCTGCTCTTTTCTTATCCCTTAACGTTACACCTATCATTCTTCTTTCCATAGCTCGTTGCGTCGTCCTCAATTTGAGTAGAACTCTTTTCGTAAGCCTCCAGGTTTCTGCCCCGTAGGTGAGTACTGGTACTGGTATATATATATATATATATATATATATATATATATATATATATATATATATATATATATATATATATATATATATATATATATATATATATATATATGTATATATATATATATATATATATATATATATATATATTGAAAAAGTCGCACAAAGCAGTCTTTATAGTTGGCAAATGCTATTCCTCACAGCTTGCATTCATTTTCAACAAAAATTAGCTCTTGGTGTCCATCCTAAATTATTCGTTTTGTTTGCAGACTTCGTCTATGCATTCAAAACAAAAAACCTGTGACATTAAGAAGCCTTGGGAAGGGCGGAGATTCAAATGTATTACAACAAATTTTCGAGTGCCTTGTAGTGCAAAATGATTTAGGATGCATTTCTCTGTGGAAAATGTGACGGCTAAGCTGTCAAGTAGTGCAGTACATTGCGTACAGGTTAAGATTCCACTGTACCTTAGAAATGCCTTAGTATATTGTGAAACACAATGGGAGACCGATTCCTTTGAAAAGAAAAGGAAAGCAAAGCAATAGCCGTGCAGCTCATTTCTGCTAAAGTTAGGTGACATAGTGGTCAGGGAGATGACATAACCCCATTGCATATAGTCGTTGCGTAATAGGAGTGGCCCTCTGCCACCTAACAATATATCATGCACACATGGTGGGAACGACGACACAAATTATCCGATTTCTTCGGACGTTTCGGTCATATGATCCAACAGGCGTCGCCGTCTATCGTGATGAAAGTAACACGTAAAACGTTGGGAAAAGAAGGCCCATCTAAATTATTCTTCTTGCTCTTGACAAGTGCGTGAGCGGAATGTAAAGTTTATCGTTGTCCTTAGGTCCTAGTATTATAGAAATATTAGTGATATATGTGTGTTTTAATGTGCTGGTAACATGACGCTTGTTTCCTCACAGTGGAAATATCGTCCAGTGGGCACAGAACGCAAACCACTCCTCATGCGTGAGGGTCGTGAGTAAACTGTTTGATATTCGAATACGGTGGAGTTAGTGCTCTATGTAAACTGCTAATTCTAAGTCCTGTGGTATTATAGTTACGGAACATCTCTGGGATCTTTCTCTTAGCGCACGTTTTTTCCCAAGGCTTTGTTTTGTTGGAATACACAGGTCGTGTAAATAATACCGTTATCTGCATTGTTCCACAGCATACTCATCAAGCTCTTCCATTTTCACGTACAGTTGATTCTGTCCGTTTTATTTATAACGTTACTATGAAGGACAAGCATTGGGAAACTTCCCCTAGCTGAAGCACAAGTTGGATACGACTCACATGTCTTTGGAAAACATGATTTTAAGGCGCTAAAAGGACACAAGCAAAGGCGAAACACACACAGGCACACAGAGCACCGTCACACAGGGCATTCTGAAAACTTAAAACTAATTGGATGGTGCGCCATTTAGCGCGCATCGCAATGCCTGCGCATGTGAGTCATACATTAAGCACGTTGCCATACTTGCTAGGAGCGGTAATAGAACTGCTCGTGAACAATTGAAGGCACGCTACATCAAAGAGCAATGTACCTCACGCAGCTCTTGGGCCTCCCAAGTTGTAATAGCGAAGAAAAAAGTCACAGTTTGGCCCGAGAGGCGAAGCATCAGTTGCGATAGAGAATTAGTGGACAGCTATAGTCTTGGGTTCTCTCAAGCCGCCTTGGTGGGTAAGGCTTAGGCTTGACGGCCAACTCCATTTTGCTTGTCTTGTACGGCCGCGCTTCTGCGGTACTGGGACAAGCAGAAACATGACAGCATGACTTAGAATAACAAACAACGTTTAATGCTCCAGGGGGTTCACGTGGAAGCAGGCTAGTTCCGACCGCGACGTTTGCGGGGGTCGATCGTGAGGCGAACAAAAACAGGGCACGGCAAAGGATAAGAACTAGATGTTTGCCTGAGATCCTTTCTTCGTCGTGGCTCGCAGTCTTCTCGCTCCGGCGTTCGCCGGTCACGTAAAACCCCTTGATAATTTGAAAGTAGCGACACTCTCCTCCTCACGGCGCTTTCCTCCTCGATTCTCCTCGCCCGCTGGCTGCGCACGGCGCGCTTTTCCTCCTGGGCTCCCGCCACGGGCCCCAGGATTCAATGGAGGCGTGTTATTTTGGGCCAGTTGCGCACCCCACTGGGGCTGGAAATATTGAGAAATGCTAATAACAGCATCGATAATGCTGGAGGCAACGTTTATGATGAGGTTGGTTCTTTTTTAAAGCCGTATGAACGGGGTATACCGATGTAAAAGGAGCTTTGGGGCGAGTTCTATACTCCAGACAATTTTTCTGCCGCATGATCAGATGCTTTACTTCGTGCGTCTGATCTAGTATTGCTTGTGACACATCCCTTTGTGTGTGGCTTATTAAGCGAAAGCCTCAGACCTCTGTTTCAAGGTCCCGTTGTGAGCTACAGAAAATATCACGTGACCGAAGGAAGGCGGGAAGCGAACCAAAGCATGTGCAGCCGCGCATAGATGATTAATGATTAGCAATGATCGATTAGTGATTGGATTAAGATGAATTCGGGTGTATTAAGGAGCGTTAAGGTGGATTAAAGTTGATGAAAGTGGATTAAGGTGCATAAAGAAAGACAAGGTTGGGTTAAGTTCGATGAAGGTGGCTTAGGGTGGATGAAAGTGCGTTGAGGTGCATTAAAGACGATTATAGTGGATTAGGCTGCATTAAAGTGCATGAAGAAGGATGAGGGTGCATTAAGGAGGATTCTGGTGGGCTAAGGTAGATGAATGTGGATTAAGGTGAATTAAGGACGATTATAGTGGATTAGGGTGGATTAGAGTGAATGAGGAAGCAGTAGGGTTGATTACGGAGGATGAAAGTGGATTAAGGTGAGTTAGAGTAGATTAAGGTCGATGAAGGTGAATTAGGGTGCATTAAGGAGGACTCTCGTGGATTATGGTGGATTGAAGTAAATGAAGGAGGATTAAGGTCGATGAATGTGGATCCTGTGGATTAATGTGCATTAGGAGGATTATGGTAGACTAATCGGTCTTAATACTCAATGAACCCTAATTCACCTTAGTCCACCCTATCCCACCTTAATGCTCCTTCATCCACCTTAATCCAGCTTAATACTCCCAATCCACCTTAATACAACCTAATCAACCTACATCGCCCCTATTGCACCTTAGCCTACCATATACGGTCTTAATCCTGCTATATCAATCCTAATCCATCATAATCCACCTTAATCCTTATTCATGCACCTTAATCCAACCTAATACTGCTTAATAGTCCCAATCTACCTTAATACACCCTAATCCACCTCTATCAAACCTAATCCAGCTCCATGGTCCCTAATACACCTTAATCTACACTAATCCATCCTAATCAGTCTAAATCCCTTAGCAGCCCTAATCCACCTTAATCCACGTTAATCGACCTTAATCCTACTGTACCCACCTTAATCCTCCCTAATCCTAGTTCATGCACCCTAATACACCCTAATCGGTCTTCATACCCTTTCATCAATCCTTCACCTTAATCCACCATAATCCGCCTTAATCCTACTCCACCCACCTCATCTTTATTCATGTATCTTAATCCTTCTTAAGGCACTCTAATCCACCTTAAGCTTCTTTAATACACCCTAATCAACATTAATCCTCCCTAATCCAATTTATGTCAATGACTAATGATTCATTAACTTGGGTAATCATTCGCTTATACAGGGGTGGACATGATTTGGGTCACCTCTGGCCTTGCTTGGGTCACGTGATACTTCCAGTTTACAACGCGACCTTGAAACATAGAGATCTAAAGGCTTTCGGCTTAAAACTTTTTAAAAAACTCAATGTTGACTAGCCAACGCCCATCACCTGCAATATCACGGGAACACTTGCCACTAATTTTTTCAAGGGGCAAAGCAGAATCTATGATGCTGCACTTCCGACTCAATAACAACAGTTAGCGACGTGCGAGGGGAATACTAAGCATACTGAGGACAACCGCAAAAGCGCTGTTGAGCAGGCCGGAAGACTGAAAAAAAAAATGCAGCATTACGGGTTGCTTTGCTACGAGCTATAAGAAAGACGCCTCAGCTCGCAAACAACGCTGTTCTTTGTCGGAACAAAGTTCTTTCGGCCAATGTCATGCAGCCACTGCTTTCTGCGCAAGCCATCACGCTTTCCTTGTGGTATCATAAAAATGGCATAACCATATTCAGGCCTCTTGCTGCAGTTATATGCGCAACAGCCCGGCATAGCGCTAGCACATATAGCAGGAAACACGGCGTACAACGTTCGCTACACCAAGCTAAAGCGCGAGCCAGGCGTGCTCAGGAGGAAAATGGCGCGAACGAAAAAGAAAAACACAAGTAAAACTCAAGATCCGCGCGTTTCCAAGGGCAACGGCAGGGAGACCAATCGTCGTGCAGAAAAACGGGGGCAAAACTGGTTACCACGGGGGAACACGCAAAGGGCGAGGAGGTCGCGCGGCGGCGGCAGAGTTCAAAGAGTGTCGTTACTTTCAAATTATCAAGGGGCTTTACGGTCACGCCGATTTCGGCGCCCCCTGCCATGTTCTTTTCACGGTCCAATGGGCGCGCGACTACGCGGCCACGTGACCGTAACGTTTGCAACCGTTTTGCAAGAAGGTTGCGCTATCGCGTGAAAAATTGCCTTCCGCACGGGAAGATCGGAAAAGGCGTCTGCTCTCCTTACTCCCATAGCGCGCGTAGGCGCGCGGGAAAATATGAACTTTCATAATTCGCACAAGCTAAACGAAGTAAGTATAAGTAAGGATAGTAGTTTTATCAGCCGTATAAACTTGTAAACATAGGCATGGTAATTGAATTAACAAGCATGGTGCCACGCCCACACAAGCAAACATGAACACGTCTCGCTCGTTGACCGCGGAAACTCGCTGTCAAAACACTGGGGTGAGCGAGCGCGGAAGCAATAGCCAGCCAATAGACTGTCGTGCTGCCTCTCGCATCAACGCGAACGAAGCCGCGAAAACACAACGCCCTCTGCACCCGTCGCAGATGGCTTTCAAGACACAGCGGCCTGAGCGGGCACACGCGGCCGCCCGGGCCGTCCGGAGAAGAAAACATTCCCTTTCCTGACCTCCCCCTGGAGTCTTGCGCGCGACGGAAGACGGCGCGCTTCCTTCCTGCTTTCATCCCTTGCGTGCGGGATATTGACGCCTTGACCTGAATGTGTGCTTGCATCTGCAGTTTAGACGTTTTAAGATTGTTCTTAACGGACAGAAATCGGGTGAGGCTGACGTGATGTCAGTAGGGGTGTGCGAATATTTGAAACTCGAATATTCGAAACACGAACAACGAATCGAATAGTATCCTCTCCGATTCGGTCTTCAAATCAAATAGTCACTGTTCGTAAAGGCGAATCTTTTTCGAATATTTCTCTAATATACCAAAACTTCAACTGCGCCCAACTGAACGTAAATTTGGAGCGCACGTACGGTAAGTTCTCCCCCTACGGGCGTAATATAGACATAAAACACGGAAACTTGCGTAGTGGAGCACCCTATGCCACTTAGGCAGACATACTTTACAGGCTATACAGCATGATTTGCATATTCTGAAGTGCCCTGTGCATGCGAAGAAACCACTTGTCTGCTTCTAATGTTCCATTTCTGCTTTTATTGAACAATGCTTCACAGCACACTATGTAATCACAGAAATGTGATAATTTTAAGAATAGTGTGAAGTGAACATCGTTTTATATTTATTGTGATAACGGCTGTTCATTATTCGAAAACTATTCAAAAGGCATTCAATATTCAATTCAATTCATTCGCTTCTGGCACTATTCGATTCGTATTCGAATCGGTCTCATAAATCACTATTCGCACATCCCTAGACGTCAGGAGTACCACAAGGGTCGCTGTTTGGCCCACTGCTCTTTTTGATTTAAGTGAGTGACGTTGGTGATAATATTACCTCTTCTGTGTGCATGTTCGCAGGTGACTGCATATTGTACAAGGTTTTTAATAATTTATATGAGTATGTAGCATAGCAAGGTGGCGTCGACATGATTACATAGTGGTGCGCAACACGGCATATGAAGCTTCACGCAACAAGAAACAGCATACATATATTTTTACAACGAAGCTGTACATGACAAAGGTACCATAGAAGTTTCGCGTCCGCACACAATAACTATGGTCGTCAATGGCTATGATACCCCCGTTAGCAAGCAAAAAGCGATGGCTCATGGCCCCGTATGGCAGAGGCTACAAGCACTCAGCAAAGTGAAGCGAACAGTGCTTACATTCTTTCTAATCATCCGTACAACACATAGAACACCATGTCAAAAACTGTCATCATCAATGGCTCATACCTTCGTGAGCAAGAGAGAAATGCAATGGCCCCGTAAGGTTCATAGCTACTCACTTTGCGTGGGTTAGTTGCGATGACGCTAGCCCTGTGGTCATTAGAGAGCTTTAGTTTAGGGGACGCAAGCGGCTTGCGTGCACAAGAACTAAGGGTCACGGTACTGCGCATGCGCAGACACCTACGACTGGGTGTGCGCATTGTTACAATCCGCCTGCAGAGGTACCGACCTACGACATTCTCCCTGCCCGCCGCAGCTGCGGGGGTGGCGATCTAGAGAAGAAGCGACCTCCGAAGCCTCCCCACCCCGCTGCGGCGACTCGCTTTGTAAGAAAGACAATGCGCCGAGTCAACAGCCCATCGGCGCCGGCAGGTCTGCTGCGATGACTCGCTTTGTAAAGATGACAATGCGCCGCGTCAGCCGCCCGTCGGCGCCACCATGTCTAGTCGCGGTCGGCGGACCAAGTATTCTTAGTGGGTTCGCCATCGCCGTCTCGGTTTGTTTGGAGAGGGGAAACTCCTGGAAGGATATGTTTTGCGGTGCGGTCTCAGGGGCACCAGAAGAGGTCACAGTCAATAAACAGACGCGACGGCCACTGTCTGCGGGGTCAACTCGGAGATCAAGAGGCACCTGCTCAGGGCAAGACCCGTGTCTGCAAAAACCCTCTCACCTCGGTGTGGTCAGTGAAACCTGTGCGGAAGTGTGTAAACCCTCCGCCTCAAAGGCGGGTCGGCTACGATAACTTTGGACGCTCAGAACTGCTCGAAGGTTGAACGGCCGTTTTTTCCTCACCTAGGGATCTAGGGAGGACAGAGTGTTCATAAGCAACCGTTGTCGGCTCTTCAGTGTGCATTCTCTTTCAGTCATGCTAGCCTGGTGAACTGTAACGTTCTCATGTAGATACTGTAAATAAACCCCATATTCCTCGTTCTCGGTTAGAACAAGTCTCTCCCTTCAACAACATCCTCAGAGTGGATGAGTTGGACGAAGCCATGGGCCAGCTACCATCTATTTCATGCCTGACCACAACCCTTACAGCATGCGCAGTACCGTCACCCCTAGTTCTTCCGTGCGCAAGCCGCTTGCGTCCCCTAACCTACAACACTCCATTATCGTTGATTTCAATGTGAATGCGTCGGAGCCGAAGAGGGAGTGGTTAACGCGTTACGTGTTGGAGAGATTTCGCTTGCGATGCCACAACAATCCGGCCCAACCGACCACCCAGAGGCGTACGTGCATCGATTTGGCATTCTCAAAGAATGTGTTTGCAGTTGCGAATATGCCAATCAGTGTACATTATAGTGACCACGAAGCCATTGTCACCATAATTACCATGTGACAATAAGTGATACAATAAAGTGTTTACCACAAGTTCTTTTACCACGACGTTTATAACTCCGCTGGTAATCCACCTTCGCAGGGCGGCTAGCCTTGACTTTTTCTTTAAATAAATTCAGCCTAATTATAATACTAATGGATGCCACTGCTGAGTCAGAATTTAAATACTTGGCAGAGTATTTTACCACTGATTTATCTTGTGCACGTCACATTGACTACATTACAGCCAAAGCATCTCGTGACCTAGGTTTTAAGAAAATAAAAAACATACCACAATTTCTAACCAAACCAAATGCTCTACTATGTATTTCCAGTGTCCGATCAATACTTGAATATGCCAGCACGGTTTGGTATCCTCGGACCCAAACGAATGTAGACAAACTGGAAAGAATACAGAGTAGAGCTGTGCGGCTTGTGTTAGGAAATTACACAAGAAATTTTAGTGTAACCAAGGCCAACAAATAAAATTGAGGGACGTGCTGCAAAAACAATTCACACCTTAAAACTGTGTCATTTTTCGTTCAAGAGCAGGTGTTGATCGTATGAAGTATTTATATAAGCCTGACTACCTGTCTGTGAGAGTTGATGACGAACTCACACTCTAAAGAATGTTTGCACCCTTTGGGGTGTATATCTGCCCACACAACGATAATCGTCATCTGCCTTGACGTGTTTCCTTTCTTTAACGCTGCGAGCCCGGTACTTTCCAGTAACGAACGGAATGCGCGTTATCAGCATGACATACATTTCCCGACAGGAAAGTAGCGGGCGCGGTGTTTTCAAGAAAGGAAACGCATCAAGGCAGATGACGATTATCGTTGTGTGGCAGAGATACACTCCGAAGGGTGCAAACTTTTCTTAGAGTGCAAAGTGCAAGAAACTTTATTTAGAGCTAACATGTTTAGTAAGTCCTTTTTCCCCAGTACAACTCGAATCAGGAATCGGTTACCAAGTGATGTCAAAATAACTTCAAATTACATGTTCGACCAATCGCGTCATGGTGTCATACACTTTGATATACACGCTTTGGGGTGTATATCTGCCACACAACAATAATAGTCATCTGCCTTGCTTGCGTTTCCTTTCTTGTAAAAGCCGCGCCCGCTACTTTCTTGTCGGGAATACTATGTCCCGCTGATAACGCGCATGCCGTTCGTTACTGGGCAGTACCGGTCTCGCAGCGTTAAAGAAAGGAAATTCGGGCAAGACAGATGACGTTTATTGTTGTTTGGCAAGATACGACCCAAAGGGTGTAACTTTGTTTTAGAGAGTAGTATAGACATGAACTTATGGTATATTATTCTACGTTGCTTGCATTGTATTTTATGTTTTATTTTATGTAATCCCGCTCGACTCTAATGCCTTTTGAAGGCGCCGTGCGTACGCCGGTAAATAAATAAATAAATAAATAAATAAATAAATAAATACTTTTAGTTAAGTGAAACACGTTGAGCTTTGTCGGGTGATGAGTTCCCGTGAAACGGAAGTCTGCGACAGACCTCAGTTAAAAACGCTTCTGCAGTAAAAAAAAAAGCACAGAAATATTCATACAACTGATAAAGGTCTCACAAAAGTAATAAATAATTGTGTTTATTTCTGTAGATCTCACAAAAAATGTCGCAGTTTCGCCCGAAAGGCGTAGCATCGATTGCAATAGCAGATTAGTAGACAGCTATAATAAGTAAGGATATAGTTTTATCGGCCGTATAAGCTTGCAAACATTCGCTTACTAACTAAATTAACAAGCATGGTGTCAGCGTGCACAGGCAAACATGCTTACATCACACTCAGTAATCGCGGACGCGCTGTGAAAACACTGGCGTGAAGGAGCGCGGCAGCAGCAGCGAGCGAAGTGACCTTCGTGCTATCACTTCAACGAAAACTGAGCGACGAGAGCACAGCACACCCAAAGCTTCGAGCCGTTGGCCCAGCTAGGCTCTGCGCCCAAAGCAGATCAGTTTTAAGATAAAGCGCGCGCGATGGCGTGTGGCCTCGCCATGCGCAGTTGCTGACGAATACAACGCCACCCCCGTACCTACCATCCACCCAGTTCCTTGCGCGCGACGGAAGACGGCGCGCTTCTTCTCCGCTTTCCTCCCATGCGCACGCGAGATTGGGTCGCAATCGTCGACTCACCCTCGCACGATTTCGCTCAAACATACAGCATACCGCACGCGACGCCGGTGTTATCGTCCTTCGACTTTAAACGGAATATCATGGCGACGGCAAAAATGCAGCTGGAGTATCCATATAATTGCTATCGCAATAAAACATTTCTTGCTAGTCCCTACTGGTTTTGCATATATAGCCGCAGGTCTTTAAACTACACCAGCAAGTTCGCGCGAGTAACTACAATAGTGTTGCTTTAAATGTGATAAATTTTGAGGTGCCGAAACCACGATATGAGGTCCGCCGTAGTGAGAGACTCTGGAATAAGTTTTACCACCTGGTGTTCGTTAACGTGCACTTAAATCTAAGTGCACGGACATTTTTTTTTTTTTTTGCATTTTGCACCTACAGAAATGCGGCCGGCGCGGCCAGGATCAAACCTGCGGCCTCGATCTTAGCATCACGACGTATTAATATCCTATGGCAAGCGACACAATATTATTTCGATTACGCGTGGCAAAAATTTTTATTATAGCTGACATTTTTATTTTTATTTTATAAACTGCGGGCCATCCAGTAACTGCGCGAGCAGAAACCGCACGGAAAGAAAGTGATTCATTTATAATTTCTCTGGCGTACAGGGTCGATATTTTCGTTAGTCCAACTTTGGGGGATAGAATAACTTTAGCGTATTTCATGTTGGGGGCACCGAACGCGTCGGCGTCTATAGCGGCGGCTTTCTTAACAAAGTGCCATACACGCTGTTTTGAACCCGCCGTGGTTGCTCAGTGGCTATGGTGTTGGGCTGCTGAGCACGAGGTCGCGGGATCGAATCCCGGCCACGGCGGCCGCATTTCGATGGAGGCGAAATGCGAAAACACCCGTGTGCTTAGATTTAGGTGCACGTTAAAGAACCCCAGGTGGTCAAAATTTCCGGAGTCCTCCACTACGGCGTGCTTCATAATCAGAAAGTGGTTTTGGCACGTAAAACCCCAAATATTATTATTATTATTACGCTGTTTTGGCACAATAGAAGCAACTAAATTTCCAAGGCATTAATACCTCTGCATCAAACATAAGCGCTAAGGCAGTTTCCAGAAATCGTATTTGATAGGATAGCGACAAACTTAATTACAGCGGATGATAAATGACGACAAGAACTTAGAAGTTCGTAAAGATTATAGTGTTCTTGTCCAGTACAAATAAATATCCCTTCCTTTCATTTTACAGTGCCAGCTGAATAACTGCCCCGATGGCTGCACACCTGGATGTACATGTTTCCCAACAGATAAGCTAGGAGGAAATGGAATAAACGGCGTTTGTCTGGATGCAAAGTACCCACTACCGAGTGATCTAGTAGAGTCTTATAAGAGCGGACTCAAATGGTGACATAGCTCAAAGCATTAGAGTACGTCGTGTTCTGTCAACATGTCTTCAATCATTCGTAAAAATAAAGAATAACGTTCAAATCAACATCCTCCCTGTCTTTGATGCGTTCAGTGGAGCTCTTTGGATATGCGCCACTGTGAGATGACGGGAGTCCACCGATATTCTGTGTCCTGAATCGGAAATATCAGGCAAAACATTGACGATGTTAAGTAGGGCAAATGTAGAGATTTCTTTCGCTCTATTCCATTCCTTTCCTATCGTCCGCTGCTCATGATCCGCCGATCATGGCGATCACGCGGGCGCAGCGCTAGTGCTACAACTGATAATAAGCAAAAAAAAAAGAGAGAAAAGAATTGCACAGTCCTACACCTGATAAGGAGAGAAAAAAATCGCAGTATCGCCCGAAAGGCGAAGCACCGATTGCGACAGCAAATTAGTAATTAAATAGCTATACAAAGTAAGGATAGTAGCTTTATCGCCCGTATGAACTTGTAAACATTCGCTTACTAATCAAATTAACAATGATATGATATGTAAGCGCGACTGAACGAGGACGTAGAAAGAAACAGACACACGGAGACACCACTGTCTCTGCTTCTTTCTACATCTTCATTCAGTCGCACTCACACATCCTATCATGGATGCAAGCCATCTAGCCCGTCAATGTGTTTTAACAAAATTAACAAGCACGGTGTCACGCCCGCACAGGTAAACATGAACGCATCTCGCTCGATGAGCGTGGAAACTCGCTGTCAAAATGCTGGAGTGAGGAATCGCGGCAGCAGCAGCGAGCGAACTGACCTTCGTGCATCTCTCGATTCAACGCGAAAGAAACGTCTAAAAATTCGGAGGACGCTTAAGCTTCACCTTGAAGAGTGGGACACGATAGCATTCAAAGATCCCTGACTGCATCTCACGCTTCCCGGCAACTGTAGCGTATGAAACCGTAATGCTTACCGGTAAACGCTCGCGGCGAACGCTATGCACGAAGTTTCTTTCTGGTCGAAACGCGGCCTCTTGCAGGGGCCGCGATGGATGGATGCTATGGGTGTCCCCTTTGATACGGGGCGGTGGGTTGCGCCACCAAGCTCTTGCTATTATACTCCCAAATGTCCTACCTAGGTCAAACAATAAAAAATAAAAAAATACTATGAACTCACACACCCAAATTTTCTGATCCCATATTGCGAACTGTGCTTTTGTACGTCTTCGTTTTTGTCGTTTCCCTACTTTTATTCCCCCAATCCTCCAATCGCCTCTTACTCCTCCAATCCTCCACCAATCCTCCAATCGCCTGGATGGATGGATGGATGGATGGATGGATGGATGGATGGATGGATGGATGGATGGATGGATGGATGGATGGATGGGATGGATGGGATGGATGGATGGATGGATGGGATGGATGGGATGGATGGGATGGATGGATGGATGGATGGATGATTGAGGCTCAACCCTTTGAATCGGGCGGCGGCGGTGCGCGCCACCTAGCCTTTAATGGTTCTATATGCATGCATACCTATGTATTTACTCCTTTACTTTTGCGTTGATATTGTCCACCAATCAGATAGTCCCCGATTAGTTATTTCTAACTGTTCAAAGTCTATTCTACTTTCACTGTCTTTAAAACCCAAAGCTTTGAATAGTTTCCCGTTAGATTCAACTGCAGGGTGAAGTTGTTTAAAAGCAAGTATCAGGTGTTCAGCCGTTTCCTCCTCCTCTCCACACGCCTCGCACACCAAATCTATCTCCTGGTATCTGGCTCGGTACGTTTTAGTCCGCAGTACACCTGTCCTGGCTTCAAACAACAATGAGCTTCCCTTAGAGTTATCGTAAACATTTTCTTTGGCTATTTCTTGCTTAAACGTCCTGTATGTCTCCAATGCCGATTTGGTTTGCATCTCTGTACTCCACATACCCCTCTCTGTCTCCTTAACCTTTTTCTTGACAGATGATTCCTTACTTGTCCCCCCGCTACTGCCCAAGTATTTGCTTGCCAATTTTCTAGTTCGCTTCCTCCACCTCGTGTCAACATTCCTCGTGTATAAGTAACTGAAAACCTTCCTAGCCCACCGAATTTCCCCCATTTTTCTCAATCGCTCCTCAAATGCTACCTTGCTACTAGCCTCTCTGCCCTCGAAAGAAGACCACCCCAGATCCCCCTGCACTCCAAGATTTGGTGTCTTGCCATGTGCTCCCAGAGCGAGCTTACCCCCACCAATTTCCAACTGTTGCCGGGTCTCTGTTCTAATACATAGAACTGCATTGGCAAAAGTCAGGCCTGGTACCATTACCCCCTTCCATATCCCTCGTACTACCTCGTACCTATTGTAGTTCCACAGTGCCCTACTCTTCATAATCGCTGCACTTTTGTTACCTTTAGTCGTTAGATATTTTTCGTACTCTGTCAGACACTCAATGCCATTATTTATCCACACCCCAAGGTACTTGTATTTATCGGCTATCTCCAGCGTGGCCTCCTGTATCTTATGCTCGCCGCAAATGTTATCATTAAAAATCATGACTGCTGATTTTTCTTTGCTAAACTTCATGCCTAATCTGTCTCCTTCTGTACCACATATGTCCATTAATTCCTGCAGATCTTCTGCATTGTCAGCCATTAATATAATATCATCCGCGTACATCAGTCCTGGTAATGACTGTTCAATCAATTTTCCTTGTTTGAAAAATGATAGGTTGAAGCCGAGTCCGCTTTGCTGTATTTTGGCCTCTAAACCTTGTAGGTACAGCATAAACATCAGAGGTGACAATGGGCACCCCTGCCTAAGCCCCCGCCGAATCATTACAGGCTCCGAAACCTGCTTTTTCCATTGTATAATCACCCGGTTACCTTTATAGATATCTTTTAAGAAATTGGTTACTCCATCTTGCACTCCTAAAGTTTCCAGAATGCCCCACAAGCCCTCTTGAAGTACACTGTCATAGGCTCCCTTGATGTCCAAAAAAGCCAGCCATAGGGGTCTGTGTTCCTTTTCAGCTATTTCAATGCACTGTGTTAGCGAGAACAGATTGTCTTCTAGCCTCCTATGCTTCCGGAACCCATTTTGCAGCTCTCCAAGTACCCCCTCGTTCTCTACCCATGCCTGCAGTCTGTCCTTTATAATCTGCATAACCACCCTGTAAACCACTGACGTCACTGTTATAGGCCGGTAGTTATTTATGTCAGCTTTGTCCCCCTTTTCCTTATATATCATTCTCATCCTACTTAGCCTCCATTCGTCAGGTATTTTACCATCCACTAGCATTTTGCTCACCACCTCCCTCAATGCTTTCTTAGATTTCGGGCCCAATTTCTTTATTAACATAATTGGAATACCATCGGGGCCTGCCGATGTGCTACTTGGGACCCTCTTCTCCGCCATTTCCCACTCTTTTTGTCCAAGCGAAAGCAGTGGGTTGACCGGGCTATCCCTCTCCGACGTACTGCATGTACCATTTGTCTGTTTTGTAAATTTTTCCCTCATCATGGTTCCTATATGCTCCATTGCCTCCTCTCCTTCTAACCGAGTACCTTGAGCTGTTACTATATACCTCTGCTCTAGGATTGTCCTATCACCCAAGGAGTTCAGATTTTGCCAGAATTTTCTAGCTGCCTGTTTATCTTTTTATTGCTTATTTTTGACAGCCATTGGGACCCTTTTGTCTTGATTTTCTCGTTGATCAAATAGGATGCTTCCCTTTTGCATTTTATGTAGTTTACCTATTTCCTCTCTACGTCTGCTTCAGGTTCTCCCTTACTTTTGGAATACCTGTGTTCCCTGGAGGCTTCCTGACGTTTCTTTATGGCCTTCTTAACCTCTTCATCCCACCAGCTCTTGAGGTTTCATATCACTTGCCTTGTTTTCCTGACTCGCGCCTTACCTAGCTCACGCTCAAATAGTCTCATTAACTTTGGGTAAGTCCAATCAGTTTCAGTACCCTCTGATATTTCCTCTTCAATTTGTTTGGCCGCTATTTCCACTTCGTCTTCTGAGTAAAAAATCACATCTGGCATTTCCTCGCGCGTCGTTCGTGCTTTACTTTCCCTCTTAAAATTCAACTTGATACGTTTGTGGTCGCTACCTATACTTCTGGAGCCCTGTTCATCTATAATCATGGCTCCTAATCTATCGTACATCCTATGTGACATTAACGCATAATCTATTGTCGAGTGTCGACCCCCTACCTCCCATGTTATGATCCCGTCACACTTTTCAGTAGAGTTACAGACAACTAAGTTAAGCCTCTCACACATATCCAGCAGCATGTTACCTGTGGAGTCTGTGTACCCATCCATATCTTCAACATGCGCATTCATGTCTCCTAATACAATTACTTCACATCCTTTTCCTAGCTCATTGATGTCCGCTGCTATACAGTCCAACATTTTCTTGTTTTCCTCTTTAGCATTTGATCCTGTCCAAAGGTATACAAAGCCTAGAAGTGTTTTCGCCCCTGCTACTTTTCCTTTTAGCCATAAATGCTCCTTGCATTCCTGTTTGACCCTTGCCAATTTGTATTTTTATGAATGAGTGCTCCAATTCCCCCACCCTTTCTGCTACCCTGCACTCTGTTGCAGTATTCCCATACATAATCAGGGTTACAGGGCGGTTGTTCCATGTCCCTAAGATGTGTCTCCACAAACCCATAAACCATTAAGTTCTCCTGCCTTAGTTGTTCTTCGATTTCCTCCCATTTTAGCCTATTTCTGCCACCTTGCATGTTAATGAACCCTATGTCTGACTTAATTTGGCTCTTGCGCTTATTCCTGTCACCTCTCCTACAGTACCGATGTTTGCGTGTTTATGGCTCCTGCCTCGAATCGTCCACGCCTACACTGCTTCTTTCAGGGCTCTGGGTCCCCCTAAAAAAGCTGTTGCCTGGCGACCCATCCTGCCCCCTATCCTTTTGCCAGTGGCACCACTGTAGTGAATGCCATCCTGCACAAAAGGCCGGAAGCCGGTTCCGTACACGTCCCTGTTGACCTCCATCACGCTGTACCCGAGTCGTCCGCTCAGACTCCTAATGACCCGATTGGCCTCAACCACCCTCCTTTCTACCTGGTGAGCCTGGCCCTGGACCTCTGGGATAGTGCATATGGTCACATGCACCCTCCCGGAGGCCTCTCTAAGCTTACTCAGCCCAGTCTCAATGTGCCTCTCAAGGTCCTGGCTTCTCCCCTTAAGCACGTCATTGAGCCCAGAATGCATAATGACCAAGCTGTCGCTCTCCGTGCTGACCCCAACTACTTCCCGCGCCTTGGTCATTGCTTCCGCCATGCCCTTGCCCGCTTGCGCCTCCACATGTACTCGCCCGTCCGCCTTCACTCTCGCCATCACGCCCTGTTCGGCCCTCCCCACATTGGAGTCCCCAATCACCAGGACCCTTCTGCGTGCAAACCGTTCGACTGCAGCCTGTGTCCGCTGCCCCTCCCTTTGCGCCCGCTGGCGCCCCTGTGGCTGCAGCGTCGCCTCACTCGGGGCGCGTTGTGCAGCTTCACTATACGCCGTTTCACCGGCGGCGAGCTGACGACGGCTTGCTCTGGCTCCCAGCCTCCCACTTCGCCTGTAGGGTCTACCCTAGTTTCTGAGTTTTTGCCAACACTTTGATGTCCTGACCCGACCTTCTCCGCTGCCCGCGTCTCCAGCGCGTCGAGCCGCCTTTCCAGTTCGGCGCTCCTTTCTTTTTCTTCCTCAAGCTCAGCCACGGTCCTTACTAACTGCGCGGCCTGGGCCGCCTCCACCTTGAATAATAATAATAATAATATTTGGGGTTTTACGTGCCAAAACCACTTTCTGATTATGAGGCACGCCGTAGTGGAGGACTCCGGAAATTTTGACCACCTGGGGTTCTTTAACGTGCACCTAAATCTAAGCACACGGGTGTTTTCGCATTTCGCCCCCATCGAAATGCGGCCGCCGTAGCCGGGATTCGATCCCGCGACCTCGTGCTCAGCAGCCGAACACCATAGCCACTGAGCAACCACGGCGGGTACCACCTTGAAGAAATCGTCAACTTTCGCCTGCAGTGCTACCCGCTTCTCCTGTTCCTCCCTCAGGTCTGCCCCCCTCCAGTTTTTGGACGGCTTCCCTGACGCCCTCGCACGACCTGCACGTGAAGCTAGACCCCTCCGCGTCTGCTAAAGTCTGGAACTTAGTTTCGTCGAGGAAGCACCATCGCAGGCACTCGTCGCGCTGCACTTGCTCCCCGTCCCCCGCGGCCTTCACGTTCTTCGATTTCATCGCTAGGCCTACGTCCCTGGGCCCAACGAGGAAGTTCGCCAAATCACTCAAGCAAAGCCGACCTCGACCGCTATCCCAAACTAAAATAAAGAATTATCACTCCCTACCCCATATAAGAATCTAAGGAGCTAGCTGCAAGAATTAACTAAGCCTATCACTAGGTCCCTCCTACCAACTAGGCCTAATGAGCGAGCCGCCAGGCCTAGACAAAGCCGGTACGTTTGCTACTCTTACCAAGAATTCAAAATTTGCGCCCCTACTCCATGCAAAAGGAAACACTTCAAAACACTAGCTAATAAAGATAAAAGAGTACTTAGCTACGAACGAAGTCGCTGAAGCCTCGATCACAGGAGCGTCCACTGCGAGGCGAGCGCCATCTGGAATTATTTTCAAGAAAGCGGGAGCGCTGCTCCTTGGACCATTTCCTTCCTCCATGCCTTGGTCTAAAAGATATTTACGCGCCGGCGTGCGCAAATGGCGGACGCCGTCTATGGTCCGTGAATTGTAGAAACGCTGGAAAAGAGGTTTTTTTGAGTTTTCGCGTAACAGAATGACGTTTTCACATATATTCAAATTACAATCCGAGAGCTACCATGTCTGTAGGCTGTGTGTAGGTCGTATAGTTTACGATTTTTCGACGTATTTTGGCTTGAGAAATTCAATTAGTTCAGTAAATTCCTTACGTCACATGAACGGCCTGGGTATGTGTGGTTCGAAAATATTTTTGCCGATCGACGTCTGACGCCGGATTTTCTGCGACACGGGCTCCTTATGTACAACTGTCGTGTTAAAACACGGCGCATACGAAGCTACCTGCACTACGCGCACTCGGAAAACATCGCATATCACTTTGAAGATGAGGCCCGAGCGGGCGCGCCCTTTGGCCACAGCAACCTCCGGAGAGATACGAGCCCCCCACAGCCTTTGCCTCACCCTCGTGCGCGACAGGAGAGGGCGCGCTTGCCGGCCCGCCTTCCTCGCTCGCACACGCGAGAATGAGCCGCGTTCGCTGGCTCGCCCTCGCACGCTTTCGGAGATGCAGCATACGGCGCGCGGCGATTTCATCGCCCTTGTACTTTATACGGAACCTCACGGCGACGACAACACCGACGGCAGAAATGCGCTTTGAATTTCTGTAATTGCTATCGCAATAAATATTGCTGGAGTGGAGGGAGCGCCCGTCAATGAAGCCGCCGCGTCGCCATCTTGCGGGGGCCAAAACCACACCAGTCACCGCAGGGTCGTCGTATCGTGCCACGAGCCGTGCTGTGCAGATCCCAAATTGTGCTAGCGCGCTCGGGTGTCTTTAAGAAAGTTGATCACCAGCAGCTGACATGTTAGCATTATCCTTCTCATTTAAATAAGACTGCAGATTAGCACTGCCTTGCTCTAGAATGAAAAAAGATATATTTTTCAGGCTAAAATAAAACTAACTAAATTAACAAGCATGTTGTCAAGCGAGCACAGGCAAACAAGTCACTCGATCACCGCGGACGCTAGCTGTCAGAACGCTGGCGCGATGAAGAGCGGCAGCAGCGGCTAGCGAATTCCTCTTCTTGCTGCCTTTTACTTCAATGCGAACTAGGCACACGAGAACAGAGTGCACACAAAGCCATCAGCTATATCCGGCCGGCCAGCCTTCAAACCAGCAGAGATTGCCTCCAACACAAGCGTCCTCGCCCAGTCGCCGCAGCTGGATAGAGGAGATGATACGCAATACCTGACCCACCTCCTAGAACGCGCCCATCTACCCCCTGTGCACGTTGCATTTCTCCCTCGCGAGTGCGAGAGCACACCGCCGTATCAAGCCTTCACGGTGTTGGCATGATTCTTATGCTGGTCTGTCACCCTCATAAGCTTCCACTCACACCAACAGCATACGGCGCGGCCGCTATGTTATTGCACTTAGACGTTACACGAAACATCACAGCGACGCTGACGGCAGAAATTTGCCTGCAATTTCGATATAATTGCTATTCCAGTAAAACTGATTCTTAATGAGACAAGAAACCTGATGAGCTGGTTGAGAAGGAAAAATTAAATATGGGTGGCAACGCCGCCTTGAAGTTCCTCGCACCAGGTCGTTGCGACATAATGTAGCTTGACGGCGTCTCCTCCGAGCAAAGGTAATTTCCAGTCAGTAAAGATGAACTACATTTCATTTAAATGAGAAAAAGAATCTATTCGGCAAGTTGCAGGAGCTCTTATCGAGCCACCGACAGCCTTAACACGAAAAAATAACTTGAAATCCGTGGTGCCACATTGACGTACCAGCACTGGGGTTCAGGCGCGAAATTCAAGAAACGAAGCTTTCACCTTCATCTTCTCTTCTAATAGTCAACCTATTGCTACACAATCAATGAATATAGAGTTCCTAAAGAATACCTTATCAGTTTGAACTGATTCAGTGCTTCTCTATATTATTTTGGGAAGTTGCCGCAAGCAAACAGGACTTTAAGGAGAGGACAACACGAATTTGCCCCTTCCTTCAAGTCCTGTGTTTGCTTGCGGCAACTTCCTAAAATCATAAATCACCAACTGGCCTACGACCACACTCTTCTATGTTTCTCTTTATTGTCCTCTTAAGGTGCCCACGGCCACACATACCTAAATTTCTATTGTACAATTATACTATATTTCTTCCCTTCCGATATTAGTTGCTTATTGACCAATCAGTCAAACTGAACGCATGCATAACAGCTACAGTGTGCTGCGCCCACATCCTTGGAGATCATCGGTGGTGGTGCACACGCAGGCTAATCGGGAAACCCCGGATCACCAGTCCTTGCAGTGCAATGTTAGTATGACAACTATTCGCAACCAAGTCACAAATGTAGAAAGCTTTATTTACACCAAAATAAATGGGCAAGTCAATGGATGCACAGTTACAAGAGAAAATTAGTTTCAATACAAGAATTCACAGCATGAGTTTGAACTGTCTGCTCCAGTATTGATATTGTCACTACTATGCATAAAATATCAACCCCACAATTTTAAGAAATCATGTTAAAAGAATATAAAGAATATTTACATTTATATATATATATATAAGAATATAAAAAGCCATGCAGTGGATTAAGATACAGCCAACATCATAAAAATTTTAATCTAAAATATTAATTGCTAAAAATAAAAATTACAATGTCCTGGTTATGCTCAAATCAATGCCTGCCTCAGAGGTACCGAAAGATAGAATTCCACAGTTATGTATGCATAACTCGTGATTAGCTCATTCCTTTTTTTTTCCTTAGAAAAAGAAGGGAAATGTATAACGCTGCACAAATTACGGATGCATAATTCTGCATTTTGCTAGCTAAGTATTTACATAGCTATATACACTTCCTGTGCCACTTGCATAAAAGCAAGCTATCGCTGCCATACACCATTCGATGACAAGATGCTCCTGCGTGCAGGTGATATACGCTGATACGGCCCCCATTTTCCACCTCTGATCCCTCCCTGCACGACACTGAGTGAATGGAAGCTTCGTGAAAGATTCAGTGGTGCACAGGGAACCAGCCCTCGTCCCTGCTGTGAAGCACAGCTGGCTCTCGTTACTGTTTGGCTGACTCAAGCCCTAGCCATCACAGCAGTGCATAGAGCTGATGGAGTGGAGCATAGGTAGTTTCAGAACCAGCGATACGGGAGGCACATAGCAGTGCGTTAATGTAGTGCCGTAAAGGTGAGCTGTTTCTGCAGTGACTGCTATACGCTCCCACGTATAGCAAATGCTGCTCAATCGAAGTAGGCATGCTGGTCTGTCGCCAGAAAAAAACGGTAGATGCGCCCCGACACAATGGGGCCAACGCGGCGTGTTGACTGCAGCGCTCCCGCACCTCTCCGCACCTGCAGTTGGTGAAAAGGTCAGCAACCACTGCGGCAAGCTTGAAGCTTGTTTGCAACATGTGAAGCTACACATAAGATACCAAATGAAAGTGACAGTTGCCTTCAGTTTGCTTGCTGATCAAGCAAGTACCGACAAGAAAGAAGCTAAAACGGAAGGCTGTAATGGCCGGACCAAGCACTACAGGGCTGCTGCATGAAAGGACACTAGGAGAAATGTTAGGTTAGGTTTGAGTGGTAAAGTACACTTCTGTAATGCCAGAAACATCAGTCTTACTGTCAGCGAGTGAAGCGGACTTTTATCAAAAGTTTAGCCTAAAGTGCATTGCATCACTGGAAGGCTGCACAAAGGCCTCCAAACTACCTACTATGTATTTGGCTCACTGAACACATTAGCGACACTGAATTTACCCCTCATGGATACACAACAGGGCAGGTTTGTTTGGATAAATGGAACAGATGAGGCACCCGTCCTGTCTGTTGTTCCATTTGAACTTGAAGCCATGCACTTATCTTCCACAGATGACGCTGCAAATGAACAATGCTTGCTGCTTAGAAATTCGCTAGCCCATATATATTCAGGCTCCATGGTACAAAAAATATCTTTTGAACCTGTGTTCCATCAGGTTCCAGGTTCATAAAGTAACAGTGTAGCTTCTCCTTTTCTTTATTTACGTATGCATCTGCAAGTTGGGCAACTGGAGCACACTTTGTGCAAATGCTAATTTGCTTCAGCCAGAGGGCATCGATGGCAATGGCCTACCTGGATGTCTGCCAACAGCGTTTCCCCTTCTGCACGATTCTTGCATGCTTGATAGGCCTGGGAAAATGCACACGCAATGACACACGTGGACACCGTCCAAACTAATCTACACAAATTCTTGCTTCTTTATGTCATCATCATCATCACCAGCCCATTCTTATGTCCACCGCAGGACGAAGGCCTGTTCCGGCAATCTCCAATTACCTGTGTCTTGCACCAGCTGATTTCAAGTTGTGTCTGCAAAGTTCCTAGCCTTGTCACACCACCTGGTTCTCTGCTGTCCTCTACTCCCATTTCGTTTTTAACTCTGTAACTGTTCCATAATTCTAATAGAACAAAGAGTTCTTTGTTCAATGCGTTACATGGCCTGCTCGACTCCATTAGTTCCTCTTAATCACAACAACAACATGGGTTACACCAGTTTACTCTGCAATCTACACTACAATTATCCTATCACTTCGTGTTACTCTTTACTTTTTTTTTTGTTCCATCATATGTTTCACTGCACTTAACTTTTTCACAAGCATTAATGGCAAATATGCCCTTGCCCCTGATGCCGTTTTGTTATGGTGAGACCCACCTGCATGACCAAATAGTCTAGGCAAGAGAAAGATGATAGAACAAAGGAAGGGAGGTCAACCAAAACCAAAAACATGGTTGGCTACTTTAGAGCCTCAGGCACAGCCCAGTGCGTTGCCCTCTGGCAACAACATGGACGAGCAAACAACTCGCCACCTGCAGGAGGAGCTTGGGCCCCGGGTAGCGGCACACAATGGCCTCAGCCACGTCTCGGCTGACGCTGGCAAACTGCTCCAGCTGCGCCTGCCAGGTGCGCCGCAGGCTGTCATGCTTGGACAGCGAGCCGGGGGCCAGGTGTTGCAGTGGACGACTCTGCTTGGCCTCCCTGGGCAATTTGGGGCACGAAGGGATGAGAACATGCCGATGTCCCCACCTCGGGCACAAATTCTGAAACCCCGTTGTTTTAGTTGAACCACTTCCTAGCCTCATGCTAAGGACCTTTTGAGCCTCCTTTCTGCAAAGTATTGACGAAGGAAGCAAGTTTATTCTGGAAGCTACCTTCACCTTCCTCACAAAAGCAGCACTTACATAAGGTAAGTAATGCATTCCTGCTAAACTGAGAACGTTAAAATGTGTAATATCCCAGAAGCACAACCCCAAAAAGAAAGCAAGATGGGGACAGTAAACATTATTAAAAGCTTGTCGCAATACCATATCTTTTGAGGGATAAACGTACGCACTCTGTTACCGATGGGTTACTTTTACATAGCTCGCACAGCTAGCAGCAAACTTGGAACAGCAAAGACTGGCAGGCAACAAATTGTTTTTACATCACACTGACTGTTTAGGCAACCCTGCTGTTGCCGATGATTTTGCCTGCTTCAGAAGCTTGTCTGTAGAAATGTGGTTGAAGCAACTACCTCTTTTCTGTTTTTATTGCGATAACAAATATATGGACACTCCAGGCGCACCTCTTCCGTCAACGTCGCAGTCACCGTAATGTTCCGTATAAAGTCCAAGGGGGCGATAACACTCTCACTGCGCACCCTACACTGTATGTGCAAGTGAAAGCATGCGAGGGGACCCGACAATCGAGGCTCGATATAGCCTGTGCAAAAGGGAAGAAAGCTGGGAGGAAGCACACCAACTTCTGTCGTGCAGCAAACCGGATTTTCCCCTCTGGTTAACCTCCCTGCCTTTCCCCTTTCCTCTGTCTTTCTCTCTCTGTCGTGTGCAAGGCGCCGGGGGGGGGGACAGTGTTCTACTCCGGCTGCAACTGCGTACATATGTGGTGAGTGCGGACAGTCCAGCGGCTGTATCTTAAAGGGACACTAAAGGTTACCAGAAAGTCAAGTTAAAGTGGTAGAGCAATGTTCTATAACGTCTAAGGTTTCAATCTAATCGCGAACAGAGCTTTAGTAACTGAGGAATTGAGGTAAATGCATGACACGATTTGAGACCCCCCAGCGACATTCCGGTACTAGCCCGATGACGAAAGCACTCCTCATAATTTGTGTTACTAATACTCAACTACTCGTATTAAAAATAATGATGATGATGATGTGTGTGGGTTAGTGGCGCAAGGGCCAGATATGGCCAAAGAGCGCCATGTCCGTGTTAATTTGTTTGCAGTGAAATCATGAGTACTAAGAAGTTGGTGTGCCGTGGCTGTAGAAGGGCCTTAAAAATGGTAGCGCTAAAGTGCGTAAAATCTGTATAATACGATTATGGCGATGATTTATGAAGTGTACTATGAACAATAAGACAATTAAAAAGAATGATACGATGTCTAAAGATATATCAGGTTATATAAGATATGCTAGAGCACTAATGCCTCCTAAGAGCCCTTGAGACACAAGGGCCTGGAGGCATGTGCTATTTAAAACAATTATCGCAGCGGCATCCTCTGGAGCGAGGATGCTCTACGAATTTAATGGGCTTATGACGTGTAGAACTACATCTTTTAAGAAGTCGAGAACTGCCTTGGTATTAAAAAGCGGTTCATGACCAAGAAACATAGCCGGGTGCAGAGGGATGTAATAACGGTATGCTAGCGGAAAATGTTTCTTTCTTTCAGGTTCGGCTTTCCGACACTCCAAGAGGACATGGAGGACGGTCAGCCTCTCACCGCATCTACCACAGGTTGGAGGATCGTTTCCCGTGAGTAAAAAGTTGTGGGTCCCAAATGTGTGTCCTATTCTGAGGCGACAGAATAGGACTTCTGTTCGCCGAGATTTTGTTGGGGAGGGCCAGAAACCTAACCGGGGCTTTATAACGTGCAGTTTGTTATTTGTTTGCGCGTCCCACGTGCACTGCCAGTGACTTCGCAGTTTATTTCGTACGAAAGGCCTCAGGTCTGTGACAGGCACATCAGCGGTAGGGTTAACAGCTTGCGATGTGATTGACGTGGCCATCTCGTCCGCGAGAACGTTGCCTTCGATTCCCCTATGGCCAGGGACCCAGCATATTATGATATTCTGGTTAGATGAGTACGCTTTACATAATGCCGAATACAGTTCATTGAATACGGGATTTTTATGTTTGTAGAGTGACTTTAAGGCCTTCACGACGCTTAGAGAGTCTGTATAGATCACTGCTTTTGAAAGTTTTGATCTTCTTATATGCTTCACGGCAGAGAGTAATGCGTAGGCCTCGGCCGTAAAGATGCTTGTTTCGGGGTGCAGTACATCGGATTCCGAAAAGGATGGGCCGACTGCTGCATAGGATACCCCGGCATTTGACTTCGAAGCGTCTGTGTAGAAATCTGCGCAGGAGTGCTTGTACTGTAGTTCTAGGAAATGCATTCTGATTTCGATCTCTGGTGCGTGTTTTGTTATTTCTAAAAAGGATATGTCACATTCTATGACCTGCCACTCCCAAGGCGGTAACAACTTGGTTGGATGCATTAGGCGAAGCTCGAGGAGTGGGACATGTATCTCATCACTAAGCTCCCTCACTCGAAGCGAGAAAGGCGTTCTTACAGAAGGACGATTATGGAATAGTGTAGTGCAGGTCATATCGTTAACAGTGTTAAAACATGGATGTTGATGATTGGAGTGTATTTTTAGGAAATATGTAAGGCTTATGTAACTTCTCTGAAGATGGAGCGACCATTCATTTGATTCCGCGTATAAGCTTTCAATCGGGCTTGTTCTGAAAGCACCAGTGGCTAAGCGGATACCTAGATGGTGGATAGGATCTAGGATCTTTAGTGCGCTCGGAGCGGCAGAGTTATATACGACGGCACCATAGTCCAATCGTGATCGAATTAGGCTCTTATAAACATTCATCAGACACTTCCTGTCGCTACCCCATGTTGAGTGGGATAGAATTTTAAGTAGGTTCATTGTCCTTAGACATTTTTCTTTAAGATATTTAATGTGCTGTATAAAAGTAAGCTTGGAGTCTAGTATAATACCTAAAAATTTGTGTTCTTTGTTTATGGGTATTTGATGTCCACACAGTTGAACACACGGATCTGGAACCAGGCCTCTCTTTCTAGTAAAAAGAACACAAGTGCTTTTGTGGGGGTTGATCTTAAATCAGTTTTCGTCAGCCCACTTGGAAACCTTGTTCAGGCCCTGCTGTACCTGTCTCTCGCATACTGCGAGGTTGCAGGATTTAAAGCCTATTTGTATATCGTCGACGTATACGGAATAAAAAATGGCCGGTGGCAGTGAAGCACGTAGTGTGTTCATCTTAACAATAAAAAGAGTGCAGCTTAGCACACCTCCCTGGGGTACACCAGTTTCCTGCGTAAAAGGGCGTGACAGTGCATTACCGACTTTTACTCGGAAGGTACGATTGGACAAATAGCTTTCTATTAGGGCGAGCATATTGCCACGGATGCCCATTCCCGACAAGTCTCTCAAGATTCCGTAGCGCCACGCTGTGTCGTACGCCTTCTCCATATCTAGGAACACGGATAGGAAATATTGCTTATGTAGAAAGGCGTCGCGAATGTTTCCCTCAATGCGCACAAGGTGATCAATTGTGGACCGCCCTTCCCTGAAGCCACACTGAAAGGGATCAAGCATTTGGTTTAATTCCAGGAAATGTATGAGCCGCCGATTAACCATTTTCTCAAACAGCTTACAAATGCAACTTGTGAGGGCTATCGGGCGGTAACTTGACGCCAACGAGGGATCTTTACCTTGTTTCAGAATGGGAATCACAATCGCTTCTCTCCATGCAAGTGGAAGATACCCAGCAGCCCAAATAGTGTTAAAAAGTGCAAGTAAAGTCAATTGTGTATCAGTGTGTACGTTCTTAATTATGTCGTACATAATTCTGTCAGGTCCTGGAGCAGAGCTCTTGCATGTGATCAAGGCAGCTCTTATCTCGGCAATGCTAAAGGGACGGTTGTAAGGCTCATTCTCTCGACCTTTTCTTGTTAATGGCTTACGTTCTTCTGTTTCTTTGTATTTGAGAAAGGATTGTGTATAATTTGTTGGACTTGACACGCTCTCAAAATATTCCCCAAGTGAGTCTGCCTGGTCTTGCAGTGTATGTCCCTGTGTGTTTACCAGGGGGAGTGCATGTGTTTGCCGCCCTCTGATCCTATTTACTCTGTCCCAGGCTTTGGCCTCATCCCTGAACGAGTTAATACTTGATAAAAACTTGTGCCAGCTTTCTCTTCTGGCCTGTCGGCGGGTTCGCCTGCCTTGGGACTTTACTTTTTTAAAGTTCATAAGATTTTCCGCTGTGGGAGAAGCGCGTAGCAACCCCCACGCCTTGTTCTGATTCTTATGGGCGATCCTACATTCGCTGTTCCACCACGGCACACGTCGTTTGCATGCCAGACCACTCACTTCGGATATGCATTTTGATGCGGCATCTATTATGAGTGATGTAAGATATTCCACAGCCGCATCAATTTCTAAAGAAGACATATCGGCCCATGAGATGTTAGTGAGAGTTCGATATTTCTCCCAGTCGGCTGTATCTATCTTCCACCTAGGAGCTCGTGGAGGAAGTTCATTTTCTTTAGATGTTCTTAGCAATACAGGGAAGTGATCGCTCCCGTAAGGGTTTCTCGTAATTTCCCATTCGAGTTCGAGCAGTAAAGAGGCGGAAACTATACTAAGATCTATTGACGAAAAGGTTCTGTTCGCAAGAGAGTAATATGTGGGTTCTTTCTTATTTAGAAGGCACGCTCCAGAAGAGAAAAGGAACTGTTCAACGAGGCGACCTCGCGCATCGATACGAGAGTCTCCCCACAAGGTGCTGTGTGCATTGAAATCGCCAAGAACAACATAAGGTTCTGGCAATTCATCTATGAAGGACTGAAATTCATGTTTGCTTAGTTTGTAGTGTGGGGGTATATAAATCGAGCAAATAGTGATAAGTTTGTTTAGCAAAACTATTCGAACCGCCACTGCTTCAAGGGCCGTTCGTAGCTGTAAATGTTGACATGCTATGCTCTTTTGGATTACAATTGCAACACCTCCCGATGATGCGATTGCATCATCACGATCTTTGCGAAAAGTAAAATACTGTCGGAGAAAGTTGGTGTGTTGTGTTTTTAGGTGTGTTTCCTGTAGACACAGCACTTTTGGATTGTGTTTGTGTATGAGTTCTTGTACGTCATCAAGGTTCCTAAGAAGACCTCTAACGTCCCATTGAATAATTTGTGTATCCATATTGAAGGTTAATAAGTGCTGTGTGTATGGAAACAGGTGATGCCTTAGGTTACAGAGCTCTTTCGAGGCCCTGTAACAGGGGTTCTGCCCTTTCTGGAGCGTTCGAGTGAGCCTCGCCGCTCCTTAGGCGCTTGGTGCGCCTTGGGAATAGGTGTAGTGTCCATTGCCTCTTGTGAGGCGCCGGACACATGCTCTTGCGAGCGAGAAGTTACTAGAGAGGGTCCCGCCTTGGAGGGCAAGACCCCTGCGCCCACCAGCCCGGAGGTCGATGGGGCTCCCCGAGAGATTTGGCTGCGCCGGCTGTTGCCAGCGCAGGAAGGGACCTGGGAAGTTGAGGCAGCCTCGGCTGCGCCCACCTTCGGGGTCGATGGTTCCTTCTCCTCGGTTGACGGAGCAGCGCTAGCTGCAACCGTCGCGGGGGCAGATGGCGAGACTGCCGACTCACTGCTTGTGGGTCGGACAGCCGCCGGAGGCCGTTGTGACGCTGCCCCCTGACGCGCCACTTCGGCAAAGCTTTTCTTTGGCAGGTATGCTACCCGCCTTCGTGCCTCTTTGAACGATATATTCTCTTTTACTTTTATGGTTACAATTTCTTTTTCCTTCTTCCAGGAGGGGCACGACCGTGAGTACGCGGCGTGATCCCCATCACAGTTTACACAGTGTAGAGAGTTATTACATTCTTCTGTTGCATGTTCAAGGGCACTGCATTTCGCACATGTTTGGCGGCCTCGGCAGCTCTGCGAGCTGTGGCCAAAACGTTGGCATTTGAAACATCTCAAGGGATTTGGCACATACGGTCTTACACGGAGCTTGATGTACCCGGCCTCGATTGATTCGGGCAGGACACTTGAATTGAAGGTGAGGATTAGGTGCTTGGTCGCAATTTCTTTACCCTCGCGCCTTATCTTGATTCTTTTGACATTTATGACATTTTGATCACTGAAGCCCTCCAAGAGTTCAGCCTCAGTGAGCTCAAGCAAATCATCATCTGACACAACACCACGGGTGGTGTTCATTGTACGGTGCGGGGTTACTGTTATGGGGGTCTCTCCAAATGATACTAGTTGCGGTAGTTTCTCATACTGTTTTACATCGCGGAGCTCCAAGAGGAGGTCGCCGCTTGCCATCCTCGACACTTTGTAACCTGGACCAAAAATATCAGTTAGGGACTTTGAAACAAGGAATGGTGAGATGTATCGCACTGCTTTGTTTGGCTTTTCGGAATGAATAACATGGAAGTGGGGAAAGTTCTGGGTTTGGCGTCCAAAAAACTTGAAGACATCTTCGGTGCGCCCTCGTTTCTGAGGGCGATCAGTAAGGGAGGGGAAAGAAGTTTCCATGAAAAAATGTATGCTTTCGGCAACAGCGCCGACCGCCCACCACGGAGCCCAACGAGGGGACGCGGCAGAGCTTGCGTACAAGTCTGCACGACGCCAGTCGTACGCCGTCACTATAACCGAATATGGTGTACCCAAGGTTGGATAGCCACACAGAGTTAACCCGTGCCGCCAGGAGAAAGGAAGTAAAAAGAAGAGAGAAGGAGACAGGAAAGGTCAAAAAGTGAGAGATAAAGACGAAGATTCGAGGAGGGAGAGACAGGAAAAGGCGACTGCCGATGTCCTCCAGGTGGGTCAGCCTGGAGGTGCCGTCTATGTGAAGCCGAGGCCGAAGAGGTGTGTTGCCTCCGCCGGGGGGCCTTAAAGGTCCAGACACCCAGCATCGGCTCAACCCCCAGGATCCTCTTTTCCCCAGACACGGCTAAGCCGCGCACGGCTACACGCGGGAGGGTCCAATCCTCGTGTGCTCGGGTACGTGGTGTCGCAACACACCAAACGCCTGCTGACGCAGACGCCCCTGCGGGGTCGTATTAAAAATAATCATTTCATTTGATTATAAGACGGAAGAAAAATGCTACTTGTCTACGTCTATTCGATTCTAAGAAAAAATAACTTTTGACGTTACCCTTCAGTAGTATGGGTGGTCGAAAGGTTTCGTTTTCGCTCGACTCTGCGCCGCGCACGCTTTGAAGTTTCAGTAGTTTCGTTATCGCGTCATGCTGTGCGGGTTCCGCTGGCTCGCGAAACTTTCATTTCGAACAAGCATTGAGAATGCCACGTCCTTGTGATGTCGTGGGAAGCCCTCGTTGCTTTCCCGCTCCGGAGAGCCGGTGTCGAGGCCGCCGTCGTAGTACGCAACGACGCCGGCAGCGCGAGCCCTCAGCAGCAGGTTGCGCTCGTCAGTGCTCAAATCGCTGAAGTTGAGCCCAGCATCGCGAGCCAATCTGTCGTTGTTAGGGTCCATTGTGACGAGCGTCGAAGTTTGCGTCATAGAATAAAGTACCAGCTTATGGTCGCGCGCTTCTGCTTCCGCTAGCCACCATACTCCCACTTTCGCTCTGCTGTCGGCTCTGTCTTGGCTCTGTTTCTGGCCGCGCGTTTGCGTTTTGTGCAGAAAAGCCGTAGCACCGTCTGCGGACGCCGTTCTACTCACCGATGGCGCAACGTCACTATGAGACCATGATGTCAGTACTCCTCGATCGGAGGGCGGGCGATTTGAACTGCGCTAGAGGTACGTGGACGCTTCAGAACGCATTTTCTCTTAAAATAAGTCTCTCCTTGGCACGAAACAAGCGTTTCGAGGTTTCTGGGATGGTATTTCAATGGTCCACGTTCACTTAATAGTAACCTTTAGTGTCCCTTTAAGAGCAATCTGCATTGAGGGCAGAGTCAAGGTGCGTTGGTGGTGGCTCGTATCATTGCGCTTCTGTGTATTCTCGGCGCTCAGTTTGCGTTGAAGTGATCAACAGTGCAAAGGTCACTTCGCTCGCTGCTGCTGCCGCACTTCCTCATGCCAGCGTTCTGACAGCGCAAGTCCACAGTCATCGACTGTGATGTGTTCATGCTGGCTATGCGCGCTGACACCATGCTTGGTAATTTAGTTAGCAAGCGAATGTTTACAAGTTGACACATCGGATAAGTACTATCCTTACTTCGCATGTTGTCTGCTAATTTGCTACTGCAATCCATGCTTTGCCTTTCGGGCAAAACTGCGACCTTTTTTTCACCACCAGAATTCCAATAGAAGGTTCAGAGACAGACTAGTGAAACTGTTTTGTGAACAAGATTTAATTTTAGTAAAGCTTGGAGCAACATTCGTAAAATCATAAAACAAACTTTAGTTCATAAACTTTAGAGAAAATTCAGAAAAGCTGGTAGATATGGGAACAGATCCCATGCATCTGGGTTCAAGGGCACTTATCATAAGCAACAGGCGAAAGTAGACACACCAAATTGTGTATCACGTGGTAAAGCATGAGGTGAAGTGCTCGTGCAGGGCTAGGAGTGGAAAAGTAAGCAAGAATATTAACTTTTGGGCTGCCTTATGTGGAGGAAGCCCCAAGGAAACCTTCACTAAAGAGTGCTTAATAAGTAAGTGAACCAAGGTACCCTAACTGCAGTGACAGCTTAAGGTTTCACAATTTGGGTCTTAGTCCTACTGTTGCATTGAGAAATTTTCCCACTTAGGATGTTTACCTTTCTTACTGTAACAACAAATAAAGAAAAGATCTGCACATTTTGGAGCTGCATGTTGAGATGGCAAGCGACTGTTGTGCTCCGAGTTTCATGAGTTGTTGGAAAGCAGAGAGATGGTGCTGTTGGCATGACAACGTAAGACTAGAAAAAGCCCAGTGAGAAGATGCAGCTGCATGAAGAGGAGGAACAGCACGGGTGAGGAGCTTTGGAGGCATGACACGACAAGATCAACACCAAATTCAGCACAAGCAGCTAGCTATGTATATTCACTGCAAAAATAAGTTGGGCGGCTGCACACAGGTGAAAATAATTGCCTGCGCTTTCATAAAAAGTGTAATCAAAGCCTTGGGTGAGTCCATCTCATGGAAAATTTTCAAGCAGCAAGAGAGATGTGCATGCATGGAGGTTGACTGCCACGTGAGGTTCAATGCCCTGACAGGGGCTATAAAGGATGCTTACTTTTACGATCTGATTTCTGACCACCTGGGTTTCTTTTGTGTTCACGCAAAGCTTGGTTACATGAATATTTTCGCATTGCCCCCTTGTTGGAATGCGTCCACCAGGGATGGGAGTTGAATCTGTGGCGCTATGTTCAGCAGCAGAGCAACACAGCTACTGCGTGACTGCAGCAAACCATACGTATGAGAGAATGCAGCAATGTAGGAAAGAAGGGCGATGACACGGAGTGGCCAAATCCAGCATGCTTATCTGTGACTGCAACAGCTGTCCGAACAGCTTCTCCAGCCCAAACCCTAGACACGGTCTCCAGAGCCTGTTCTAGGGGCGTGCGAATACCGATTTTTGAGACTGAATCAAATACGAATAGAATAGTGCCAGCAGGAAATTAAATTGAACCGAATATTGAATACTTTTCGCACAATGAATAGCCATTATCGTAATCAACATAAAACGATGTTCACATCCCAGAAGCGGCAAAGCCAGCAAGTTTCTGTCATTGCACAGTACGTCATGAAGCGTTGTTCATTAAAACCTCGAATGAAGCATTAGAAGCAAACAAGTAGTTTCTTTAAATGCGCAGGACTCTTCAGAGAGTGTGATTGAATGCTGTACAGACTGTAAAGTATGGCTACCTAAGTGGCATAGCCTGCTCCATTACCCGAGTAGTACTCATGTTTTATGTCTATGTTAAGCCCGTGGGGGTGCAAATTTGTCATATCTTTGCTACAGTTGTATGTTTACTTGGATGCAGTGGATGTTTTGAAATATTTTCACAGCATTAGAAGAATATTTGCGCTTACGAATATTGACTACTATACGATTTGAAAAGCAAATCAAATAGGACACTATTCAATTTCTTATTCGAATGTTTCGAATATTTTCACACCCCTATCATGTTCCAGCACAGTACAAAATGCAGTTCATCAGTGCAATGTGCGCCTGAGCAGGCATACTCAGAGATGTAAGGGCCAGGAACAAAAACTCAGAGATTAGGGGAAAAAATCTTTTTTTTCTCTCTCTTTTTTTTAGAACAGAGAAGGTGGAAAAAAATCATTAAAATTTCCACATTCAGTTACACTTGCCATTTCCTGCTGTGTCAGCATACGGTTCTAAAAGCGACTTTAACAACAATAGAATGGCAGCACAGCTTTCAAGTGCCTTCGTGACATGCTTTTCAGTTTGATTTTCAAAACATAGCGCAGCCTTCAAACATAGGGGAATACAGGACGCCCTCTGGGTTTCAGTCTAGGACCGGCGGCTGAGACTCAGCGAAGCACGTGGAACCATCTACCTGGTGGCAAGGCCTTTTCACTAATCAGTCGCAGGCACCTATTGCTTCTAGGCTGCTGCAGATACCTTCGCCGTCTGCCAGTTGTGAACGACACTGGTCTCTGTTTAGAAATGTTTGTAACAAGCTTCACGACAGGGTCACAAGTAAATGTGTTGGGAAACTTGTCTATGTACAACCAAATTTTAATGTGGAAGCAGCCGTGATCAATTCTAATGCAAGCGTGTTCAGTGAGAGTGATACCCCTGCCACACGGGCACAGAAAATGACAATAACTGGCTGCCTTAAACTTTAATGTCATTCGAGGGGTGCCACACGGACATGCTTAATTGGCATTAAAGCTTAATGCCATTAGGGACGTAGTGCGTTCTTGTAACTCACTTAGCTGTCAAACGAGTACTCTCGATCCAATGTCTCCACATTCTGACGAGACTAAACGGATTATTAGTGAAAAACAGTTAACATATTCTTCACTTTCTTTGAAAAATTGCTCTTTCTCGCGGCTTAGTGCGTTCTTACAATTATTACAACTCACTTGGCCGTCGAATGCGTACTCTCGTTTACAATGTCCCCACCATGACCGTAGTGAGCACATTCTCATGATATTAAGCAAACTTGTAGATAAAAACAACTAATATTTTCTTCACTTTTTTAAAAGGAGCTCTTTATTTTCATAGAGATCAGCAGGTGATCTTGCCGCTACTCATGGCTAGAGCACTAATCGTGAGCGCGTTAGCCAGGAGAAGCCGTTAGATTGCATGGCGGCGGCTCCTTGCCTTGTTGGCTTCATAGTGAAGCCCTCAAATTTCTCGACGATGCTTGACTCAAAGAAGCAACGCAAGAACAAACTGGATGGAGCACACAGTCAAATTCTTCAGGATCGCTGCTTGAGACCTTTGAAGCTGTGAGAGCTATTTTTCCAATTTCAATGCATTGGCTACACTATGGATTGGTCTTCGAGCTAGCTTTGGCTTCAAACAGTTTATGACTGGGTGCAACAATGACATTCCTGAAGTAAACTACATACAATACGCCGATTAATGTTTCTCATGCCATTTCTTAAACATCTGCTTTCTAGATAACTGCTTTTTATTGTATTATGATTGGCAAGCAAACTTATTCGTTTCACTGCAGCTATCGCCATCGCAACGCTTAATGTCATTAAGTATGCACGTGTAGCAGCGATCGAAATATAATAGCATTAAAAAACTTAAGGTCTTAAGGTGCCACACGGGCGAGGTTAATGGCATTAACCTCGCCCGTGTGGCACAGGTATGACTCGGACGCTGAGTGAACTTGTTTTCAGTTATCAAATTAGCAATCTTTCGTAGAAGACAACAAGGCGTTCATTCCATTTCCTTCGTGTTCTCTACGTAACTATCACATGTATTTAAGGATAATTATTTTTTATTGCTGAAATAATAAATATAAGCTATTCCTACAGAAGTTTCAATTTTTCTCAGGATATCCAAAACTTCCTGAAAAGACAGGAAAAAAAAAAACGGTTTTCCTCCCACTGGGATGCGGGCACGTATATCTCAATCTCAAATGACACAGTTTGGACTTTTGTTGGCGTTATAATATTTTTTTGTGTGAAAGTGGCATTTTTTTTATGTTGCACAGCCAATGCATATGTGCTCCTGGTTTTTATTTAGGCTCTAGGTTTATTAATAAAGATTCAGTTACAAGTCTAGCAATCATGTGCCTCTCTTTCTTCTCTTGTGCTTTGTCTTTTCTTGCGCTACAGTTCAGAATGGTTAACAGCACTTGTCAAGCATGGATGGAGGGCGGTGTCTCCTGCTGTGGACACTGCAGCTGGTCTCTCACTTAGTGAAGGGAGACGGCAGGAGCAATCCATAGCAGAAGGGAATCCATCAGCATCCAGAGTTCCAATTCGGTCTCTCTCCGAACTAGTGGCTGAGCCAAATGTTTACTTTAGCTTGGATGATCTCACAACTGGCATACCGACCATGACATAGACCAGACAGAGGGTTCCCAAATTTTCTGGCCTTGTGGAAACCCATCTGGCTTCCCAGAGTCTCACAAACCCCCTCCCTACTTCTTCCCACCAGTATACTTACTCAGCCGCGAATCTTAACACCGCTGCCATGATCGCCTTTCTTGTGAAGGCTACTAAAGTGTGGATGTGGTGGTTTTAATTGTTAAATTGAAACTCTGATGTAGAAATTAACTGATTGGGGGATGGGGCCGGATTCGTATGGGCCCTAAGATGCTGTTCACGAAACCCCGTTTTTGGAACCCCTGACATAGGCAACAGCCAAAAAATTATGGGAAATAAGATGCATTCGTGGAAATCTATGATACGCAACGCTTTCTTGCATCATTTAAAATAAATGCTATGCAAAGAGATGAATGGTGCCTGCAAACCAATACAAATGTGGAGACCCTCTGCTCTGTTGAGCCTATCCAGCGGGATGACCTTTGTCCTTTGTAAATGTTGTTTGTCCTGTAACCGCAGCTGTGTGCGAGAACCCCAGCTAAGACTACTAGGCAAGATGCCAATGCCAAACCTGGAGAAAGAGGCAAAGAAGCTAGGCACACATGGTACACCTGAGCAACTGTAATGTGACAGCATTATCAGAACTATCATGATTGCATTGCCTGTGGAATTAACCTGCATTACGATTCATATTAAAAAACTTGAGCGATACGTGCTGTGCACTGGCCCACTGAATCACCACCTTATATTACATCATCCCTGAGATCAGCCAGTTTATATGGCAAGAAAACAAGCAAAGAGCAGCCAACCCATGCTGAACCATGGCGAGGTAGGCAAACTTCACGTTTACAAGAAACAGACACAAGGCTGCAGCAATGGGACAGTTGCCGCTTCATACCTGTGTGGCCGCTCAGCTAGAGCACGGGTGAATTTGGCCAGATATTCGGCCAGCTCCTCTGTGCTTTCCTTGGTGGCCACGGTCACACCACTGTCCAGCTGCAGTGGCACCAGCGTCTGCACAGTCACAGGCAACCGAGGAACGTTAGAAACCACTCGCTTGGCATGCCAGCTTTATCAATGCCAAAACAAATATGAAAGACAACAAGAAAAGCAATGAGCGAGACAGGATGGATGATCAGAAAGAAAAGAAAACCAAACACGGATGCATGCCACGCCATGATTTCCATCTAATGTGCCAATACACATGAAAACTGAAAGTTGAACGACAGACAAACGCATCATCTGTATCTATCCTTTCGTCTCTCAGCCCTCGTGTGCAAGTATGTGTGACATACTTTGTTTCATACATAGCAGGCAATGGTACGAAGGCTAGAAGGTTTAGTCTCACTGCTTGCATTCACGACCAAAAAACAGTGTGTAACATATGAAACAACAACAAAGGTATGTGTCATGTACTTCAAAGTAGCATTAGGTCTTGTCCATTTATGCCACGGGCTATGACGTAATCATTACGTGGAAAGTGTCACAGATCTGAACCTATCTGTACATCCAATGAGCAGAGGGTCGTGCTTTTGTGACCAGCAGCCAGAGCTGCATCACTAGCACTAGCGACCAAAAACATAGTATGCCACCTCGTGGAACAAAAAATACGCACAAATAATAATTCATTTGATGTATCATTACATCCGCAAGCTGTAGTTGTAGTTACATGAAGGAGTTATTCCGTAAAAGGAGTTGCAGATCAACAAAAGCAAGTGCAAATAGAAACGCATGAAGCAAGACTTCTATGACTGCACTAGATACTTGTGTAGCCTCCACAGTATTACCTGCTAAGTATGAAACAGAGTACAGCCAGATGTGATAGATCACGAACTCGCCCCATCATTTGTTTTATCTGTGCTTCGCCTTTACTTCACACCGTCTGTCCTGCCTCATAATATGTTGAGATTAGCCAGTTGGTAATTTCTGATTGATTTCGTGCAGCATGGACAACATACAGGCAGCAAAAAATTACGATAAACAATAACGCTGTTCACAGTTCTCGTGTTGCTTGTTACTTTCCCCTTCCCATGTGTGGTAGCTGCCGCAGGAAAATCAGCTGTCCCATGGCTTGCACCGTTTTGCCTCACCTTTGGCATCACCAACCAACTCGGCCAACTAATCCATAATAAGACATGCTGTTGGCAGAAGATTACTGGGACAATGTTCACAAAACTGTTTTATGGGCCCTGAAGTGCAAGCGTCCCTGAAACATGGCACAAAACCAAATTCTCCTGTTTTCTGCAATTAAGCTTGCTTTCGAAGACCTCGTAAGATTCCAGCAAAATTTTAGAAGATGGCCAATGCTCCAACACACAGCACTGGTCACCACGCTGTTGTTTCATGCCCTTGAGGACGGACAAATGGGGCTAGGCATATCAAGCCAACACAGTGGCTAAGAGAAAAACAGTAGCAGAGGGCTCCAAATTAGCTTTGGACACCTTGAGTACTTGCACTTCCAGGTGCACTTAATTTAAGCAAACAAACGTTCTTGCATTCTGCCCCAATCAAAATGCAGCCTCAGTAGTTGTGTTTCTAACCTGGGACATCGAGCTCAACGGCAGATCAACGGAGTTGCCACTGATCCACCACCGCAGAGCTTGACTTGGCTCTTTCAAAAGTCAAAGAAAAGAAGAAAGAAGAAACGTCAGGACAAAAAAAAAACTTTTTTTTATTCATGGATATCCCTTGCACATTCACGATAATTTTTCATGCTAAGCAGCCCAGTTTAGCCACAAATAAATAAGTTTAGCCACCCCAGGAACAAGCACTCGTGGTGCTCTTTGCTGCATGGTGCCAGTTTCCCTCGCCTTACCTCCTGGACATCCTTGCGGGAGAGGGGGACTCCGTCGTAGACTCCCGGCTTGCGCCTGCGAACTGCCTGCTGGGAGCCAAGCACTAGGGCACGGTACTCGGCATTTGCTCGACTCTTTTGCTGCCTGCAGTTGTAAAGCCAGGGGTGAAAAGCAAAGCCAAAAATGAGGTTGTGGGGTTTGAACAGCCCGAAACTGCCCAGTGGACTACGAGGAGCTCTGTAGCAGAGGACTCGGGATCGATTTTGACCAGGCAGTGTTCTTTATTGCACTCCCAGAGCACAGCACACGAGTGCTTTTGAGTATCGTTTTCTTCGAAATGTGGCCACCACGACTGAGATTCCAACCCACGATCTCGTGCTTAAGCCAATGAGCTACTGCGACAGTTGAAAAAGAAAACTGAGTGTGGGGCTAATTAATAAAATTTCTAATGAATCGTGGCGCCAGCTGTACCAAAATGACACTGGGGCTATGATAAATTACATAGTAGATGCTCCACATCAATTTGAACCATCTGGGGTTTCTTGCCATTCACCTGAATCGAAGTACACTAGCATATTTGCTTTTTTTTTTTCTAATCTCACCCCCTTCGAAATGGGGACACTACAGCTGGGAATTGATCGTGCAACGTCATGCTCAGCTTGTAAAGTTCTGAAATACCGGCACACCAACAGACAAAGCCAAAGCTGTTAAAAGACAAGTGGCAGCACAAGCACAATTGAAAGAATCATCATGGAAAGCGTCCACTCACAAATAGACACAGCGTCATAAAAAAAAAAATTCCATGCTTACGTAACGACATGTGCGCTGAAGGAAAGACAAGAACGACAATGAAATAATCAGCAGACTTCAGCAATTCCTCATGCTCTCAACTCAATTAATGGGACAGTAGCAGGCAATAGATAGTACCATTTACTTAAAAAACAACTACTGTCGACCCTGAATCATAATGAATATGGATGACAACTCATCGAGTATAACGTCATATCTAAAATGTCCATTGACAATATTATCAATTAACCAATTACCAAACTTTATTAAAGGGACACTAAAGGCAAATACTAAGTCAGCATGGCCTGTTCAAATACCTTTCCAGAAACCTTGGAACGCTGATTTCGTGCCAACAAAAGACTTAGTTTGCGAGAAAGTTGTATCTGAAGGGTTTGAATACATTTTTCGAAATTCAAATCTCCCACCACCCAACCAGGGGAGTGGTGACATTGCATACACCATCACCACCCTTTGCTGCCGTCGGTGAGTAAAACGGCACCTGACAGAAAGCGGCACCGAGCCACGACGAGCGGCAGATTAACCACTGCAACTGCTTTTTGGTCAAGTGGCGTAGACCGTTCTGGCATTCCGAGACATCACATGGAAGTTGAATTCTCTGCTACTTGCAGTTTGTGCGACTCTCGCCAGCCAGCAAAGCCAGCACAGCACTACGTAATCAGCAAAGTACTGAAACTCGAAAGCATGGGCGGCGCAGAGTCGAGCGAAAACGAAACCTTTCGACCGCCCGCATCATTGCCAACAGTACTTTCAATGAGTTCTTTCTTCTAAACATGTAATTGAACTCGACAAGTAGCATTTTATTTCCTCTTATAATAGAATAGGAGGATATTTTGTGCAACGAGCAGTTGAGTACTAGTGACAGAATTTAACTGAGGAGTGCGTTCGTCATCGAGTAAGTGCTTGAATGTCCCTTGGGAGTCTCTAATCATGTCCTGCATTTACCTCGATTTCTCGATTATTAAGGCTCTGTTCGCGATAATATTGACGCCTTAAGATTCTCAAGCACTAATCTATAACTTTAGTTTGACTTGGTATTTGCCTGTAGTGTCCGTTTAATAGACCTTTACAAGACTGACAAAATAGATCAAGTTGCTTGGCAGGTCAAATTAAAGAGACAAAAAAAAAAAAAGCCCAACCACATTGCCGCCTCATTTGCCCAATTCTAACACACACTTGAATCTAATGCACACTCAGTTTTTATGGACTCAAGTAAAAAAATTAATGTAGAAATGATATTAGAACTCCTATGACTTTGAGATACATGACATTAGACCTCCTAGACAAAATATAAATCTATCAGGTACCTGATTTTTTTAACAAGAGACATGTAGCATGCCTTTGATCTTGGCAAAGAGAAAAAGATGAAACCAGCAATGAGGTTGACTAAAGCAAGCACAGGGCTCACAAGGTGAGTGCTAGAGCCAGCGACTTACTTGAAGTACTTCTCGAGGCCGTAGACAACGTAAGTGAGCTGCCTGTTTGGGTAGACTTCACTGATGCTCATCATGTGCTCACTAAGAGACGTCTGGGTCCTCGCTGAAGAGTCCTGCGACACACATTATTGTGGGCACGTTTTGCAATGCAGGTAATGTTACTCTTGTTTGATTCAATCGCTACTTCCCTTCAACAAACCCACCTGAAATGTCCTAAACCTATTGTTCAAAAGCACCCTAAATGAGTGCTCACTAAATGAGATAAGAGCAACGGCGGATCGTAATTGAGAGATGGAAGACTCGTGACATGCTGGACTAGTGGTATGCTGGAAATCACTCTGCCTGATCATGAAGTTTACATACGAGTGAGCTATAAAGAGATCTACCAGGTTGAGTGGGCTGGGGAGTGAGGAAGTACTAGGTGGGCAGGTGAATTGGTGAGTGAGTGGACAAGTGACTGGATGAATCAGTGGATCAGTAAGCAAAGCAAAAACATGCGAGTAGAGAGTGATTTAGTGGACATGCAAATAGAAAGGTGAGCAATGTGAGTGAGTGCGCAAGTGGGTGAGTGAGTGACAGCAACCAAGTGAATGGATGGGTGGGTAAGCCAATTATATTGGTTAGCACTGAGCAAGCCAGTAGGTAGTAAATGCAGGGTGTCTACCAAGTTGACATTTCCAAATTCCCCGAGTTTTTCAGGTTTTCCCTGAGTGCCTTTGCAATATTCCCTGAGTGATGCAGAACTATATTTTATGTCAAGACGCGCTGAAACTACATCGCTCGATGCTGTCACTCTCTAGTAAGCATATTAAAAAAATAAAAAAAACGACGTAATTCAGTTTGAATACTAAGGGGTAGTGTTTATGTTATTCAAAAAGAGAATAGAAAGGAGGGGCTAGTAAAAAGCAGAGCAAATAAAGTGTCTTCAAAAAAAGTTGCAAATCGAGTCAGACATCCTCAAATATGAATAAAAAGGAAATGCATACAGAAGCAAATATTTTCGAATATGAGCTATTTCTATCAACTGATAGCAAGCTCAGTGGTATGAGGCCCGAACTTTGTCACAATTGAGATTCTCTCCCAACAGGTCATAAGTCAGCCTCAACTGTTCTGACATACTCTCAGCCCGCACACGACGCCTGTGTTGTGTTTCACTTCTTTAAAGAGTTTATTTTGGTTTGGATGCGGGACACCTGCATCTCGGCATCAGCCAAAACTTTGTTTTTTGAGCTCACGCTCCTTCAAAACGGTGGAAGCAAGCTTCCTTTCCCGTTTATTCCTCAATGCGTACATAATTTCTGTTCTTGTCCTCCTCCTGCTACTCGTTCGCCCCAAGGACCATTTCAAGCATCTTGGTCAGTTGTACAGTCAACGTCCGATTTTTCGAACTCCCTAGGGGCCGCAAAAACGTCCGAAAAATCAGCCAGTTGGAAAAAATAAATGCATGTCATTTACTGCCCTTAAGGGGCTCAAACCGCCACAGGCACATTCGAAAACGCTCTTAAGGCCTGTCAATACACGTATTAGGCGTATCGGTGCTCGTACTGTAACAGGAGATACCGGATGCACGCGTTTATAATTAAGGAATACATACTGTGTCCCGTGGCAATAGGCCCTTCCCACTCTTGTTATGCTTCACTGCAATACTTTTTCGTATGCTTCACCAACTAACATTTCTGTAAAGAGGCGAAGCTGACTTTCAGGAACCGGCATTATGCAACGCATCGTGCTTTCCCAAGCTTCTAAGCCAATCGCGAGGACCACAAAGGTGCAGTCGGTGCCATTGCTGACAGCAGCGACTTCTTTCAATGAAAAACACGGCACCCAACGACAAGGAGCTAATAGCGAACGTCGAAGCAGCTAGGTCTAGCGTTGCCACAGTGGTGGCTACGGCTGCCAGCGGATCTGCGTGCGATAGCGCCGGTTCGAGGCGGCGAGGTAATCAAAACGGCAGCGGTGGTGGCTTTGATTAATGCCGTTTCGGACCTGCCGTCACGGCAAAAAGTCCGGAAAATCGGACGGCGGAGGGTTCTCGCGCCCGAAATTTCAAACGTTCTGATACACTGACTCTATGGGGTACGTGGTGGTGCCGCGAAGCCGTCCAAATTATCGGGCATCCAGAACGTCGGTCGTTGACTGTACACTGGAAACTCCTCCAGCCTTCGACAGGGCGTCAAAGACGATTCATTACGACTCATGTCTGTTACTCGACCCAGCATTACCGCGACTTTCGACCCTTTCAACAAAATTACCGCTAATTTTCCCTGATAGAGGTACAAATTCCCTGAGTCTTCCCCGAGTTTTTCCCAGACTACTCAAAATCCCTGAGAATTCCCGGTTTTCCCGGTCGGTAGACACCCTGTAAATGGTAAAATTAGTTAATCAAGCAAACAAGTGATAGTGAGGGAGCTGGCGGGGTAGTGACGATCAGTAAGTGAGAAGGGTGGGCGAGTGAATGACAAGTGCACTGTCAGTTGGTGCAAAAGTATTTAGTTGCACAACCACACACACTGCTGACTTTGTAGTTCAGAAATGAAAATCTAAGGAGTTGATTGACTCACATACGCATGTAGCACTTGCCCGACAAACAATGTACAGCATTCAGTCTAACAGTTATCACTAGGAACTGAAAGTTCAATTTCTACACTGTATGGGAGTACAGCAACATGGTGCACATGCTGTGCAAACCTAGAGCCAACAAAAAGTGTTGAGCGTGCACTGAGAGCAGCACTGTACGAGGAATTAGAGCAATGGCTTAGCCATGCATGCATGAAAGAAATTAGCATAGAAACGTTTGCTTCTCAAAGTTTTTCTTTCTGCCAAAAAGATCTACCGTACAAGATTGACCTACTATGCAGTCAAACCACAATCCTTTAAGCCTTTTCTTTTACTTCTTCAAAGGATCCAAAATCCTCATCTTACACTGCTGTTAAGCACGTGAGTGCCTTCAAGAGTGCAACAGATGGCTGGTATGGCACCTGCCTGCCTCTGGGATGCAACCAGGTGCAGGAATTGGTCCCAGGGAAGCACAACCATGACGTCTCTCTCTTCCATCTGTTCCCTGGACAACAAGCAGTCGTCCTGCAGAAGAACAAAACAAAATGCAACAAATGAACAAGAGCTCCGCCGCCGCACCACACCCTAAACACAGTTGGGGGTCAATCTGTGCAGAATGATGGCCATATTTTTATTTTACGTGTTCGTTGTGCTATGTGTCTGCTTGTCGCAAAAATGTGTCACTCCGCTTGTACAGTACATATGTGAATAGGTTCATATGTGCGACACCTTGTAATAACTGTGTCTTATTTTGCAACATAAGTGTGGGCAACTTACTTTTACATTGAATAGCACAATGCATAACCTAATCTTTCTTTCATATGTGATGCGCGATTTTTTCGGTTGCAAATGCAAACGGTGAGAAGAGTCTCTCCAGCCTTTGCAGTGTTGCCTGCTATGCATAAAACAGAGTAGAAAGAGAGCACAGACATGCGAATAAGCATCAAGTCACAACAGAAGTTTTAGGCAAGAAGTAGTACTAGAAAATGCAGCACAAGGGTCGTACAGTCGAATTTCGTTAATCGACCCTGATGGGACCGGCGAAACTTATCGAATTATCCGGCGGGTCTAATTAATCAAAATGCAGAAAAAAATGACAAAACACACTGTTAATTCATTTGGTAGTATTTTTCCCGATTCTAACACGCCCCCGAATCATGTGGCCGTTTTCTGTGTGTCCAGAGTAGGAAATTAACATACAAATAACATTAAAGCTCCTAAACAAAGCAGAAATTAAACATGCGCCAGATTTTTAGTGAGAAAAATAGGCAATGGTCTCTCAAATGTGTAGCACAATGAAGGGAGTTTTTTTTTTTTAATGTTAGCTTCGCCGCAATACATTTGTCTTATGCGGTAAAGCATACAAACACCGCGAAGGCGGTTTTGACATCGTGTCTGATTGCACTGCGCAAGTAATTTTCGCCCCAATTTTACTGAAAAAAATAAAGGTGACACGTGTTAGAATCGGGTAAATACCGTAATGGGTCATTGTGGGCTACGGTAATTACTTGAAAATTTTCCTAGGGCAGGCTGAAAATAGGCTTTCGACAGGAGATGATGTATGTTCAATGCATCCACTGTCCTCTAAGCTCCGCCAAAACAGATGTTACCACTAAAGGGCTCACTACTGGGCTTCACCATAGGGGTCAGGTGCATGCTGACTGGTCAAGTTCAATTTATCCGGCGAAGGGCAATTTTAGGACCGAATTAACGAAAGTTTCCGCCTATATAAATGCGTGGACACTGGCTGAGATTGAAATAACCGAGAGAATGAATTAACCGTAGTCAAAATAACGGAAGTATTATGTATTTTGTAAAGAGTTTATTGCTACAATCCTATTCATCTTTTTTATAATTATTTTCTGGTCCACTGAGTGGCCAGTTCCGGTGACAGTGAGGGCACAGCTTCGTGCGAGCCAATGAAAAAAGGACACAAACAATGAAAATGAAAAGAACAGTGCTAAATACAGCCCCGAGTCTCTATTAAGCAATCATCTGCTCTACCACAGTCTCTTCTCTTCGCTTTGACTACCACCAACACTGTTTGCTTCGAAAACACTTCCACATCAGATACCTCATTGAGGGAGAGTGCGGTGCGCCTCCAGCAGACTGCACGCTCCACGGGCAGCGTCTGGATTTCAGCACGGATCTCTGCCTGGTCAAGAGTCTCGCGCAGCAGCTGCAGGGACGCCTCGTCATCCAGAAGCCGGGAGTCCAACACCACTGTCACATACTGCATGACACATTATTGCTATTTTTATTAGTACACCAAACCCTCATTATGATGAAGCAAACGGAATAGGAAATGGAGTTCGTTCTAAGCAGTACTTTGTTAAACGTGCAGAGACTCTAAACAAGGCTTAGTAATGTGTACATTGAAACAAAGCCACACTAAATAGTGGCGACATGACAGAGGTTAAATTCGGAAGCGTGCGAGCAGCTGCCTCATATGTCGGTTATCATCACATAATGCATTTAAGATTTCCAAGAAGCTGACCCTACGTGGAAGAGACATTACTAAATTAACATCAACTAGTCCCTAAGAAACTGATGCCTCAATCTGCGCCTTTTTGGTAGGCATGGGCCTCCTGCCCAACCCTTTCTTGATATGTTGCAGGAGAAGTGGCCGCCATGCTTTTTCCAATTTTTGTGATCAAGCGGCCCACTCCTCCAAGGTGCTTTGAGGTAACTTGCCAGGTTGATATGAAAAAAAATGCTAAGGTTCATTGCGTATGCTGCACTAAGAGGTCTCACATGAATTTCCAGTTTAACACTTTATACTAAGTGGAGTCTAGTGCCGCTGCAAATAGAAAAATTCATTCTAAAATGCATGCACTGCGGTAGGGGCTACAGAAAACTTTGAATAAAGTAATATTTCAAATAGAACAATTTCATACAATGTGGGGTCATCATCATTATTAATAATATTTAGCGGTGGGTGACTATTCGAAGTTTCAAATACGAATTGCATATTATGTACTGACTATTTGTATTTGAAGATGATCTATGCGGTATTTCCTAATATTGAAGTTAACCGAAAATTTTGCAAGCACCAACTGCTGAAGTCAGGTTACTGTTCTCAATCTGCAACACAAAGTACCACAAATCATCAGAAGTTAAACAACAAACACATTTTTGAAGCAATGCATAAAAAATATCTGTAATGCAAGCTTGCATTCAAAGCTTTGTTTACAGTTTCACAGTGGAAGCCTACACAACAACCTGTGATTTTTGCTTGTAGTCTGTAATTTAGTATTTCTTTCTATTTAATTAATCATGTAGCAGTTTTATCTTTTATGCTACAACCAGTGATGTTTTCCTTGCAACATGCCCTTTTACATGTGTCTGCAGCACACATGTCCTTCAGCAGCTTGTTCTTTTCTTTCTCCACAGCTTTATTTTTTTTCAACAACTATTTATATTTCGCATTTTTTGAAAGCTAGTCCTAGAGCAGCCATTAATTCCTGAAATTAGTGATCTTGTGTTTAAAACTACCGTTTTGTCCCTGATATCCTTTTTACACTAGTCAGTACAGGTACGGTACTGAAATGTGCATTCCTGCTGTAAATATATGCATCTGCATTTGACAATTCAATATTCAATACTTACTTGTCATATTTGAAAAAGGTGATATTCGCCCACCTCTATTATTATTATAAAGCACAAAAGCATGGATTCAGAGGGAAATATTGTCATCCACCTGAATGTACCATGAAGCTACAAAGCTGGTTAGCTCAGATGGTAGATGGTTAGCTCAGATGGTAGAGCGACCGCCCTGGAAAGACGTTGATCCCAGATTTGATATCCCGTCCAGGACAAATTTTTTTTAAACTACGAAGCTTTCTTTCTGAAAAACCCGTACAGGTTTTCTTTGTAGTTTTGGGCTGCATTCAGGTAGATGAAAATTTTTTCCCTTTCATGAACCTTCCTCCACCTTGTGGGATTCCAAATAACTGATTTGCCAAAAGCATCAAATACAGTAAAAAAATTTTACATGTAAGCGACCCCTAGTAGCTTACAAATGCAGCAACTCGTGGCATACAATCAGGACACAAGCCAAATTCAAAATGCAACTGCGACGAGACCCAAGAATCTCCAAGTTCACACTGCACCTTAGTTTGCATAACATGTTTTTCGTTTTTCCTTTTTCTTCCTAAACCCCACTTTAATAGCTTGTCCGACTTGGGACACAGAGGGCGATTTTGAGTGTCGCTTTAACAGGCTTGTTTTGAATAATACACCCCGCTCAGGCCAACAAGTACAATAAGCAGAAAAACATTACAATAAAGATGACTGGTATAAACCGAAGTATTTCAATTTTTCAAAAGCTATAATTCAAAGCTAGAAGGCACACATTGTTGTAAGCAGTCACTATTTTGTGTGATTATAGAGACAGTCCTTTGAATGGCCCTCTAGAATTAACAAAGAGCTCACTTTAGACTTTGAGGGACCTTACATTGAATTCCAAAGAAACTTCAAAATCTTTCAGTATTTCTCTTTCACAAGATTTGTGCACTGCTGCCCATATGTTTAAATGGACACTAAAGCAAAACAACAAATCAGTTTAGACTAATAAAACATTGTTTAAGAACACTGCAGGCAGTCAGTTCAAAATAATAGTTCGATTATTAGATGAGAAAATGAAGGTCGAAGTATCAGTATTTGAATTTTGCGCCAAAACCCCTATGCTGGTACGTCAGTGTGACGTCAGGGATCCCAAAGTATGTTTTCACAGTTGGGCCGCATTGGCTGAGTAAAGGTTCCTGAAACTTGCCATGTTTAATATTTGGTTCCTTTAGAACACAATGTAGTCAATCTGTACCGCTATATAATTAAGTAGGCCCTAGAAGGTGCCATCAAAATCCATGACGTCACAGCAACCAGGAGCTGGAACTTCACAGAGGCGTCGCTACTCGTCTTTCGTTCTTGCGCTTTTTCTAGCTTATCAAGCGTCTTATTGTAGTATGAGTGGTGTTTTTGGTGTCCTAGAGAGGTAATTTTCTGATGCAGAAGAAATCATTTTTCTTTTTAGTGTCCCTTTAAGTATGGACATGACCACAGTGGCTACTGCAGTAAACCACAAAAGACGGAGATAAAACCCCTCTAACACATTTCTGACAACCAGGTTAAGTACTGCCAGCCTATTCTCCTCCATGCTACTCTCAACCTCAGCTTCTCGCATCAAGAGGAACTTGTGTCATCTCAGATAGAAGAGTTGGTTCAGAGTTGAAGACATGTCATCTGCCATCTGCTACGACTGCACAGCGGCATGAGCATGCAACAGCAGTGAAAACATAAATTCAGGAAGAGGATATTTCGGAAACGGAACCAGATGAAGCGGACAACTCAGAGGCGGAAATTGCGGAAGCGGAAACGGTTTAAGCAACAAACCGGAGAATGGCAATGCACATCACGAGTTGGCACTACTTAGCCAAAGCAGCGGTCACACGTAGAAGGAGGGGCTTTAGACAAAGACATTGAACAGATGCATAAGTGTGCATCCATCTTCACCCCTGTTCCTATACATGTTGCGCAACTTCAAACCACAAAGAGACATTGCCGACTACTCGCCTTCATGCAATGTCCCGGCTTGGTGGCACGCCCCATTTCGGTGGCCATGGCTTTACGCTGCTTCTCGAGCTCCTTGGCAGCACGGCGGGCCTCCCGCTCCTCAGGCGTGATGCGCACGCGCTTAGCCTTCAGCTGGGTGTATGCCGGCGCCACCACATTCTCTTCATCCACCTGCACGAAAGGCGCTGCACCGGTCAGGTTCATACCTGCTGACCTGCAGTTTTTAAAATTCACAACGACATCCTTGGGGAGAGAGAGCGGGTTACAGTATGCAACTTTCTTTTTTAAGCTCTCCTGGTGAGCACACCTTCCCTGAGATACATGTGCACTCTCCCAACTGCCATTTACCTTGAGACGCAGCACACAAGCAGCCACGAACTTACTACTGCAGGAAACTGACAAGCAACACAGTTCTTTTTTTAATCTCAGTGACTTCTGGAGTGACTTAGTTTCTGGTCCAAAACTTATCAGAATAAACTTGCTCGAATCAGATGCCCTTCTGAGTTCTTCCACAATCAGAAGACTTCCAAGGGTACAGTCGAAGACGAATATTGGAAGTCTCTGACCAAAACCGACGACCAAAGCTTTTCTTCATGACCTGAATTTATTTCTCATAAAACTTGGTGAGCCATATCATAAAATTGCAGAACAAGCCCAAATTTCGTAAACTTTACAAAAGATTAAGAAAAGTCGACATGCATGCAGGCTTGAAATGAACAGGCCACTGAAGGAGAATGAAGGCTATATTTTTTGTGCAGTTTGCATGACACATTTTTGTTTTTTGACTGGAACCTTGGTTCATTCAACATAGCCACAGGACAGGATCTTTTTTGAATAAACAGTAAAGGCTGACATTAAATATAGCTAGACTGACTGATTACAGTCCTCAGAGTCGAGAGACATCTTAGTTACTGAGTAAAGTTGCTACTGGGGACAGCAGATCACCGAAGAACACAAAGGAAAGCATCACAGATAACACAAGTGCAGTTGCTGCATCGTCTATTCCTGCAACATCACACACACACACACACACAGATCACAGCGCAATACTGCAACACTTCTGATTGAATGAGCAGGCACACAGGCGGTCTAATAGAGAATAGACATGCATACCGTAAGGGTCTTCACTACAGGAAAAGCCAAGGGCCACGATACAAGATACATGAACTTTTGAAGGTTTCCACATTTAGGTACATACTCTAGAGCATGCAAAAGGGAGAGGGAGCTATTCTTCTGTAATAATGGCAATTGTGTAACATAACTCCTCAATGTTAGCGATGATGAACACAACAGTGATTTCGAACTGTATTGTATAAGCCGCATAAGTTCAAACCCGAACAAACAGAAGGCTACTATGCTGTGTTATTGCATTTCCAGCTTCACCTGCATTTGTAGTGGAGGCTTAATCTGAACTCCAGAATGTGCATTTTGGTGCACATCATGCTTAAGAAGACTGGCTACAGAACGAGTGCACATAGCAATCCCTTGCATCTACACAGAACAGGCGTCCTAACGAGTATTTTCTTGTTTGCATTTCAATTTATGCTGATGGTACCAGTCTCAGCAGTAGCAAAAGAAAAGAAAGAAAAAAAAACTTACATGTGTAACTGTGCCTGGCGCAGCCGCTGCAGGAACACGCTGACCGTTCAAGCTCAGAGGACGAGCGGTCACCCCTGATTCTACACAAGCACTGATTACATGTCCCAGATCTGGAAGCCCATCTTCATCCTCACTGTCTGAAATTCTGTGCACCATGGTCCGTTTCAGAGGGCTTGTCTTCATATTCTGTAGGCTCATTTTCACATCCTGTGGGCTTGTCTTCATATCTTGTGAGCGTGTCTTGATATCCTGTGGGCTTGTCTTCATATTTAGCAGACTAGAAAGGACAAAGGCACAATAAAGAAGAATGCAGAATACGGATGCCATAACATATTTGTGCAGTGAAGGAAAAACAAAAAAAAGGTGCAGGGGGAGAAAATTCACAAGACATTTAGCACCTACACATGATCAAGAGCAAACAGGTGTTTTATGCTGCAGCTGGTGTTATGATGCAAACTGCACAAGAATGAAAAGACGAGATGAGCGAGTTACTATGGATACAATTTCTTGAAAAATTCAGCGTGCACAAGCGATGAGAGCACTAGAGGAAAGAACAGTGGTTGTCAAGCTATCTTTCAGGACACATCAATTTTGTTCTCTCACAAAAATGAACTCGCACATGAAATAACAGAAGTGCTTTATATCAAAGAACACGAGCTGAGAAATGAGTTAGCCAACCATCACTAGCCCTGCTCGACTAAGTTGAATTTTTGAATGCTTGAACTCACGTTTATCGCCTCTCATGTGCACATGCCGAGATGCATTTGTTGCTTGTTGCTACTTTTGGCCTTTTTAATTTTTGTAATTCCCCCAATTGATTTGCAATTTAAAAAAAAGAAAAATTTAGTTGCGAGTCAGCACTTCTGTTCCGTGTGTTCCTTCTATTTGTGCTCTCATCGCTTGCGAGTGCTGAATTTCTCAAGAAGAGCAATAAGACTTGCATATATGTGGTAGTTCGTGGTTCAGCATTGATGAAGTCTTTCACAGCACCAAAAGTAGCGGCAGACTCATTGTGATGCTGTTTTGATGACACTTTCAACCATGGCGCTGCAAGAAACTTAGTGGAATCATGACGAAATCAGCTGCGTGAGAGCAAGATGACGCTCTTTCTCTCTCTCTCTACTCTTCTGCCACTGCGGTGCGCAAATGTGGCATCACCTGACAGCTTCGAAGCGAAAAAGAATCCTCTGCCACCCTGACCAGCCAGTTCCACTTGGTCATCAGCTAGGATTATGTCAACCCCAGATTGATTCAGGTCACCACAAGAGGTCACCATTAAACAACTATGAAAAGTGTTCCAAACTAGCGGCTACTCGAAAATGGTACAGTCGAACCTCGTTAAAACGAATTCACGCCCAACACAAAAATAACTTCATTATATCCAATATTCATAATGATATATTTGTCACACGCTGATATTGGCAATAAACATTATGGAGTTGTCCACTATGTCCAATAATTCATTATATCTGTGTTTGTTATTTCGAGGCTTGACTGTACTACAGTACCGTTCTTCCTGTGGCGCCCCTAAGTGTGTCATAGCTGCAGCGTGGCAAAAGGAACAGAGAGCAGTGGCGGCAAGTGCTGGTGGCACAGCAATGCTGCTTTCCTCCCTACTCATTAGACAATAATTTTGTGCAGGGACTGGCAGAGAAAGTTTTCCATTACCAACAGTCAGCGTGATGGTCCGGGTAAGCACCGAATGCAGCAGCTGTTACTTAAAAGACTGCAAGGCCCTTTCACTAACTTCTGAAGCAATCTCTTCCAAATATCTTGAGTGTGCAATTTGAAATTTGGCAGTTGTGGATGCCACTGAGCTTGACATCGCACTACTTACATGTTGTCTTTCTTCTTAAAACTGATAGTGGTTTCTAAGTGTAAATATTTTTATACAACATGCAGTGGTCACCTAGCTGCATTCTTCTCTACCTTTATGCCACCATTTATTAATCAGACTTCTCTCACTGGCCAAAAAAACCAGGGGCATCATGTAGGCTAACTGGAGCCACGTATGCACATCGGATGAACATCGCAGCGTCTTACGATGATCATGATTTACAATGGCTTCCGTTTTGTGTTGGGGGGGTGACAAATAGTCACCACCCCGACACACAAAGTCACACCGACAAGTAGTCTGTGTGAGCTATTCCGTCATCGACATGAGCCTGTTTTTATGCCCACTGCATGATGAAGGCATCTCCTCACAATCTCCAAGTATCCGTCTTGTGCTATCTAACTTGTGCCTGCAAATTTTGTCATTTTAAAAAATCACTTAATTCTCAGCCGTTCTCGACTGCACTTCCCCTCCTTTGGCACCCATTCTGTAACTCTAATGGATCACCGGTTATTCACCTGATGCATTGCATGGCCTGTCCAGCTAAATTTTATCCTCTTAATGCCAACTAGAATATCGCTACCATCGTTTGCTCTGTAATCCACACCATTGTCTCTTAAAAAGTGCCTGAAAAAGTCTGAACCAATTTTGTAGGTGCGTCAGATACAGCTACAGTAAAACATCCCCACCATAATTTAAGTGAAGCATCTTGTATTAAGAGCGACTACAAGCTATGGGTGACTATGAGTTAACCTCTTTCCCAACCATGCTTTTCTTCTTCATCTCGTTCACCAAGTGATCGCAGCTCAGCGCGCCTTCACTGGCTCTGCGTCATGATCTGATGTCATGTCATCTACCTCCAGTGCCATGGGGCCAGCGCACAAAGCCTCTCCAACCTCTCCGCTAGCCACCTGGTCATCGATCCCCAGAGAGAGCTATCCAAGCAGCGTGCGTTGCGAGCGTTCTGTCGCAGTGCCCAATTACTGCACGAGCACGGAATTGTGGAAGTAATCTTCCGGAGTGAAGTGACGGCCACAAACACGTAGATCCTGGTGCCAACCGGATAACGACAGCCCAATGCAATGTAGCCACTCTGCTCACCTGTTGCCTTGCACAGGGACATGATGTCGCAGCTTGACATGTCACCGATAGGCAGATTGTCAGCCCACAACGCAACAAGGGCGATTTGTGGTGCTCACAAAAAGAAAGCTCAAGACCAACACTGACCACGCAGCTCATGCCAACACAGAGCATGTTGCAACACAAGCAGATAAAACTTGCTGTGTGCCAGAAGTGCTTGAGTGTAGTGATAAACTGTCGTTGTGTATTCTGTTTCTGTTACCTCTTTTTGATCGAAACAAGTTAACTAATATTCCAACTTTACAAACGACTTATGTTCACCATAAAATTTGAAAAATTACCATGAAGCAACCTGGGTAGCCACTTGGATAGCTCACCCAACTGACATCACGTGGTTGAAAAGTCAGGGGAGCGGCATGCTTTAAGCAGAGCATTTTAATATGTCACTTAATTATCACAAGGACTTACCCTAATGACTCAGCACGTTTTTACAAAATAGTCAAAATCATTTCAGGGTCCTTTTAATGTTATGTCGAACATATTTTTGTTCCATCGCCTGTTGCGCAGTCCTTAACTTCTTAAGCTTCTCTGCTAACCTCCAAGTTTCTGCCCCACATGTTAGTACCGGTAGAATGAAATGATTGCACGTTCTTCTTTTCAAGGATAATGGCAAGCTCCCAGTCATGATTTGGTAGACTGCTGTATGCACACCAACCCATTTTTATTCTGTAGATTTCCTTCTCATGATCAAGGTCCCTTGTGAGCAATTTGCCTAGATAGACATACTCTTGCACTGATTCTAGAGGCTGACTACCATTAATAAATTCTTATCTCTTGGCAGGCTATTGAACATTACCTTTGTCCTCTGCATATCAATCTTCAAACCAACTCTTGCAGTTTCTCAGCTAATGTCCTCAATCATTTGTTGCAATTTAGCTCCATTGTTGCTGAACACGACCATGTCATCTTCAAATTGTAGGATGCCAAGATATTTGCCATTGATCCTCACTCACATTCCTTGCCAGTCTAATGGCTTGAGTACTTCTATCTAAGCATGCATTAAATAGCATTAAAGAGATTGTCTCCCCACCTGATCTCTGTGTTGATTTTTGTTTTTCTGATTTTGTTATCAAGAACTAGGATAGGTGTGGAGCCTTCATTAGTATTTGCTAGGATATTCACATATGCTTGCTGTATTCCTCGATTATGCAATGTTTGCATGACTGCTGGTATCTCTACTGAATCAAATGCCTTTTTGTAATTTATGAAAAACATGTAGAAAGGTCGGTCGTACTTCACAGACTACTCAATTGAATGATGGCATGAGCTACTTAGGTGTTACAATATCGTAAGCTAGCACTCTTTCACAGAACAGCTTGAAAAAGTTAAATTCTGGGATATTTATGTGCTAAAAAAACATGATTTGATTACGAGGCATGCCGTAGTTGTGGACTCCGGATTAACTTGGACCACCAGGGGATCTTTCATGTGCCCCCAATGCACAGAACACTGGCATTTTTGCATTGCGCCAACATCAAAATGCGGCCGCCGTGGCTGAGATTTGATCCCATGACTTCGTGCTTAGCAGCACAACACCAAAGCCACTTAGCCACCGCAGTGGATAGCTTGAAAAGGCACGACGTGAAGAAGGAAAGCACAAAACTATGCTGCCTTGTCTTTTTCTTCTTCCCGTCTTTTCGCCCTATTCAAAGAATTAACTGATACCAACATGCCCAACCTTCAATACCGCTCGAGTACTCTGCAAATCTCTGCTTTATCTTACCGAACCCACAACCTTCGCATTTCGCGTTCCCACCTCCGGCAAGTTGTTTTTTCATCCAGTTTAATTTCCATTAATTTATTGTTTCTTTATTTTCATTTATTAAGCACAAGTAATTTCCCCTTGTTGTCCTTGGTGTCAGTGTTTGTTGACTTTTCATGATATGACTAATAAAAATCGGGCCCCTTGGTTAACCCTCTTTCTTCTCGTTTATTACATAACGAGGTTCTCAAATCCGCCAACATTGATGCCTTCAGGTAGCATATGTGGGTTTATTGGCCAGTTGCCTTCACCCAAAAAAGATCACGTTCTCGTGACGCCTGCAGCAAAAAGGACGTTCTGCGTCCGCCGCCAATGTCTGTGAGTGGTGGCGCTGGCTAACACTCCCAGGGTTCTACTAGGACACATAAATACGCAAGAAAGTGGACGGGGAAATGGCGCCGCGGTAGCTCAATTGGTAGAGCATCGAACGCGAAATGCGAAGGTTGTGGGTTCAGTTCCCACCTGCGGCAAGTTGTTTTTTCATCCACTTTAATTTGCATGAATTTATCATTTCTTTATTTTCATTTATTAGACAGTTTTAGTATAGCGTACGCTATACCATTACGTATGCTAAAGAATAGCAGGTCATCCCTGCGCATGTGCTGAACGCTAAACGAAATAGCGGGTATAACGGACGTACGCAACGCAAACGAGTTAGCGTTAGCGTTTTTGCGTGGTTTGCGGGAAACATGGAGGCGGTCCCGCCAAGCACAAGTAATTTATTATTATTAATTAAGCACAAGTAATTTCCCCTATGTTGTCCTTGGTGTCAGTGTTTGTTGACTTCTCATGATATGACTAATAAAAATCAGGCCCCTCGGTTAACCCCCTTTCTTCTAGACAGAGATTAAGCCATTTGTAAAACATGGCATCTAACAATTCAAACAAGACAGAAGCTATCGACTAAGAGGGTGGTAGTCTCTTGTGGTTGTCGCATTAATGGTCGTAGTCCACACACATCCGGGCCCTTCAGTCTTTCGCAGAGTACCATGTAGGCACTTACATATATGCCAGCAGAATTACCTGCAGTTCTTTAAAAAGCTTTCTCTCTCTCTCATTAGGGGGCCAAAAGAATTGAAAATGTGCACAGGCTTTTAAAAGGATGGCCTGATCCCTTCAATGTCAAACATTTCAGAGTGGATGCCACTAAGCAGTGGTTCTTACCTGTAGACAATTAGGGGCCCTGGAATAAAAGCAAACTTCAACAAAATTTCACTGGGGCTTAATTTGAGTGGTGTAAAACAGTTCAGTGAAAATCCATAAGGTAGAGGAAGATTCACGAAATAGCAAAGTTGTCACCCACCAGTATCCCTACAATCTGCTAGCCATTTGGTTAGCTCAGATGGTGGGGTGACTTCCCCGGAAAGGCATTGGCTCAGGGTTCGATCCCCAGATGAATTCTTTTTCGTTTGCAAAGCCTTCTTTCTGAGAAACGAACATGTGTTTTCTTTGTACTTTGCTGCTACCATCGTGTGGATGACATTTTTTTTTCTTTTCATAGATGAGTGGTATAAACAATCAAAGTAACCTCTTTCTGTGTTCCTCCCTTGTCCGCATCTAATTCACGCTGTTTTTTTTCACAGATATATTTGTACCAACTTGCTCGCATTCATGCCCCTCTTAAATAACCTTAGCAATGCCACAGGGCTGGTAATCATCTGATTTCATAATTAACAGCCTTTAGACAGTATCTTAGCAGATAATGCAGGCTCCCAGTGATAAGCGCACGCATATGACAGATTCCAGATCAACACACACGCACTGATCTCACTGTCACACCTGAACGCATCAGCCAGGCCCATGGGCCAGTCCAAGCCAGATCCTGGCTTTCAACGTTCTATGTTCTGCATCATTTCTAGCACTGTTTGTTCAAGTTTCAGCTCTTTATGGTGCATCCGCTCATATTTATAACTTAAAATTTAGCACAGAGGCTGCTTTGTGTCTGCAAATATCAGAAACAAGGTTTTTTTATGCTGTTTGAAATTTCATTGCAATCGGCCTTTAAGATGAAATGGAGTGGGCGCCACTTTTGTTAATATGGCACTTAAAGCTGAACTAGGTGAGAATTTAGGCAAGTTGCACACATACCTTAACCACACAAAGGCAAGATTATCTGTTGTGCCTGCTCCATGCTTTTCTGTTTTTCCTTGGCACATATTTTGTTAGAACCTTATGACCTTAAGTAGAACCTTATTGTTGTACATGTCCCATTCACTTCTGTTCTGTCTATAGCACATTTATATTCAACAGATTGTTTATGTCCCATCTATTCCTTCATTTTTGTTTGCAGTGCTCGCCCTTATAACTCAAACCTCAGTATAACGAATTACTGGATATAACAAAGCCACTCCATAGCTTTTCTAGCCAATAACAGTGTGTAACAAATACATGCTTAGAACAAATATATGCTTTTAACAAATATTGGATATAACAATGGTATCTTCCTGACGGATGTAACTTCTTTATAATGAGGCTCAATTGTAAATCATAATTTAGAGCCCCTGTTTCCTGTTCCTTATTTAGAATTAATGTAGATGCCAACCTGCTGCTGGGTTGTTGTGGCTGCAGCCTCGCCGACAGCGGTGCCAGCTCCTCATCGTCGCTGTCCCACAGGCTGCCACGATGGGCCTCACATTCGGAGGTGCTGCTCCTGCCGCTGTTCACACTGCAAGTGTGAAAAAGCAAGAGGAAAGAACTTTACCCCAACAGCGCATTCAAATGAATTCACCACGAAACAGCGTACCTTGCCATGGGAGCTCGGTGGCTACCGTATTCTACTGCCAAACACAGGTTAATGGGTTTGACATCCAGTAACAGTGGTCGTGTGTCCAAGCAGGCAAAAAGCAAAAGGGCTGACATATTGATTTCAAAGACACTAGAGCAAGAAAATATGAGAATGCAGTGTTTATAAAGAAACTCGGAAGAGACACACACACATACGAAAAAAAAAAACTTATATACATGGCATTGTTCCAACATCTTAAACATGCATCAACACCTTGAAAGCATCCATAATGAAATCCATGATATCAAAACCAACCACTCTGTCACAAGACACCTTACATATGGAACCTTGCCTTCTGTCGGTGCAATCATGTGGTTGGCTCGCACTCAGGTTACATGACTAATGAACGTTTAGTGCCTAGTCGATACTTAGTGATGAACATTCGGTGTCGTCGTTCATACTGGGCCTTTCTCCAAATGAATTCATTGTGACTTTCCCAGCTCGTGGTTGTTCTACAGGGCAATGTTAAGCTCTGTTCGTGAAGATGAAAAAAAAAAAATTGGACAGAAACCATTGGTGGACAGTTGTCGAAGCCAAGCACTAAAGCAACTAAGGACAGGCGTTTCACAGACGAGGTCGCACAAGAAAGAAGCTTTTATAAATCTAAATATCGTACAAAGAGCTCTGAACATAATCCAAGATTACAGACTGCAACAGTATGTTGCGAAGCTATCAACTATGGCGTTTTCTTTAGTGCTGCCATTCCTTCCTTCACACTAAACATACTCTTGCTACTAACATAAGCGGCACTGGAGTAGCGTTCAATCATGTTTTGCCTGGTCTGCGTTCGTCGTGGGAAATCGCACGAAAGTATTCATCATAGCTTATTACGTAGCAAAATGCCCAGCTTCGAGAGGCAAAGTTCAGTTATAGCCACGGATACTCTCCAGCCTGCCTGCACACTAAAGGAGCGTTTGGCACTGACATGCGCACTTTGCCTTTGATATCCAACAAATGTTTTCAAGAGAAACCACCTCGTTTGTGGGACTGCCTCAGCTGGAGTCGACGTCATCGTCACCGTGCCCTTGCTGCTGCGTTCTTCTGATGCTGACCTTTGCTGGGCTTTCGACGGTGCGGCGTCGATCAGCTGATCGCCGCAGTCCTTTTCTTCGACATCACTGCACAAATCCACAAACGGCACTGCGCCGCCAGTCCGCGAAATGTCGCGCGCTGGCGTGGTAGGGGCCTCGCACGAGCCGCAGTTGACTTCGTCATCACCGTCCGAGTCAAGAATTATGCACGCAGCGGCCATATTTTGATTACCAGCCTAAATTTTGGTCACTGATCACGCACCTTCATCAGGTCCGCGTGATACCAACGTAATCCAAGCAGCCCGCCATGACCGACCTTGGGATTGTAAACAAAACCGGCAGAGGCGCACAAAATAAAAAAGTTTTTAGTAATAATTTGCATTCTAATGAATCAATATTCAATTATAATACTAGTACAGCATATTTTTGTTGTTTACTTTTAAACTAATTTGTTTAAATTGTTTTTAACACGTTTGTTTCGCGTTTTCTTCCTCCTGACCTTCAAGATGGCGGCGGCGCTGCAACGCATTATTTCCTCGCTACCAGCGAGGGGATCGCAACTAGGTAACTATTGACTCTGTTTCTTTCTGACGCTCGTTGTTTGTCCGTGCTCTGGTCGAACATCGGGCGACCGGGAGCGCGGAACTTTGCCTCCTGCTGTCGCTTGACCGATCTTACTTCCTCGCGTCGGCATCATGGGGAAACGAGACACGCGGTACGCGTTCATGAACCCAATCGCGATGGCGCGCCTCCGCGGGCCGTCCGGCGCCAGCGGTCCGACCATCAAGGACTACCTGAGCCGCAACCGGCCCACCTGGGAAGAGGTGAAGCAGATCATCGAGAAGAAGAAGCAGGGGTCCAGCACGCTGGCCGCCTGGGAGGACCATTTGAACAGCAAGTTCGAGGAGGAACTGCGCAAAAACCGCGAGCGCATCATGGCGGAGCGTGCTGCCGCCTCGACATCGGGTACGGCGACTGCCGATGCCTCCTCGTCCAAGAGCAAGAAGCGACGTCGCAGGTCGTCTTCGTCGTCCTCTTCCTCCTCGTCGTCATCGACGTCGAGCAGCAGCGCGTCCCTGATCTCTTCATCGAGCGCGTCGGAAGGCGGTCGCCACGACTCCGAGCATCGCAAGCGAAAGAAGCGGCGGCACAAGCACAGGAGCAAGAATCGCTCCAAGTCCTCCAACAAGGAACCGACGACGTCGGAGGCGCGGAGCACCGACCGGGACCACTCGAAGAAGAGGAAGAAAAAGACCAAAAAGAAGCACAAACGGCACAAGAAGGAGAAAGCCGAGTGATTAAAAAAAGTTGTGGTGCAATGATTTTCCAGTGACGGACTAAAAATGACACGTGAGAGCGACTTGTGACCGTCAAACCTCCCGAGTGTTTTCGTTCCTGGTGCTGAAAAATGTCTCGGGAAAAAATGTACGCGGCTACAGCCTTTGTGGTTCGTGTTGCCTGGCGCATTGAATGCGCCATAAAACGCGTGTCGCGTGACTCCACACAGACTTATGTTGCCGCGACAGCGAGGACGACGTGATCGCTCAGTCGTCGTGATTGCGCCGTGCGTCAGGTGTGCACGGATGACATCTATCACACCCGCACAGCTGCACCTATGCCACGGTGAATTGTAAAGAGACAACAACCGTCTCGGGGTGTTCATTAGACGGGGTTTTCAAAAGCTCGAGCGAGCCCCGCAGTTCGTCGTGAACGCTTTCACGCCCGAATGAACGACGTCAAGCGGTGCCGAAATTACCGGCCGGCTCGCGGAACCCGTCGACCCCGCAAAATTGCGCACTGTGGCGGTGAACCGGAACAGAGAACCCGTTGAGGCGTCAAAGATTATTTTGTTAGCCGGTGCGCCAGGAGTTGTTGCAACCTGACTTAAAACACAATCAACCACGCAGAGTTTTACCTGTCCATCTGGTTCACAAGTAAAGCGAAAGTTGGCCTGGAAACCATGGCTTCGCCCCCAGAAACATTGCTTTCTATGTCTTTGCGTTGACTGTCTAGGCCGAAAATCATGTCAGGTTACTGTGGTTTCCTTTCTCCTTCAGTTTTATTTTCCGTGAGTATTGTCTTGAATGTACAGGCCTTGTCTAAAGTACAGTGGCACCCTCTGTTAACGAGGCCCTGCAGTACGCCTAAGTATGCTTGATGGGCAGCATCACTAGCATCATAATGTGATTTCGAACAACATACGTGATGTTGATCTGAGGCACTATGAACATTGGTTGAAAGTGTAACGTACGACTTGCGTTCATACAATATTGCGAGTACTCTATGAAAATGTATGTTTCGTTTTACAGACATTTCAATAGTTGCCTGATTTCACAACAGCCGTGCGGTAGTTCCGCATAGCCATGGAGGCCAATTCCATATCAACATGCCAAGCTGATGGTTCATGACTTCTAATGGCATCCCGTTTCAAACAGGGCCTGCTTGAGCTAGTCAGGTTTTACATCTATTGCAGTCTAGCTTTTTTATATATATATCTTTATGTGTGACAGCCTCAGCTCTATCTCGTCCTTGCTTTTTTTTTGCACCAATACTTTGCTTATCTGAACTGCTGACCAGTAATATCTCCCCTCATCTTTGAACTACAGCACTTCAGGAAAGTAAACTTTCCCAACAGTCCTGGAAGGGTGAATATCGTGGCATTCCTTCACCATGTGCTGAGCACATGGCATGCCAACTTCTGCCTTGCGGAAGCTGATGTAACCATAGAAATGATGCCATCGAAAAGCTGAGAAGGCTTGGCAACCATGGCACGCCAATTTTGGCTACGTAATGCCAGCACCCTGTGGCTATTGGGTGCCACGGTTTTATGTCACGGAAAACTGATATCACATTAAGAGCAGCGAAAATTCCAGTCGTCAAAACTCATTTTGCTTGCATTTCGAAGTTTCTGCGACTGATAACTGTGGCTTATGCAATATTATAATTCCTTTTGCCCTGGCTACTTTTCCACACTCAGAATAGAAGAAATGGCAGTCTTAGAATAGAAAGGTGTTCCAGGGTTCCTTTAGAAGGAACACACCAGAACATTGCTTACTCATTGGAGGCATCCTGACTGCAGTTACAGATGGAAGTAGTGGGAATGCAGGTTGCAAGTGGACAAAGAGAAACCAGTCTCTTTGCTTAGCTGGTTGTTTCCAGGCCAGTCACGAAAGGAAATTTTCTCATCGTATGTGCTCATGCGTTCACCTCAACAGTTCTCCCAATTGGGTGCAGAGGAATTTTCTGGGCCAAGCAATTGTGCACTCGCAGCAGTCAAAAGCACCAGACATTGGAAATGTCAGTTCCTGCCACCGTCATGTTTGAAGGATCTCTAAGAGTGCTGTAGGAGTCATATTATTGAGAGTAAGCGTTGTACTTGCAGGAAAAAAAGCACATATGAGCGGAGAGGATGGCGAGGTCTGTCCAGCCTGTCATGTTGTCTCTTTGCACGTCCTTTTCCACTTAGACAATGTCGAGTCTGAACAAGAACCAACTAGACCATCTTATCACTCTTGCGAGCCCTGCTCTGTTCTGCAAGCAGTTCTTGTTCGCAATTTTTAAGTGATGCCTTCTGCTCGATTCTATGCCACTCTTATCCTCCACCGTTCACGACTGATCCCATTGATAACACAGGTGGAGCGCAGCTCTGACCACTGACGAAGCCCTAAGAGGAATAGCATCAGAAAAGGCATTGCTACAAAATCACAGCCCTTGTCACGCCCGCAGTGCCCCGTGCGTTTTTAATAGGACCTCTGCCGTTAGCCACAAATATGCATAAAACAGATAATCCTAACGATACTGAGCTCAATACCTGTACCTCTTCTTTTTTTATTGTGGCAAAATTTTGAGGGCTGTCATCATTTGACATTTGTTTGCTAGCCATGTGCAGGTACAAGTCAAAAAGAGTTTAAGCACAGATCTGATTGGAGGGGGGGGGGCGCAGTTCAATATGCATATGCCTCGGCTGCCATGGAAAAGTATAAAGGAAGGCTGCATGAAACATCATAACCTTCTGGTGCACTGCTGCCATGGCCTTAAAAGTCGGGCTTTAAACTAATCCATTATTCCAGGTTATCTACAACGTTCCCATAGAAACAGTGAATGAAACTTCAGTATAGCATCTGTGATGTCTCGTACAACCTTCTTTTAGCATCACAGGTGCACACAGCACACCTCTGTAGTATGCCTTGGCATCAAAGAACATCAAGAATGGTTTTTGTGTTTCATATGCAAGCATGTGTACTGCCCAGCACAAATGAAACTTAAATAGTAATATTCAGGGCAGGACATTGGAATTCAAAGATATTGCTTGTGGTGGGTGAAATACTTGTGTGTCTGCAATACATTTAGCTTTTTTTTTTGGGGGGGGGGGGGAATGTAGAGACCTTTATTTGGCAAGTGCCATTAAAATCCTCTCACTTTATTTTTTCTGTTAATCATCTTATTTGCTCCATTTTTGCATCCACACAAACATGACAGAAAGGACAAGGTTTTGGCTAGGGTCTGTTACGGTGGAATTGATAACGTGCACTTTCTTTAGTGCTTAGCAGGATCTTCCAATGAGCTGGCACCAAATGCCTCAAATGTGACACCTTATCTGGCGTATTGCACCTGAATGTTCACTGCTTGAGGGATGATAAACCGCTAAAGTTTTTGGAGCATGGGATCTTAGAAAACATTAAATTTCCTTACAGTTTAGGACCATAGCCAGTAGAACCATACAACACTATATTTTTCACATATGCAAGTACAGGTTAGAAATTGGAATACCGGGCCGAGGAGGTACTCGGATTTTTCTCAAATTGCACAGTCCGTAAACTTTTGCAGCTGGCTGTGCATCAGTTTAGGTGAAATTATGTCTTCTCTCTCGGCGCTTTGCCAGCATTGTGAGCATGGCAATGCCAGAGGAAGCCATCCTCAAAAAGGGACCATACCTATCTCTCACTCTCTCCTTTGAATGCCAGTTTTCATGTTGCAGTCACTCGTAAACACTAGGCTTTGCAGTTGCCTCTAACCTGTGTGAGCACACCCTCGGATGTGATGGTGTCAGTTTGCAATGCAATTGTGAGAATGGAGTCTTGTCAGTGGTAACTGCTTTTGGTTTTGATTTATTTGGATGAAATTGGAGATGTAACTTTTGCATAGCTTATGCTAGCTTGAGCAGTAACCAGGATGCGTTCAGCCCGAGCGTGAAAGAAATGTTTATTCAGGGTTTGCGATTGCTTTTTTATCTCGTGTTGTGGTAAGAGGAATGGGAGGAGGAAGGAAAACGTACTGTACAGTGAAGCCAATAATACAACAGTAACTGTTGTATTGTTTGGCTTCTCCGCAAACAACAAATTGTTCAGTGATCAAGGGAATGTGATAACGCGAGGTTATATGAGAAACACTCTGGCAAGAAAGCATTTCGCAAACATGCAGATAAATGTTTATTTAAAAATATAGCATCAAGATGGCACATTCTGCAGTTTCTTCACTTGGGCTCTAGTCAATCAACCAAGTCATTCCAATAACGCAACACAAATATGAAGAAAAAAAAACATGCTAGATGGTAATACATCGGTACAATGCCACTTTAATTAAGGAAGGTTATTAATGCTTTTAAAATATATTACTGTAATGACATGTTACTCCAGGACCTTTGCCACACCAAAAAAACAATTGTAAGGCGATTCATTGCCGACTTCAGTGCTCATCTTTGTGGCTCAAAGTGAAGGTGACATATGAGAATGCATTAGACTTTCTGCCGTGAATGGTTTGTTTTCAAATTTTGTGTCACTTCTGGAAGCTATGAATTAAAAAGAAGCTGTTTACCTCTTTGGCTTTTCCTAAAAGGTGTTTGATGTGTGCCCCATGCACAGAACGTCCTTACACTACCTTTTGCAAGGGGTGTTTGACAACAGACACACTGCAGGGCTTTAAATGTTTGCCGAAGGATACGTTCAAATTGAATTAGTCGACTAAACTTCTGCAGTAACATATTGATGACTTTTTTATGAAAAAAAGTAGAGGCTCAACAAGCCATCCCTGTAAATATGCGTAAAGCAATTTGAAGTGAAGCTGCTGCTGCTGCTGCTGCTGCTGCTGCTGCTGTTGTTGTCTTGCACGCTGCATCGAGGGTTGGTTCAGAACGCGTATATACATGGAAGGAGCTTGGCAGAGAGGGAAGACAACACAAGAAATTCATTTGGACTTGTTCATTGCGTCGCATGTGCACAATGCCCTCTGGAGCTCCCAGGTTGTTGCCACATTAGCCTCTTGACAACTGTAATGATCCGTGACCCCCCACAAAAGCATTGCAGAAAATGCAGCTCTTGCATTTCTACTAATGCGCAAGTCCAGAGGGGATGTAGATAAAACTGCAGAAGGAGGAAGAGAATAAGTAGAACCGACGCAGTTGCAATACAAGTGAACAGCAGCCAGTTGCCACACAGGGGGAAAGGGCAGGACAAGGAAAAGATGACGTGAGAAGGCAAGGAAACGGCAGTTGCGGGCAAACTGAAGGTACAGTACGGTACCACTTCTGCTATTTCTAAAAAATAAACACCATGCAAATTTGTCAAGCGGACAACTGATGCAGGGCACGCAGATGCAATGCCGCATTGAAACACCATAGGGCCTAGGTGACGCTACGGAATCGGTTGCGCATCAAATCAACGCTTTCATGCCTACCGCGATAGCTTGACGGCTATGGCATTGCTCGAGGTCGCGGGTTGAGTCCCGACCGTGGCAGCCGCATTTTGAAGAGAGCGGAATACAATACGCTAATGCACTTAGATTTAAGTGCACGTTAAAGAACACCGGGGTGTCAAAATTAATCCGGAGTCTATCTCTATGCCGTGCCTCATAACCCAATTGTCGTTTTGGCACGCACAGCCCCATAATTCAGTTAAAATTTAACACTTCTGTCACGATGCAATGTGCCATGTGAGGCAATGAGAATGCTCAACCCTGCAGGAGATTATGAACAATGGCACACAACGCCTTGAGCAAACACGTCTCCCTGTGTTTTCTGTGTACTACGCATGCAAACAGCAGCGGTGCATACAAGGTAACATTTAATATCAACTCACCACTCTCATATTGGACTAAACGCAAGAAATTGCGCATTTGCCGTCAACGTCACCAATAATTATAGTCAGTCAAAGCAAACAGCATAGAAAGCTTCACTTACACCAATTCCTACAGTGCGTGTGAGCCGCATATATTTTACTAGAGGAAACTCTGATGCTAGCATCTATGGGAGCTATGAGTATGTTGGTTCAGCCACCGTTGGGATTAGGTGTAGAAGATGGAGTAGCCTAAGCTTCATCTTTTTGGCTTCAGATGGCAACATCAACTGAAGTACTCTGTAAAAGCTAGAATCTGTCTGCAAAGAAAAATTACTGCAGGGAGTCGTGCCTTAAGATCATGAGAATGTGACAGCATCTGACATTAATGACAAGATTGTTGTGTTATTGCTGTGGCCAGTTGGGCTGGTGGCTCTTTACTATGTTCATGGCGCATGGCAGCGAGGAGGGGATGGTGTAGGCTAAAGCATAGCACATCTGCCCAATTTCAAATTTTGTAGACCTCTTCCGAATACACGGTCTATTATACACCTCTGTTCCTTGTGGTGGGTATTAAGATTGAGGCTTCATGTTACATCACGATAGAAGTTGTTTTATAGTGTGTGATGTTACCTTCGATGGGACATGTTAAAACCATCTTGTGAACTAGAAAAGCACAATTACAATCCAACATTCTTTTAGGGGAAATGCATTGTGGCTGTGAAGTAGAAGTAGCAGTAATAGAATTCTTCCTTTCTTATATTATGTTGGTGGTGCTTCAAAGCCAGTTGACTGACAGAAAACTCTCGGAGGTACACAAAGCAAAGTCATCACATTTAATAGCATCACATTTCAAATAGCTTTGCATGCAGTCACATCGGGCTGACTACAAAGGTGAATTATTATGACAAAGGGCCAACCACGTAAGTTGTGTTTGTACAGCTATGAGGCTATATTGCCAGGCCCTTAAAAGTTGGTGGGGGTAGGCAGAAGTGCATTGTACTTAAAATTCATTTGATGCAATGAGCGAGAATAAGAAAATCTGAGGAGCTCGGTTCTTTGTTAGCCACGACCATATGAAGAAACAGTAAAGCTAGGGAAAGCTTATGGGAAAATAATTGTGTTTAATTCAAATGTAGAAATGAAAGTGGACAAAAAAGATAAACCTTGTCGCAGGTGGAAGTCAAACCCACACCTGCTGCTTTGTGAGCACGGTGTTTTACCAATTGAGCTACCGTGATGCCATCTCTCCAGCCACTTGGGTATTTGTGTTCAAGATTAGCCCCGGCGGGAGCGTCAACAAGCACCACACACGGCCGAGACAGCAAGTGTGGGGCATCCTTTAAGCCGCAGGCGTGATGTGCTATTGTAGTCAGAGGTTTCAAAACAACTTCTTGTGCAGCACAAGCCTTGCACGTATGTTCGGATAGGGAACTCTTCTTTTTCAGCCGCTGCAGGACAAGGGCCTCACTCAATGCTCCCCAAATGTTTTGTCATGCATGCGCACCCTTTTCTGGCAAATTTGCTTTTCTTATCGTCATTCTAACCACATTTCCATTCCTTCTTTGTATGCATGCTGCTCTGCTTGGCAATTTGTAAGTGATTGCATACTTTACCAGCAGCCATGCTATTATGAGCTACGAGTGAAACTTCTGTGAAAGGTATAGTTTATCAATGACCTTCTGTTTGTGAAGTCTCCCTATCACTTAAACTCCTTTCTAGGTAATTACTTTTGTACTTGACTGCTATATGAGCGTTTCATTGCTTAGGCTCTCTACAAAAGCTTACATGCATACTGAATGCATGGGCATTAAAATTTTTTGGCTGTTGAGAGCACTTTTCTGACCATTTCAATCGTTATCTCCAAAGAAACAGCAGCTTTATAATAATACAATCGACATCAAAGTTATGTTTCAGAGCAGCATGTGGTTATTTGCTAGAATAATACAGCATATCCTAAGTAAATAGATAGCAAGGCTTATAGCAAGCTAACCTTTGGTGCTGTAGTGCTTCTTTTTATTTTTTCATCGCTTTGTGAATGACCTGAAAACACTGCCCCCTCTTTCTTGCAGACCAAAGAGAATGTAGGTTAGTGTTAAATACTAATGCGTCATGTTAGATATTGAGCTGTACTATTTGTAGATCACAGTTCTGCAACATCAAATAGCTTGGTCTAACTGAGCAAAGAAGTAAGAAAAAAATTAAAAAAAGGGGGGGGGGGAGAGAAAAAGTATAGGATTGGGGGAGATGGCTGGATGTAAAAATCCCAAACCAACTTTCCCACGATATCATGGATTTTGATGGTGTTTGTTTGCAGCAAATTTCTACCAATAAAGAAGAATATTATTACATAAGGAAGTGTTCAGAGACTGAATTTTGAATCTATGATTGTTTGCTGCACAAAAACGGCCAAAGTGTGTGTGTGTGTGCAGCAAAATCAGCAATGCCGCACTGACATGTATGGCACCATGGTTTGGAATGTGATTACTCGACAGCTGTTCGTTCTCTGCCAATATTCTTCTTTTTGCCATAGAAATGCCTGTAGGATTTCAAAAGAGTGCTTTTTTAATGTAAATTCATTGAGTCCCAACGATGGCAAAGGGGTCACAAGATGTAGATGTAAAGTGATCATCAGTGGGGAAACAAGGGAATCCTCGGCTCGGAGACAACATTTCAACCATAGAGCTTTCTACAAAAATTACCAGAGAAAACTCTGGTGCTGCAGTTGTTCAGCTAACCATGGAAATGATGGCAAGTGCTACATGGATTGGTCCAATCTTCATGCTTCTGGCTCACAAAGTTCTTGTAGCATTACGTGTAAGTCCCCAAATTTGCAAGCACTCACAGTTTTCTAAATGAATATTCTCCTAATCATCAGACATGACACCTTTGGCACTTCTTTGCATGCACTGATTCTGGCTTTTTACAGGGTACTATGTCTATGTTTGTACTTGCCAAGAAAAATGTTATTCACCTACATAATACAAACTGGAGCACGCATAATAAACTGGAGCATGCATAAATTGTGCCAGGGAACCCTATACATACCTCCTAACTTTGAGTTTTATTGCAATAAGGCCTATCTTTAGAACTTGTTTATGACTGTTGTATTGAAATCAATAACTTTATCATTTTTCATCCATGCCTAGTTGAGCACAAAACTTGTTCTAAAAGATACGCATGCAGTTGCTGACCAATTTTTCGGGCCTGTCAATCATAAGGACCTGCTCAGTGATACCACCTTGCATACGGCAACCATCGTTACATGAATGCATTTTAATCAATGCACTTTGTAAGCATTAATGATTTTGATAATTATCACTGACGCTATAGGGCAGAGTGCCTGTTGACAGAGTCCTTACAGAACAAAGCGGGCGAATCTTTAATAAACTATCAAGATCTTGAATAATCAAACCACTTTTAGCATTTTTTGGCCACGGCTATAGTATTTATCATATTCCAAGGTTGGAAGGTCTGCCTATTGCGTGTACCATTACTACACGCGCAGTAAGAAACGGTGGACAGGAATGAGGTAATACACAATGACAGGGCTTAAGTATAGCTAATAATAACATGAATAATCAGTCTGCAGCATAAAAGTGCCTTACACGAGACAAGTAATCAACAAAGTGTTAAGATGCGAAAATGGAAGTGTTAAATCATTTCAGAAAGTAAACAAAAGGTTATCATGGCTTCAGTATGGGCCTCGCAAAAGATGTCAAGTATTTTAATTTGATTTCTTCAATGTTGCTGATGTTCTGCCATAAATTGTAGTGTGAACTTCTCCCTCACCATCGCACTGCCAGCATGGGCCTTATGCCACGCTTGCTGCTAGTGTTGGCACTTATTCTGTGGCATCTACATGCTTGAAGTCTCAGTGCAATGCACAAGGAAGCAAGTGGTTACGCACGGTTTACGAAGTGTAGCGTCAGACGAAACAATGGACAGCAGACAGGTTGGCAGTCGTCCACATTCATCTACGCTTGTTGTTTGTTCATTGTCTCAGCTCGTGCTTTCACCTGTCTCCTCAAGCAGGTGCTTTGTTGAAGCCTGGAGTAAATGTTTCATACTTTCGTTGAAGCCTTTCGAGTGTGTATAAAGCGGGCATTTGACTCATTGTGGTGTTTCTTGCTTGCATAGACATTTTCAAAGTAGCATGTATAGTTGGGCTGGTTGGTACGAATTGGAACTTTGAGGTAACAGCGTTAAAACAGAGCAAAGACGAGGCAAGATGAACACAGTGTCGCGTTTGTCTTCCCTCGTCTTGGTTCCGTTTTTGGTGCCATTTTTGGTGCCTTCAAATTCTTTTATCATCAGGGGAGTGTCATCATCTTCGGGAAGCTCTTTTTTTTTTTTTCTTCCTTTAATTCCTTTTATTCAAAACTGCTAGAAACACACGACCACATAGTGCAGGTGCCCTTGGACAGCATTGTAAGCTTTCCTACAGAATTTTCCTGTCTGAAAGGAAATATAATCAAGGACTCTGCTATGAATCATGACTCCAGAGGTAGCGTGGGCCCTTAACTAAGCATACAAACTGAAGTCATGCTGCGAGTACACAAAGTGGCAGAAGCAGAAAGGAAATAATGTGTTCTAGTTAGCCCTAACTTATTCATATCTTCATTTCTACATTGCTACAAGGCTACCAAAATGTATGGAAAGGACATCACTGTAGTAAAGAACCTTTCTTCAGCACTTCACCTTTAAGTGTAAATACGTTTTATGACCAGTCACAGCTTGTGCTTTATTGAGGTAATATTTACCAGAGGGTACTTCTGATTTAACGGAACACTAAAGGCAAGCACTGAATCAACCAAGATTGTCAGATTGCCCTTGTTAGAAGCCTAGCAACATAGATACCTTAGTCACTGAGAGAATCTAGACATGTTGAGTCGCACAATTCAATAATTATTCCATTCGCAGTGCTCTGGGTCTGTTGCTTAGCTGCGCCAACAATATTTGAGGCAGAGGCCTGCATAGAAAAGTGCCACACCCAGAAATAGCACCAACAGAGCAATGTGAAGAGGTAGCACCATTGTGTTCTGTATGAGAATTCAATAAAATCTGTTGAGCATTTTCTTTCGTGTATAAAAATGCAACTCAACTGCTGCTTTATGAGCAGTGGTTATATCCAATTTTATTAACTGGACGTGTTATTTTGTGGAAGTTTTTGTTGTGAAATGTCTTTAAAAGCGGTCAAAAGAGGTCCACTTGCACAAACCCATGCAACGAAAACAGATTATAGCATTATCACTTATATCTTTGCAACCATACTACCCATGCCTGTCACTTTGGCATCATCTTGTATAGGAAAGAAGCCATTAGTAGGAGGAATAGTCACATTTGAGAGCGCTCAGTTTTCCATAGTAGTTATAATTTATCAAACTCAAACTGGTGTTTATCAGGTGTTGTGAAACCTACAGGTGTTCAATATGTTTAAAAAATTTTCACACTTGCTTGGCTAATCCCCCCCTCTACTGCGTGCAAGAAATTTGGTCTAAAAAATGGCACACGGGAAGCAAGTGCAGGAGCCCCAACCAGCTACGAGTGCTGCGGGTTCGAGTGACCTTGTGCAAAACAAGTGGGCCCACTACAAATAGGGAGTGAGGATGATTGCAAAATTAGACCATAAGACCCCCACTAGCTCTAATATAAGTTAGGCATGTAACTTTCCTAACGCAGAATAAATGCAACTTGTGTACTTGGTTACGTCATTCATGTACACTAGTGCCCATACACCATCCGCAGCATGCACAAGGTGTTTCATGTACCCCATTGTGACTGTGTCCCGGATACAGCCTACATGATATTATGCTGAACATGTTACTTCATGGACGCTCATGACAATTCCACTTTCTGGAATCCCTGTTTTGTGCAATATGTGGTGCCAACTAGTTGTGATGGTGTAGCATTTTGATAACTTACAAGAATGCATAGTGCTCAGGAGACACATTTTGAAGCGAAGTGCCAAACCTTTAATCTCCTCAGCAGCCCGTCTTTACTCAAGTGATAGTCCATTCTAATTTCACCCAGAGTGGTGTTTTATGTTGGTAAGGTACCTATCCATGCCACCATTTTAGTGTTTCTTGTTACCATAAGCTTGAACTTGCCTGAGCAGCAAGTCTTCAAGGATCAATAGAAATTTACGGGCCCCTTTTGTACGGGGGTTGTCTACATCACCATGCAAGTGGAAGGGTCTCATTGGCTTTTTTACCTGTTTGTTGCCTGCAAGAGTCATTTATGCTCTGTGATAAAAATCAGGTGCACAAGGCATTTGAGGAACTAATGACAACTTCACAAATAGCGACAAGATTTCAACAAGAATCGAAATTCTCATTCTACATTTTTTACATTGTTTTCTAAGGCTGTTCGATAAAACCATCTTCAGCTTTAATTATTGACTGAGCTCGGCTTCTGTAAGGGCTGAATGCTCAGATCAGATAGTGCACGTTGATGTTGGGCAGTGCTAGCACAATAGCAGCTTTTAGTAAGCTTTAACCATTGTGTGACTGTTTGTTAGTCTTTCTCTCACTGATGCAATGAATACTTAGCAGCATAGCAATTTTACGTTGAACTAGGACATCACTTTGGGGGAAACGCGGCAGCAGCAATTCACAGCCAGTTCTCATGAATCGCACAGGCCACATAAGAGCAAGCGAATCCATTAGTTCGGAGTGGCACCTAGGGACATCAAACGCAAGAAGCTTGGCTGTTGACTTTGCCACTTGCAGCTGCTTCACAAAGGCCATAACTGGCTTTTCAGGGACTCGTCATGGTCTACATTGGCTGGAGAAACTGAGCCACCTGAATGGTGACAGACTACTACTGGCTTGGTTTATTTCTCTTTGTCTCACATGTTAATTGGCTGTAAGCTGTTGTCTTATCCAAACAGAAAGGGTTTGGCGACATTAAGAAGATGGCAGTCTCCATGTCGCTATGGTCTGCACATAAGGGAACTAAGACAAGGTACAAATTCTCCTGTATCAGGCTGGAATCTGATACCCCAGAATAAATGTCATAGGTACGTGACAGAGGTTGGTGAAGACAAAGTTAGGCACCTAGACAGATATAATGATAATGTCTATGGCAACTCAAAGCCGTGTTCTCTAACACCTTGCACATTAGTTACCATGAAAAGAAAACCCTGGCCTGTCTCACTTTTACATCACTTTCTTTGTCACAAAGACTTTGAAACTGACACTCAAAACTTGTTGAAATACTAGTCGGTCACCATTGGCTTGACTTCATATCTCCCTAATCGTCCTTTTCAAGGGTTGACAATTTGCTGCCTACAACTTTGATGGGAGCCTATACCGTCACAGGCATGTATTCTCATGTTATCCTCACCTTCTCTTCTAGTGGCAGCTCCATCCGTCGGAGTACCCAGCTCCAGTACAGTGCAGCTCCAGTGCGTGCGGGGTGCCGCCAAGGGTAACCGTCCCTGCCGCCAGCGTCCCACAGCCAGAGGACAGAGGCTGAATGTCTACATCCACGATGGCATGATCGCACACAAGGGGGACATGATTGTCAAGCAGAACCGACTCAAATTCCACCCGGGACTCAATGTGAGGCCGCATTAAGGGGAAAGATAGTGATGTCACTAATTATTTGCCCATTTATCTATACACGTTGCTGTTGTACTGAGAGATATTGGAGACATAGAGTTCTTGACAAGTAACTAAAAAAATTAGTAGTGCTATTGTTTGCGTGTGAAGTGCCATGAAGTCAGTGCTTTTGATTGGCATTTGTCTAGCCATTGTCACCTCAGAGACCTCTCTGGGGATTGGCGGAAGACTGCCAAGTAATTTCAAATGTTTGGAGTTGCTTAATGTTCACGCACCTAAACAATTGCACAGCTTTCATTCATTCTGCCCCCATTGGAATGTGGCCACCCTAGCATGGCATTTCAACCACAATCTCTTTGTCTAGAGCAGAATAGTGCACCAATGGCTATTGTAACCATTGTGTATAATCTGTCACAATGGTCACAGTGCAATCTAACAGTGCAGGTGAGCTTTTAGCATAACAGTATTGATCATAAGATTAAGGCAATGTTTTTCCTCTTTAAAACTTCGTTTTTAAGGCATGAGTACTTGTGCCTGTGTGTACAGTATCTAATGTGACCAGTACCACTGGCAGGTTGATAGGTTTGGAAAAAAAAAGACAAAAAGGCGCACTCACTCAGTGTGTGTTTCACTGCTGTTTCTAATTTATTCATTTATTTCCTATAAGTGCAGCAAAAATTTGATTATAATATTGCTACAGGAGATGTTCAGGAAAAGGGTTTATTTATATTTATATTTTTTATTTATATTGTATTATGCAGAATCGTATCAATGCAATTTTACTGTACATAGGGGCAGCAAGTGGGGCCACAAAGACGCAGGACCAAGACACACCACCTTGCACATTTAAAGTGCAGCTTGACCGAGCGAACGAGCACAGCGAATAGTGAAAGCCGTTGATTAAACGTGGTGAAAAGAACGATGAAAGAGTGAACACTGAGCATACAGGGGGATGAAAGGTGGCGACAGCTAAGCGAGTGCGAGGTGGAAAGTGGAGGAGGAGGGTATGGCGAAAGCGTGAGAAGAAAAGCGTAGCGACATGTAAGACCGGCTCTGCGGCGACGATCACTACGAGATGGAGCCAGAGTAATGCGTGTCGTCTGTTCACCGATGGCGCCATTGATAAGGCATGCGGCGAGCACATCTATCGATACCATATATGGAAACAAAGCACTGCGCGAGCGGAGGTGTGTCTGCGGTGGCTGTTGTGAATCGTGCCCACGCATCACCCACGCTCTGCCTTTCACGATCTCCTGATTAGCGAGGCAATCACACCACACTCCGCTCCGTTTGCAACATTCCACACAAGACAGATTTTCTGTGCCAGCCAATATGTCGTGGAATCAAAACATAGAGCTGCGCTCAAATTTTGCATTAGGGAGTATCGTAATCATCGGTTAACTTTTTTTTCTTGTCCGCTGCGCTACAACGTCTCCCGCAGGATAACATGCTCGTAACATAATGTTAAGCATTGCTGCTACCAGTGTATTTACCCTCGCAGCTAAGTGGAACATGGTTGCGAAAGTTGTAAATAGTTCCTCATGCCTTAGTTGAACTCAGTGTCATAAGATTGCACCATCAGTATCGCTGCTCATGTCTGCATCTCCCACACATGTTCTGTATACAGTAATATAGTGTATAGGTTGTCTGACTTTCCCCTTTCAATCGTCACTAGAAGCGACATGCGATATTTGAATCCCCAAGAGGCCTAACCAGGAATGCACATGCGTGCAGGTGGTGTTCGGGCCCAGTCGACAGACGCTGATTGCAGCTGTTGAGGGACGCGTAATGCTGACACGGGAAAAAGTGAACCTCAACTTCAACCACCCACGTGTGCAGAAGTTTTATGAAGGGAGAAACACGGACGCCCTCTACAAGAAGTACTTCCATGTCATCCCTAATCCACAGGGACAGACATTCCGGCTTGTTTCACAGATCTAGGACATTGTGGCAAATGTTTACCATTAGCAGAATAAACATGTTTGATATTATGTGTTAGCAGTACTTGTCCGTTTGATGTTATCAGTTTAATGTCACATGTTTTCAGTTTTTGTCCCTTTGATGTCTTTGTTGCTTTAATGCCAAGTGTAGACAATTTTTGTCCGTTTGATACCATTATTGCTTTGATGTCATGTGTAGGCAGCCTTTGTCCCTTTGATATCATTATCACTTTGATGTCATGTATTGGTAGTTCTTGTCCATTTGATAGCATTATTGGGCTGTAGTCGGTGACAAACCTATGAATTTAGTGCAAGTTCCACACCACAAAACTGCACTGCCCTCTGGGACTTCATGTTCAAAAATTTAGTTCCACAGAAGCACAAACTTTGAAAGAAGTTTATCTCCGCCATGATTCACGGTTTTCACTGGGTAATGATATGCGGTAGACTTCCACTAATTTGACTCAGGTTAATTCAGTCCCGACGAAGGTCCCGGACAGCACCCATGCATTTCCATGGGCCTTAACTTTCGTTATTTCTAGCTTAATATTTGCTTCGCTGGATGATTCGAACTTGACAAGTCAGCGTACACGTTCCTGGCCTATGTGGTGACCTCAGTAGTGATCCCTTGAGTGACAGCATGTCTTGGTGGAGGTTTGAGGACAATGAATGTGTGGAACAATGCCAAATCTTGCATCAGAAACGGCTGTCTTGCCCTAGAAATATGGTGAAGTAATGATGGTAGCTGACAGTGTCTGATTAAGGTATTTACCCAATTCTATCCCACAACTTTCTTTTTTTAAGGAAAAATTAGGCTTGAGTTTGCTTGCACGGTGCAATCTGATACAAAACCAAAACCTCATTAGAGGCGTTTGTACGCTTTACCACATAACACAGTTGTATCGCGGCAAAGCATACTTTAAATAAACTACAGCGAAACCGACTCTGTAAACTGGCCGTCATTGTGCAACCAGACTTGTATGTAACAAACTGCATTTAATTAATCACTTGTAATCAATTACATATTTCTTTTAATCTTCTAATATAAGGATTAAACTTTTTACTGTGTAACATTTACTGCAATTGACTTACATGTAACCAGTTAAATTTTTGATGAGACAAGATATAACAGGTGACGCAGCTTTGAGCACTTAAATTTGTGGCAACTACAGTGTCCAAAAAAATGAAAACATGTGCTTGGGTTACCTCTCGCCTGCAATCAGCGTCCTGCAGCTACCTTGACCACCTGAACATTTATTCTATTTATAGATACTACTGCTATATTTTACAAGGTCTTAGCAGGGTGGGAACATACAAGTACATTCATACAAACACACAGTTCAAACAATCATGCCGACGCTTAAATTCAACATGGCAAAAAGGACAGAATGCATGAAAAAATGAGCAAATAAGCTATGTGCGATTGAGTCAAGAATGCAGGTGCACCTGAAAACAGGATAAAGAACATGGTAGGCTTCCATACCTCTGGCCTCCAATCCCTTCTCTTACAATAAATTTATCTCTCCCTCTTGGAAGTGCTTTGAAGCCACCTTCATAGGCAGTAAGAGCTGCTGCTGAAGTCTTTGCTTAGCGCATCTTATGACATCCCTGATATAGACAGACATTTTTGGCTGTTGAACACAGGTTTCTTTCTGTTTTGAGATATACGTACATGACTCATCTATGCCTATTTTTGTGGTGTTGAACCGAAAGAAGTACCGGTTAGGTTTGCATTCAATGCACTCCCGTTCCGTTCCGGTTCAGCGAAATAATTATTTATAACAGTTTGCAAGCTCGTTCACAACACTGAAACAGTTCTCAGACTGGTTTGGCACAGTCAATTTTGTCCTGCCCCATGGGGATATGCTGCATAGTACTATCAACTTGTCTGCATGGTGTAAGCACAATTGTCATCAAGAGGAGACAGAAATTTACAAATAAATTACACAGATATGATGGAATTTTCATGTGCATATTAAATACAGAGGTAATTTGTGATAATCCCTGTGTCAGTGTCCGCTCTGCATAGCTTCCACACTCGTCACTTTGACAGCAGCAGAGTCAGTTAATTTTCATTTTCCTTCATTTTTTTACTACAGGACTGGTGGTGAACGAACTGTGGTATCCGATCTATGGTGTTGAAGACAGCATTAATTTGCATTGTACTTCCCATTAATTGCAACTTCAAACCTCTAGTCTGTAGCAAAAAAGTGAGCCAGCATTTGACATTTAGCTCAGTTTGCTTACTTAAAAGCAGGTGAGGACATTGATGCTTCTGAAATATGAACAAGGACAGTTTGTGCTGAACCACGCGTTGATCTTTCTTGCACAGCTTCATGTGCACATGGTCTTGCACTGGCTAAAGGTAGACAGAGAAGACAAAAGTAAGTACATTGTGCCCCACAAATATGATCTACAACTGGAAGATCGTTGTACGCTGCTTTTCTAAGCTCCTAACGTGCGTTGAACCATGGCGCATAACAAAAGCAGATTTTGCTTGCCCTTTACAGCCGCAGTTACCACTCGCTGAGAAGGTGATGACATTCATTAGCAACCGCAGTGTTATGGTTACAATAAGCCATGTCACTCATTGATGTCCCTCCTCAAGGACATCGTCTTTCCCACTCTCCGTGTTTATCTTGGTTATCCTTTTTTAGTAACACGTTGACCTTAACAGCTGAATTGGGAGCGTCACCATAGACGGTCGCGGAACACAGCTGACATGGCCGACTTCAGAAGTGCAAGTCTCTAACGAGGAGGCCATAATTTCCAGCACATACCCATCATATATCCCCATTCTCACACACAACGCAACTTGTGAGTCGTAACAGTCTGCTGGTAGGGTGCCCCGATTGAAGAAGTAGTTATTCAAAGAATCGTGCAAACTATTGAGCATCCGCTCTCGCCTTACATCATGCTCGAACCGTTTTTTGCCAAACTGGTGATTGTTATTGTTGTTCCAGATTCAGGTTCGGTGCAGTTTCAGGCACGTTCCAAATATATTGGTTTGGGTTCTGGTTCAGTTCTGCCCAAAATTGCGGTTTCAGTACGGTTTTACGTTCGGGTTTGGTTCGACACCCTGATTGTAACACAGTGTTTTTACATTTGAGGGCTGGATAATATGCAGCTTTATATTGAATTACATTACAGATTGGCCACCCTTTTAAGGATCATGAACGTTTGCCAATATCCTTTACAATTAGTCGTTCAAGTCTTTAAATGGCCAGTGAGTGAAGGGCCTTGGGCGTAGGTCCACCAACGTTGGTTCAAAAATTTAAACAGAGCTTTCTTGGCTTGATAGCAATGGCCACTTTGTGCGTTGATGCCAGGAAATCGCCTGTGGACAATTTTTCTGATTTTCACTGGCCCTATTAGGAGCATCTCCCCATATCCCCAACAACCATGAAGCACTGTACTTCATAGAGGACCTAGACCCGAGCATCACGGCATTGAGTAACCACAATCTTGTGAGCAAGGTGTTCAAACGTCCAACATGGCCCTTCTCTTCAGCGAACACCTAAAGTGGGTTTTCAGTGTTGCTGCCAGATGTCTTCACAAGGAAATGAGGAAAGGTTACTGAGGGAAATTTTGAAAAAGAAGTCTTAGTGAAGGTAAACACTGTGTGAAGGGTTGCAGAGGAGGCATTCAAAGAGCCAGGCCAGCTCATTCGATATACTATATTTGTGCAATGTTAATAAAAGTAGGGAGGAAAGTAATGTTGAAGTAATCAATTAATATTTAGTGATTGCTCAATTACTTTTGCTGAGCAGTAATTGGTAACTATAATCAATTACATTTCTGAATGAAGTAATTGTAATTGGTGACTTTTTTTTTCTGTAACATGTGCAAGTTTTTGTGCAACACATACATGTATTGGACCCTTTCCAATTTTTCTTGCTATGAAATTGGGTGCACATTAGATTTCTGCGTTGTTTGGGGACTTTAATGTAATTTATACAATAGTTTTCTACTTTGGACTCAGCAAGTGGGCAAGCATTTGACTTGGAGCCAAGTTATAATCGAGCAAATGTAGTGCCAAATGAATCAGCAGTGTGTTTTGACGTCTTTTTAAGCGCCTTGTTTAACTCGACCTGCCAGACAATTCCATCAATTTTGTCAGCCCTGTCATGGTTGAATTAACAGAAGTTGGCTGTACTTGTAGAGGATTTTTTCGTATTATTATAATTATTTTACTGTTGATTGCCTTTCATGCTCCTTCACCTTCCCCTCCTAAAATGAAACCTCACCGAAGAGCAGAAGACTGACTTATGAGGTTCTCCATGCTAAATATATTGCACAATCATTTGGTTCCCTGAATATATAGCCTGACTGTCCTAACCAAAAACTGCAGACATTATACCTTATCATTTTCCTATCCTTGGTTGGCTTTTACTGAAAATGTGTGCCTTTTTAACCCCTAAATTTATTTTTGATTGGCTTTGAGTCGGCATAGCTTTGGTGGCGCGGGCTTGCTTCCCATTCATCTATACATGTACTTATTTTTACAACCGAGAAGAAGATCATGTGACGTTGCAGAAATGAACAAACAAGGCTTGCTGGCACGTCTGTACAAATTCTTGGAGTTGGAGGACAGTGTATTTGCTTCCTTTGCTTTCTTATGTTTATCAAGAGCGCCGTGACAAATACACCATTGTCTAACTCGTGGAAAAATTTGTGCAGATATGTGTCGACCAACCACACTGGCTCGTTTCCGTGATGTCATGGCGGAGATTAACCTCTTTCGTAGGTGTCGACGCCTCTCGGGAACTGTGCTTTGGACGAGAAGGCACAGATGGTAAATGCAGTGAAGTTTTGTGAATGGAGCTCGTGCTGAATAGTTGGGTGTTCGGCAGCTGTAGTTAACTGCACTGCACGGCAAAGGCCAACTTGCAAGGACCGCCCTGCTGTAAAACAGCAACTTTGGCAAGTTGGTAAAGCTTCATTTCGAATGTAAAACAGCACACATAAAATACGGACAGACAGATATTACAACATTGACACCACGAGTGCGCTGCCCATTCCGGCCTTTTATTTGCACTGTTTATACTATATCCGAAATTAAACCTTCCTGCGGTTTACAGTATCCTCAGAATCTATGCCACACCTGCCAATTTTCTCATCTCACTGCTCCCCTTGAAATGTCATCCGCCCACTTCAAGGAAGTCACCCGTGAAGTCCGGCAGAGGTCTCTGGTGAGCACTATAAATCAACTAATGGTAGTTTCGTAGACAGCTTGCACCTAGCTCCACCTTGGGATGTGTAGTGGTGCCTTTATTAGCATTCTCCGAGGCAACAATACCAGAGGTGCAGCAAGGATGCGAGCAGTGGAGCTAGGACAGAGGAACAAGTGGCACCAAAGGACAACTGACGATACCATGCGTTTCTTTGAGTGCAACCTTCTTCATCAGTAGGGGCCCCTGCTCAAGGTCGGATGCATATTGAGGAGGTTTAAAAAGAAGAATCCGGAATGACAGCTCCCCACAGCTTCTTACGAGTAGAGGTGAAGCCAGTGTTTGCCTCTGCATCACCTCTGAAAGAGATCTGCACCAGCCGAAGTCTGGAGATCAAGTGTTCTTAATGCTAGGATAATTGAATAATAAAAGCTCGTTTCTGGCTACAGTACTATCTTTGGACGAGTATTTCTATCATAATCTACCACAGAATTTTGCAAAACATTCAAATATCAAGCTAAAATCAGCAACACAAAAGTACACGTCGAGCAAGATATGCAAGGCAAAATTATCCACCTTAAATCTGCACATTGTGGGAAGAAATCACTTCCTAAATTCTCCACTATGCATTAATGCTCTCATGTGCCCCTAGTAAGATGGCGGCAGTGTGACTTCACTTTTCCAACATCATCCCCAGTCCAGAAATCTTATTTTAAAACCTTCCTTGTCCAGGCGGAGTCATCAATGCGTACATAGATAGAGCATTCAGCGATTGGCTTTATTTTAACGACTTTGTTTAAATGAAAGGCTACCTGTAACATGCAAGGTAAGCATGCATTGATGGAACCAGACTAATTAATCCTGAAATTTCCATTCTAGAAACTTGAGGAGCAGGAGTGCAGCAACAACGTGTGGCGACTGCTGCATGTTCAGGAGAAAATATTGAGATTAATAGTTTGGCAGGGCAGCTGACTGGTGCACACTTTTTGTAGGTGCGCAAAAACGCGCCCGTTTTCTGTCTGCTAATCCTTTTTTTCGCCCCTGGTTCACCCAACCTCCAGCTAAACCATCTAAGCCCATGCTTCTGATGGACCATTCAAATGTTGCAACTGCCGCAGCCAAATATGCAGGTCGTCACTTTGTGGTGCAATTATTGACCGAGAGAATGCTCCCGGAAAGTCATACAACCATTGCAGGTTGCCATATTTTGAAGAATATAATAAGCTCCTCTTTCTCGTTTTTCCACTTTATTGTTCGGAGAAAGCATCTTGCATGCCATTTTATTTGGAACTTTACATCGAATATAACACCTTTCTGTTCGTTGCCCCGAATTCCTTACTTCAAGTGAACCTTGATATACAATCGCATGCGACACAAGATTGCCTTCGTTATATCCAATATTCATTATATGTATTTGTTACACATTCATGTTAGGGAGAAATATTTAAAATATATTTTGTTATATCCAATAATTCATTGTATACATGTTCATTATATTGTGGTTCAACATATTTAAAAAACTTAGCTGCTACAGGTGACTGAGCTGTGCAGGAAAGCTAGCTCCTCTATGGCAGCAGACACTATTCTGAGAATAAGCAAATAAAGGGAGCGGGGCTTAATGCCACAAAGGGGAAAAAAGAATACGAATGATTACTTAGGGCCTAAGAGGACCACATCCATAAAGAAAAGATAAAAGTTGATCAACATGTTGCTGCAACCTGCCGGCCAAAAAGCTTTTCGGTCGTTGCAGCAGTGTAGCTTAGCAAAGCAACAGTTAGTCGACTGTTTTCACCACATTGCATTTTTGTCGTTCTGTTTGCCCCTTGTCACACGCAAAGATTGACCTCCGATTCCATTCTTCAATGTTTGGTCATTCTGGTGCACAAGTGTTTCACAGCCAGGCTACATGCCCACATTTGTTAAAAAATTTGCCACTTAAGTTACTTTGTCATTGGAACGCAGAAGTGGAGTATGGCTCGATTGATCTACTCTTTATTGCATGAAACAAAAATAATGATAACACATGCAAACTGCACTTTGACCGTGGGAGATGTAGCTGGTAAGACAAGCATTGTCACATGTCGCGGTATGCCACATATCCTGATACGCAAAAGTTTGGCTGGTGGGAAAGAGGGAGGCATGTGCAAGGTGACCCCCCCTCCCTATTCTTTGATACGTTGCATTTTGTGCAAATATATGTTGCTTTGCACTTGCCAACAGACATTTTACATATTTGTGCTGTACATTACTTCCGATGGGAAAAATGAACGACGTCATAACACACATTGGCAGTAAATAAACTAGCTACGACAGGTGGCCTTTGTTGCACTGTGGCAGGAACTGCTAGCAGTTCATTCGATTGTTTTCCCCATAAGCTCACTGAATAATATAATGAAGTGTCATTATACGAAAATACGAGGCAAATATATGTAGAACAATCCAACTGATTGACACTTTTCATCTAATTATAACTGAGAAGTTGATTAATTAAGACTAATTATCCAAATAGGTGGAATGAAAAAAAAAATGATCCGAGTATCTGCAAGTGACGGCAAACAACATTACCTTTGTTCTGTCCAGCTACATGGAATTTGCATGTATTTATGGTTCAGCAAAAGTTTCCTGGGACACCCTGTATAGTAACTGCTCTAACAAGTAAAGAACTTTCCGTACATGTCAGGCGCAACTGCGTTACATGCACTAAAGGTATGGGGCAATGAAAGCAGCATGCAAACATTCAAGAGGCAAGAAGCATCTAACACAACTTGTGGACAGTTTTTATTAGCACAAAACACCACTCATGGCGACACTATTGGTCGGCTGAAAAAACATGGCACGCCGTGTAGAGAGTGTCGTCGATCCGTGCATTCCAGGATCTGTGCTGTTCCAAACAGAAAATGCAAGTACCACGAGCCAACAGGCTCGCATGTAAAACGTCGCCATGTTCAACGAGTACGTACAAAAGCACAACTGACTGCCATGCATTCAACATGTCCGACAATGCTCTCACTTTCCGCCTAGGCACTGCATTGTCAAGGCTTGTGTGTAATGTGTATGTATATACTATATGTCATAAACCTATGCTTCTCTCGAGGGTAACAAAAAAAAAACACATAGGGAATTTACATATTCACAAAACACGAGTGTGTAAAGTGCTCATACACACCACCCCAGTTTCTGTATGGTTTGCAGTTTGCACACAAATGTACAGAGATGTCTCGCAAAGGTTTGAAGCACGTCAACTAAAACCTACGTAGCATTGGACATCAAGCAACTGCAAGGAAACTTTGCACTTGGACAAATGTAGTAAAGCTACAAGAAACCGTCTTTTAGAAAGAAAGCAAAACGTTGCTTGCAAGGTTTACTGAAACATCTGGCTTCGGCACTACCAGTCCCCCCCCCGCTCCCTAGAATTGTTCTCGAAGCACGCCACACAGGCTCATATACAACGAAATAACAAAAATATTTTCCTCCAGAACGTGCAGGCGTGATACATACGTTGCAATAAAAAACGAATTTTTATTTTAGGTGGGTTCATATAAAATGTTTCACAGATGCTATGCACACAACCTTGAGATCAGTGGCATATGGTCGATCAAACATTAAAACATGTCTGAAGCAACATTTTTTTTTCTTTTCATAGATGCGGTAGTGTATCCATACAGTATATCTGTAACAAGTATAAAGCACTGCAAAATGCAGTCAGCTCAAGCATACTAAATAAATCAGCATAACTCAAAAGAAGTTAATGAACAAAACAAAACAAATTAGCAGTATTACTAAACAACTTGACTACCAAAGAAAAGCAATGCATTTTTTTTTCTGTGCTGCTGGTGGCTGGTCTAACAAACCATGAGAAAATCCGCATTTTCTTCCGCCAAGACATGCAGGAAAAGCCTGCAGTCGCGTGGCGACCCCATTCAAAGCAGTAGCTTTCACCTCCTTCTAGACACGTACTTTCAATGTGCCCGCCCTTTTCTTCAGCATCTCGGACCAAGAGAAATGAGATGATGGCTGTGGTCAGCTTTTTAAGCACATTCATCATGCTTTATCAATGTGCGCGAACCATTTGACCAATCGTGATCGTCGAAAGAAATTTTGCACAAGCAATGGACGCCATCGGGAGTGACGCAAAAGTGATCAGCCTTGATGAGACATGGTTAAATCGGCACGTGAGAGGACGAGACAAAGAATGAATGCACAGAGGACAATCGCTGAACTTCAACTGAGCTTTGTCCTCTGTGTATTCTTTCTCTGTCTCATCCTTACACATGCCGATTTAACCATGTTTCACCAAGCCAGTAGCCAGCCAACAAGCCCATCTAAGTCCCTTATCTGTGGTCGGCCTTAACATTAACCAAGCTGCATGAGCGGTCACTTCTGGCTCAATGGTGACTTGATCTTCAGTGAAAACGACACTCCAGGATAGCAGTAGTAAAGGGCCAACTAAAACTGGCGTATCGTTTACACGTCTTCACAAGGAATCAGCTGTGGAAGGGAGTTTAACCCTGCTTCTTCAAATGCAATGCGTTCACCTTCAAATTGTTTCAGACTGGCACGCTCCTGAAAAGTGTCTTTAGCCAAGACCACTGTAGGGAAGTGCTACCAACACAGTATTACAGCATCAAAAAAATGGCACAAACAAGGACACAGCCACAGTTTTTCGACTAACGGTTTGTATTGAAACTATGTGAACATTTTGTACAGCAACAAATGCTTCGATACATAAGTCAGAAACACTAAGATACGTGAACATTTCATACAGTATGAAACCCTTTGATAGGTGAAACATTACACAGTCAGTTATCCGCTGTATAAAACAATCGCATGTTTTCGACAAACACCCATCTGAGCGGGCACTTGAGTTGATTGACCCTGCTTCACGTTTGCATCATTTTTTTTTTTCACTGTATGACAATGACTGTATGACTGCACTTCTAGTCTGCAAGTTCGCCATTATGGCGTTAAATACTCAAGTTTACAGCCACTTTGTATAATCAGGCAAGGGGATCATTTTGCAATGCCATATTGCACAATATACAAAATACCAGGCAAAACTCTTCCCTTAGTGCAGTCACGTGTTCGATTAAGCGCAGGAAACTCAGGCAGGAAACAATGTGAAAAGCGAACAGCACAAGAGAAGGATAGAGCATTGGTATAAGAAAAGACGCAATACATAAAACTAAATGCATGTAACTTGCGACTGCTAGCCCTTCAAGGCACGACCACATTTACATTACCACCCACCAAACATTGCACGCACTTTGGGCAAGAAACATACCTTAACTTTGCTAAGCAGTCACCACTATACCACACACGTTTCAGAGCTCAAATGCCACCCTATGATCGCATTTATATTTCCACAAGCAGGAAAATAAAGCCTCGCAGCAGCACCCGCTGCCAGCGTCCTTTCACTATCAGAGTGAAACAAAGCATTAAACGCTCCCAAAATATAATTGCCATAGGGTCATGCCGCTTTCTCATCCCCATGAGTAAGGATGGCCAGTGGCCAATAAAAACCAATCCACCATGACTCTATGCAGTGACATGATCTTTTCATATAAACGGCACTGTCATTTGCACACGTACCACCTAGTGCTCTAGCATCACAGCCGCAGTGCACGCACACAGAAAAGCTCTCACAATACGACGACAATGCGTCTGCCGACGCACAAAGCACGCCCTGACCCCGCCAAGCCATCATCCCACTAACTTCCACACACGTCCAAAGCAATGGCGACAAACAATGGCAACAATAACAACTACGAGAACAACTACAAGAACAACAACAACAAAATAGAAAACAGTGGCTTGCATGGTTTCTTGCAAATGTCCCAAGAAGCACCGAAACAAACAAAAAGTAAAAACAAAATACTGCACATGCTTTATGCCAGCAGCAACTTCTATCAAAGAGCCGCAACATACAATCCTTTTTTTCTTTCCGATATGAAGATGAAAAATAAAACTAAAAAGATGGGCAGGAACATGGGATTGTGGGTCTAAAGAAGTCGGCAAGGGCCATCTTCAGAATGACCGGACGCCGGCAAAACGTCTGAACTCCTCGTACGTGACCCAAAATGTGAAAGACCATGGTGCCTGCAAAGTGGATTAAAGTAATTAGGGAGGAAGCGAAAAAATAGAGGCGAAAATTAGGGATGGGTGCATAAATTTGGGGATGAAGTTGAGGGAAAGTGCACACCAATTGCTCCGCAAGACATATTGCTTAATGGTGCCATTAAGGGATAGCTTGATGGCAGAATGTAACACAAATATATACATAACATAGAAAGCACAAATGACATAAGGCTGACGAACTGTTTTGGGTTTGTCACCTCAAACTGGAGCTAGCGCCCTCGTTGTGTCAGCATTTTCATAATCTATTCCTAAACCCACCCTAGCACAATGTAACCCAGATTGACCTAGCCTAACCTATGGCCCAAGTTTTCTACCCCGCTGTTATCCAGAGATGTGACTTAAAAGCTCCTCCTCCCAAGTTTCACCACTTACACAGTCATGGATTAAAGCGAATGACTGACCACTGGGGCTAAACACCTTGAAAAAACACAATGCGTATCGTTGCGCGCTCTCCGACTGATCGCAAAGCAACACCTGGGTTTTGACAGGCACCGTAATGAAACGCTTAAGACAATGAAAAAAAAATCAGGGTTCTTTCATGTGAGACAAAGCAGATGACACACACAAGCATTTGAATTTTATGTGCTTTATACCCCGTCGAAAAGTTATATTACCTTTGAAGACCTGAGTATGTACCACCCGACAAACATTAGAACATGCTGTTGTTCTAGTGAAGGACTCCATATTTGCAGAAACATGCTATTCATCATCATCAGCATCATCATCACCTTGTTTATGTCAGCTTCAATATGAAGGCCTCTCACAGTGATCTCCAATTAACCTGGCTTGTGCCAGCTGACTCCACCTTATGCTGGCAAATAACCTAATCTCATCGCACCACCTATTCCTCTGTCATTCTTGACTGCGTTTCCATTCTCTTGGTGCCCATCAAGAACTGTAGCAGACCACCAATTATCTGCCCTACGCATCTCATGCCCCACCTAACTTCATTTCTTCCTCTTAATGTCAACTGGAATATCGGCTACCCTAATCCATACTGCTGTCTTTCTGTCCCTCATTGTTATGCCTAACATATCTTGTTCAATTGCTCGTTGCATGGGCCTTCACTTCTCACATGTCTTTGTTAACCTCTAAGTTTCTGCCCCATATGTTAGTGCCGGCAGAATGCAATTGATTGTATACTTTTCTTTTCGAGAAAAGCAGTAGGCTCCTGCTCATGACTGTTTGCTCCAACCAATTTTTACCCTGTCAGTTTCCTCCTCATGATGGGGGTTCCCTGTAATTGGCCTTCTTTATCGTGCATCAAACCAGCACACGCACACAGGCATTTTCGCATTTCGCCGCCACTGAAAAGGCAGCCAATACAGCAACCAGTCGAGCCCACCTCACACTCGGCAGCAAACAGAAAAGGGAGAGCTGTGGGCACTGACCATGCGTGCCCAGATGGGGAAGAAGCCCTTGTAAAGTGCCTTGAAGCCCTCGCCCCGCACTGTCTTAAGTAGGCAGTCTAGGGGGGAGCTGTAGAGCAGACCCCTGCATGAGGCAACAAACAGCAAAATTATATCATCGCACATGCACACACGTCACACAGCACAGACGCATATTGTGAGCGGCTCCTATACTGAGATCAGAGCTTCACCTATTTCATTCATATGTGACTGCAGTAAGGTGTTTATGCGGGACGTGCACTTCTCTCTTAAAATGCTAGGAAACGAGATTGTGTGCTTACCGCTGCTCTGTTTTCTTATTGAAAATTTTCAGAAATGTCTAATTGTATAGTTTGGATCGATCAATGTAATGTTTTCACACAGCTGCTTGCCTGGTTCTTAAGAAGAAAAAAAATGCAAAGCCACCTTCACTTATGGGGAAGCTAGTTGCCGCAAAGGCGGCGCTAGCATAAAGTAGTCTTGCCGCCTGTCGGCAGTTCTGGAAAGCAGCTCTTCCAAGAGGGTTGCCACAGGATCCAGATGAAAGGGCAATGTGTGGTGACTCTCCCAGAATGACTGCTTTAACACTGCTTTATATAGTTTTTCTCTCTCTCTCTCTGTTTTTGTTGCAGCTACAGTGGCATTCACAATGTAGATATGTTATCTGGGTTCTGTGAGATGCTCACCTTCCCCGGTTGTCTGTTGGCTGGTTCATGACCCTCGTGCGGATCACATCAGCAGGCGTGCCAAGGGTTGCAGCTATCAGGCCGGACATCCCACTGCGGCACCCAGACACAGGCTCGTCAAGGCCAATCACTAAAGCAACCATGCGTCATTAACATTTGGTGGCAAGCAATGAAGACTGAAGAATGCTGCTTGCTTTTCGTTTCTCTATTTACATGATCTGATTCACACACACAAAAAAAGGCCAATACTACAGGAGACCTATGGCAACAGAGAAAAAGAAAAACTGGGCAATTCGCTGCCACTTGCATTGCAAGCAGCCCACCTCAATAGGGCACCAAATGAGGCTGAAGGAAAACTGTTAGCTTTCGCAGCTTGAAGTGTACTGTCCGTTCTGCTCAGACCACTGTACGCTCCACGGTATGGCACACACACAGCCACTCAGCAGGGACGCTACTGCTCAAGCACATGACTCTAATGCCAGTAGCAGAAGGCAAAACACTGATCTGGCTCTGTTGCAGAGCCTACTGAACGGAGCGTGACGGTGCACCCGCTTGGGTTCTCTTCGTTCTTGCACCCAAATGCGCTGCATGTCTCTATAACTTTAGATTTGGGTAGTACTACCTTCTAACTCACCACGCGCACATCGTGCATGCACCATCAACACCTTAACAGCACAGCAACGGCACAATGCACCTTGAGTGTCCACATAACTGTCATTGCAATAAATAAAAACAATGACACAGAACACCTGTGCCATCCTTGAACCCACTTACTGCATGACAATGATGCATGACAACAAAGACATTGGCATGACATGATGGTAGTGCTATGGCCATGATGGCAAAAGCACGACAGTAATGGAGGTGGCACACTCATGATCGCGACACTTTGCTGAGTGGCGTGTCGGAAAGCGAAAAAGAATTGTCTTTCTGAGAGCAACACTGAGAATTATTACTCCACTGAAAGTCTGTGAGCAGCCACACCTGAGGCCAAAGGTTCTAATACAAGTGGCACATTCTTGGCTTTGTCAGACCAGTATCTGACTAAAAATAAGGACCAATTCCAATGATAGTGCAGATCGATCCTGAAGACAGTGCATTTTAAAATGCGCAATGCAAAAATGTGAGCCTAACCTCATTTATGGCACTTTCCAATTAAAAAAAACATACTTTTAAAATTTCTCCAGCGCTGGGTGGACTTGAACCTGCATCAACCCACATCACACGTGTTACTCGTGTGCAGCAGCCAGCTGCTTTAGTGTGCTGTGCCACAAATACCCATGGGGACGGAGGGACTAATTCGCAGCGTTCACATGCACCGGTGCACCGCACATCTCGGAGGCTATGCCTGGACTTTACGGGAGTGCCACTAGATGCCGCAGCGTGTCTGGAGGGAAGCACGAGAGAGGAGCCTTACTGCAGCACACGCCACATACGTAACACATTTTGGCTACACGTATACTTGGACAGTCGCCGTTGAAGAGTGTTGCCCTAATTTTAAAGCGAAGCTTTCTCTGTGAACCTTCCCAGACTTTCCTGACCATGGCTTCTGGGTGCTACTGCTATCTTGCCAAATAGCTCACGTCTAAAAAAAAAAATTGCATGCCTGATGGTGGGATTTAACCTCGGTCCACCAGCACAGCAGCCCAACGCTCCAACCATTCAGCCACAGTCGTACATATACTTCTATCCTACCAATGCCAACTGCTGGAGCAGCTGGAATCTGGTTCACCATAAGTGAACTGTTACAAGATGAAGCCACCCTCAGGCACTGGCTCAGATGTCACTCCATATGTACGGTTATGCTAAGAAAATCTGCCGGGGTTCTCATGCAAGACGCAAGCAGAATGCTTAACTTCACAGGTGCCTTTGCATATTCCAGGCGGCACAAGTGACAGAGATTCGCTGCACAAATGTGTGCAGTATGTACGCAGCACAGAGTCTGTGCGCATACATATGTCACACAAAACATACGCACACTGCGACAGGACAAGCCCCTGGGGCACTGGGATTAAAATTTCACCGGTGCTTACTCAAATGGCTTCTCTCAAACATTCAGCAATGAAGAGGAAACCAGTATACAGGGCAACATGCCTCTATTTACCGCATTAACGCCATGCCACTCATAGGCTAAGTTGTTTTTTTCGATGTGGGCTTAGACGTTTGGCTACGTGCAATGCTGCACAACGAAAAAAATCATGAGCTCTTCACATGAAACTGTACAAAATGTTGCAGTCCATAGCACCTGCATGCTTTTCTAGCAACACAAGATAGCACATGCAGCAGTTAGCGTGTGGCAGATTAGTGTGTATCTCCTCTTCTACTCCGACTTTGACGGCGGAGTGTGGCTGCATGCATCCTATCTTGGAGGCAATCTGCGGTGAGCTTGAAGGTTAGCCGACCTGAGATAGCTGATGGCTTTGTGTGTGCTGCGCTCTCACATGCCTAGTCCGTATTGAAGCGAGAGGCAGCTCAAAGGGGGATTCGCTTGCTGCTGCTGCCGCTCTTTTATCACGCCAGCATTCTGACGAGTGTCCGTGGTCATCGAGTGAGATGTGTTCATGTTTGCCTGTGCACATGTGACAACGTGCTTGTTAATTTAGTCGGTGAATGTTTACAGCAGTTTTTGCAGCTGATAAAACGACTAACCTTGCTTTGTATAGCTGTGTAAATGTAATGCAACCGTGGTTTTAACACGAATGTTGATGTTTCAGTCTGTGAAGTAAAAATAAATAAATAAAAATGTGTATGTAACACGAGATAAACGGAAAGAGAAATGGTACATTTATTCAAGGAATCAATACGGAATTGAGTTCTCTTTGCTTATCATCGTCGTCCGAGAAGGAAGCGGAGCTTTCGTTGGGCAGTATTCTCGGGCGATGACATGAATTTGATGTGACTTGGCCCTGAAAGCGTCCCCGAAAAGTGTTTCTGGTGCTGGGCCAAGCTCTTTCGCAGTGCCAAGAGCATTGCCGGCCATATATTTTGAGGGGTTCAGTGCCGAAACAAGCCAAGTCTCACAGAAGCGAAACTACTTCCAAAATTGATCGCCCAAGAATCAAGTCTTCTGTACCGTTGAGCTTGTTTGACATTAAGTACAGTCGAATTTCGTTAATTGGAACACGTTTAATTCGAACTTTTAGTTTATTTGAATTGACGCTCTGGTCCAGTCAAAGTTATACGTATTCCAATGGGCGAAAATGGCCAGTAATTCAAACGCGCAAGCATTTGTGACGGTTAATTCGAACATACTGTGCTTTGACAATGCTCTCAGCAGCGCACAAAATCACGCGGTGGTGCCTCCGACCAGCATTTCTCCGACCCCACCATGGAGGAAGAACTTAGGAGAGACCCCTCAATGCCGCATGCAAAAAAAAAAAGCCATGGCAGAAATTTGTGCGCAGGCGTGTGCGGGCTCGCATGACTCATTACTTCTGCTAGTGACGAGTGTCCTGTACAGTCACCGACCGATTTTCAGGACTCACAATTTTTCGGACATGCCCAATAATTTGGACGCCTTCGCGGCACCGCCATATACCCCACAGAGTCAATGTATAAGAACATCTCAAATTGCGGATGCAAAAAACCTTCGCAGTCCGACTTTCTGGACTTTTTGCCATGACCGCAGATACAAAACGGCATCACCACCACCGCCACTTTGATTTTCGCGCCGCCTCGAGCCGGCGCTCTCGCACGCAAACCGCTGGCAGCCGCAGCCAACGCAGCGGCAATGCTAGGCCTAGCAGCTTCGACGTTCGCTACCAAGCTTCTTGCTGTTCGGTGCCGTGTTTTCCATTGAAATAATTCGCCGCTGTTATCAATGGCGCCGACTCCGCTTTTTTAATCCTCGCCAATAGATGCGGAGCACGGAAAGCAATGCGCGGTGCATAATGCTGGTTTCAGAAAGTCAGCTTCGCCCCAATACAGCGGTGCAACGCGACGAAGCATACTAAAAGTTAGAAGGGGCAAATGTCACGGGAGCTGGTATGTTTCCTCTAATTATGCATGTGTGCACCCTCCGTCTCCTATCACAGTACGAGCACCGATACACCTGCTAAGTGTACTGGCAGGCCTTCAGAGCTATTTCGGACGTGCCTGTGGCGATTTGAGCACTTGGAGCGGTAAAAGGCTCGCATTAATTTTTTCAGACTGCCCGATCTTTCAGACGTTTTTGCGGCCCCTAGGCAGTCCGAAAAATCGGACATTGACTGCAATTTGTAAATACGTGTGAATAAATCTTCTGAAACTTCCCACCCATATGTTAGCACAGTGCACATACGCCAATGCAGGTAAGTCCTCCACTCAATTAGCTTCCTTTAATTCGAGCTTCTTTTAATACGAACAAATTTTCAGCCTCTTCGAGTTCAACTTATCGAGATTCAACAGCTTAAGAGACCGCACAAGCATTTCATTTGGGGACAGTACCAGGCCACTACAATCCCCTTCCGACCGACCTCGGATTTACAAAGGGCCTTCCATTGGTGGCACCACCTTAGAATTGTTGACTCGTTGACGTCGAGCCGTTGAGGAGTTTCCCAGCTCCTCAGCCATCAAAATTACTCGTCTGTTGTAGCTGCCATCATACCGAACACTCTGCGTCTGTATGATGCTACGCAGAGTGTTGCGACTGAACGTAGTCAAAACCCAAAAGGCCGCAGGGTAGTAATGCAGCACCTTAACACCAGTGACAAGCAAAGCAAAAATGGAGTTGATTTCAGCAAAGGAGAGGCTTTGACTTCAGTCGACTTGTCTATGGATTGAATCTAGACGTAAAGGTACAGGTTGCCAACAAAATGTTAAAAAACCAAAGAATTTGGAACAATTGTCTTAACGTCGTAAACTTTCCCATTGTTCAATGTAATGTGAAAGTAGAATTCAAGCAACAAAAATCACGAGAAAAGAAAACTCATGTTACAATAGAGTAAATGCGGCAATAATTTGCTATTGCAATCAATGCTCTGCCTGTCGGGTGAAACTGTGACCTTTTCTTAAGAGCTCAGCTGCACCCTTCTTTTTTCACCATGAGCACGTCTACGTGTATACGTATGTGGCACTAAATTTCTTGCTTCCAACTTTCGTAGCACAAAGTGCCTCAAGCTGGCGTAACCTGCTTACTTGGTAGAGAAACTTTTCTTCAGCTGCCGTCGTCATCGTTTCTCCTCTTCCATCAGAGATGGGACACCATAGACGTTTGCATTTAGAGAAAAGACCTTATGTACACAATATTTACATTGACAGCTATTTCCACTGAGTCTGATGTATCAACTCAACATAGCCGATAGTGCATAACACCATTCGTACGTCAAGACCCTTCAGTTACACTGGGACCGGCACCTTAACTCGGCAGAGCCGAAAGTGCAGAGCACCTTTCCTGTGCCCGGAACCCCTGTGAGAGTTTGGGAGCCAGGTTTTAACCCTTCAGTTGCTCCTCCCGAATCCCCTCACGGCAAATCACGACACCCCAGTGACCTGATTGGGTCAACTGGGCTTTCACTCATTGAACACTCTCTCTCGCTCACCCTCTCCCTGCATTCCTCGGAACATTCAGAGAGATAGAGAGAGAGAAAGAAACCACCAAACAACAAATAAACAAACAATATCCCAACCATCCTGCTCGGCGACATGTACGGGAAAGTCTCCCGACACTTTGAAGAACACTTACGGGGAACCACCATCTGCGTGGCCCTGTCCTCGCACCTTAATTAAAACCATCGCGCACTGCATGCCGCAAAGGGCACCCCTGCCGAAGCGCACCCACCAATTCACCATGCCGTCTTGTTCATGGTTCGTCTCCTCTGGCGGGCCCATAAAGCTAAGTGCAGGGCTGGATTGTGTCTCCGGTGCCAGCCTGTCTTTCAAGATACCGCGCCTCGGGTCACCGATCCCTCTGGCCTTAAGTTGCCCCTTTGTACCCCAGGCATGCCCATTGACGCCCTAATGACGCTTTGCCCGTGGTCCGTCCCAGGCAGGGCGCCTCCGTCCGTGCTTCCGGGCCTAAGAGCCCCCAACGTACGTCACACCCTTTCCCACGTTTCCAGACTGCACGTGCGACAGATTACGATGTCCCAAGGTGACGACATGGGCCCTTTGCCGACAAAGAGCACCTCCTGGCTCACTACCCAAGCACCCAGCTGGTTTTGCTCTCAGTGAAGCCCGAAAACGGCGATCTCCCACAATTCTGGGGCGAAATTACCTCTCAGCCTCTATTCCGTTTGTCAACATCCTTTACAGTGGCCAAATGCATTTCCATTATAACCGTCCTGCCAACAGCAATGAGTGGCTCACCTGGCGAGTGAGTGGGTGAAGTAGTTGTCCTTGAGGTTCGTGTGCTGCAGGAGCAGCCGCTTTCCTGTGTCGTATGTCGTCAGATCTGCGCCAGGGAAGGCAAGGACGTCAGAGGACAGCTGTTCCAAATGGCACGCTGCCAGCATACTCCAAAAGGAATTAAAGGTGCTCACACATGTGCACTTGTCAGTGCTTAGGCAGCAAACAACCCTTTACACAGCGAAGAGGCCAATAGCCAATAGCCTTCCAAAACTGTCTGCGTGCTGTGCTGCAACTGTTCTCAATGTTTGCATCAACATTCTTTTTTTTTATTTGCCTAGCTCGCCAACATCTTTAGTTTATGCACATATTTGTGCTTCCAATATTAGGGCTATCATTTGTAGAACAAAGGCAATTCCAGAAGAGGGCTTCTCCCCATGAAGCCTCTTTTTGCAGAGAAGCCAACTTTAAAGGTGTTCTATACTTTGCAAAAAGTGCCAAGGACGAGTCAAGAACACAGATATCGCCTTAGTCCGTTCATGCTATTCACAATATTTAACACTCACCAACTTGCCCAGTTTGCCATTTTAATATATTTTTGCACATGTACAGCTGCCATCGGGCTTCATTTAAACAATGAAGACGACACATCTCCAGGAGCTTTGTTTTTAACAAAAACGGGTTGCATGAAAAAAGCATTGAATGCTTTCAAAGGATTATGCATTAAAGGGGCCCTGAACCACTTTTTAACAAAGTGGAGAAAGGCATTTGAAGTGAAAATAGGCTACTTCAGAAATACTTTGCCACAAAAAGTACTTCAATGCGTTCAACAGAAGCGGAGTTATTGGCTATCAAACAAGGTCTCCGCTCTGCCCCCATTCCTTCTGCAATGCCTTGCACTCCGAAGGCTATTGCGGAGTGGGGCGTGCCCACAACTTGTACAGACAAGAACTGTCTGTAAAAGTTCCATACGAAGCCGTAGGTGGTTGGGGAGAAGTTCACTGCCAGTGTTCTGTTTGGTGCTGCCACCCCCCAACCTCCCCCAATCTCCCAATCACTGTAAAAGTTTCTGCAAAATTTTTTAAAGCGAAGCTATTTTTGCTCTTCCTTCGATTTTTCCACTGCTGCTGCTGCTGCTGCTGCCCAGCATGCTGCACTATGGGAGGTTAAGAGCTGCTAACAACAGGGGTGCCGGAGACGAGATAAGCAACAAACGGTAGAGTGGGGCCACAATGCCCTCTGGGCGCAGTAATTAGGCGTGACCCCCTGCAAAGGCATTGCAGGAGCTGCCACGCTTGCCTCCATGCTCGCGCACAACAGCAACGACAGACCAGGGAGGCGACCAGGGAGGGAGGGAATGGGCTTGATCAGATCCCCTACTGACGCAGTCGGGAAATGAGCGATTAACCTTACTCCTCTGCGTTTGTGGCAGTTTATCTAACATGACACGGGAGAAAGAAAATGTATCGTCAGAAAGCATTGCTCACTTGGGCTCTCTTTAGTAAAGGAATGACCGAATTAATGACACATCTCTCTGTGTTCTGCACACTACATACACACACACAAGTGGTTCAGGTGAGGTAACACTCAACATTCTACCACACCTGTCGTATGCCGTCAACATCACTGCCAAATACCATCAACGAATGCAAACAGCGCAGAAAGCTTCATTTACGTCAATTCCCACAGTGTGTGGGATGTTCATATTTTTTCACACTGAATGTGCTCATTCCCAGTCTATTTTGCATATTTAAAATAAATATAAATGTTTTTTTTAAGTATTTATATATCTCATCCTTAAAGAGTTAAGTGTGATAGAGGCAGTAGGCTTCAAATCACAGAGTGGGGTTGGCAGATTGCAAGGCAGAAATAACACAGCAGAAGAATTGGAAACTGGGCGAGTTGATAAGATGTCATCATCACACACACACAAAGAAAATGGAACTGGGACACAAACAAAATACGACGAGATAAGTGCTTACTCACAACTAATTCTTTTGTTCAAGGAAATACAGTATATATACAGATGTGATAGCTGAAAAAAAAAAAGGTTACATGGTAGCTTAGCAATAATTAGGAACTGTTCAGGGAACGTGACAAGTAGTTCTCAAGAATGTGAGCCCTTTATCACAAGGTCAAACTGATGCCTGGCTAACATTCACTGTACCTTTTCTACCGATGTGGAATGCCTATATAATTTCACACGTCTTGATTACGGTACCCAGCCACAAAGGTTGTGTTATGAAAATCAACATCGTAGCCACAGTGACGTACTTCACCCCGCATTCCTTTCTTGACCCTTCTCTGGCTCTCTGCCTACATTTTTCGCACTTTTTGCACATATCTTGGAAAGTTAGCTGCCAAAAAGATCAACCGAACACCATAAAGACTAGCATATATATATATATATATTTTTTGTAAGAACACGCGAGAGCTTATGAATATATGGAAACATAGTAAATCTCTCGAGTTTCTGGGATTTTTCAGAGTGGTTACTACTTTGCTTAGAACATTTTAGCTTTTAAGATCTTTTTTTTTTTTACATGCAAAACTGTAGACAGTTTTCAAACCCTGCAGTATGAAAGGGTAGGAGCTGTGGCATAGAAGGAAGGAGTAGAGCACACTGACCGCCAAGGTTGACGAGTGCAGCGCGGTAGACGTTTGGGGCAGCCCCTCTCCAGAGGCCCCGGATCCCGCCCTCAGAGGCAATCTTCTTTAGTGCCTGCCAAGTACCTGTCACCCTGCAGACAAAAGGAAGGAGCCAGCTCTAGCTCGCACTTCTGCCTTCTGACCTAATGTGTCACCTTTATGAGGTTTCTCACAATTTTAAAGCAAAGCTTTCTTTTTAAACCCTTCCCGATGATTTTGCCAACCATTCATCGTGTGTGTCCTTTGTTGAGACACACAATTTCGTCTTGTCGCTTAGACCAACTCTTTGTCCATTAAACGTACCCTAGAAATGTCCCAAAAATGCTTATCAGGTACACAAGCTTTAGTATTCAGTTACCAGGCAGTGCCATCTTGGTCTGTGCTAGTTACAGAGAGAACACTTTTAACATGTTTTGCACACTTTAGGGTGTAATTCTCTCACAAAAACATTAACCATCAATCTGGTGTGCAGTTAACACTGTATGTTCTACTTTCGCATCAGTAATGCTATCAGATGCCAAGCAGTGCAAGCCGTACATACTCTTACAAACAAAGTCTGGGGTTTCACGGAATCCTGTCTGGTTGGGAAGAGGCATGATGAGTTTTTTGGTTCTTGGTCAGCATAGCCTCTTTTTGATCACTCTTACAAGCCATAGTTTAAACTGGGAGTAAACTGGGTGCAATTTTTGCACACAGGGGTGGTCATGATGAGGTGCTCATATTCTTTTAACACTTCATGATGTCTCCTGTCAAAAGCGCTACACAACATTAAAGTGCACTTAGCGTTCCCGGCACGAACACACTGGACGTTACAAATTGTACATCCTTTAGGGTATGGATAGTGTACCCTAAATGCAGTCTACTTTTCTATCAGAACTGCTACAATAAAAAAAAACAGGTTACAGCAATTGGGGTGTACCTTTGTCCCACAACTATAACTGTCATCTATATTGCCAGCCTTTCCTTTTTTTAATGCTGGGTGCCCAGGTCACAAACGGCATATGTGTGTGTTATTGCTGTGACGTAGCATTCTTGGCAAGAAAGTAGCGAATGAAGAGCACTGAAGAAAGGAAACATAAGTAAGGCAGATGGCAATTTTTTTTTGGACAAGGTCACAAATATAATATACAAAAGATACAAAGGTAAGGCCCCAAAGGGTGTAAACCATGTTTGGAGTGTATGTCAGGCTAATATGCTCTTTTCATTCATGAAAGCATAAAGTCTACCTCAAAGTACCGGGAGCACAGCGTTCAAAAAAGGAAATGCAAACAAGATAACTGATTACTGTTGGAGGAACAAGATAAGTCCCAAAGGGTGTAATTTTCTGTGGGGGGAGCAAAAGCGCACAGTATGTATGCTGTACACCACCCTACAGTGGAGGGTGCACCTTGTACTCCCTTTACTGCAGATCCTTCAAAGTGTAAGTTGGTGCACTCTAAAGGGCGTACAGTTTGTAAAAATGCATGATGTTCCTGAAGCACACCATTTACAAGAATGAGGAGGGCTCATCAGTACATCAATCACAGTGGTGCCGCCATGTCAGCCTTTTACTCCCGACCCTCCAAATTTTGCCATGGTGGCCACAGGATCTGGCACAAGGGGGCAGTCGCTTTACCTGGGCGGCAGTCCCATGAGAGCACGACGCCCCTCGGTCTGCATCTGCACCTTGACCAGGTCTGTGGGGCTGGCCAGAAACTGGCCCATGCCACCCGCCGCCACCCCCACCAGGACACACTTCCTGCAGAAAAGGAGGGGGACATGGGCACCTTGTCACGCATCTCTTCAAGGCTGTACCAAGAAAAATCATGCAGATTCCACAAAGCGTGGGAAACGATGTTAGCTTAGCTTTGATAAGCCGGCAAGACAATACATGATAGGAAACACTCAGCGGATTTCCATTACAAAGGTATTCCATAGCAGTCATCGGCCACAGTGGCGTGCCTTGCAGAGCAATGGTAAGTTCAATTCAGAAGCAACCACTTTTGGCAGTACCATCCTTCCCCGAGATTTTGCATGAATCAGCACCAGGTGCATCAAAGTAAATGGCTGAAAGTGTTCTCGACACTGTGCAAAGGCGTGAGCTTGGCATCGCGCCACAGAAGCTGCCAGCTGTATATGCCGACGTGTCCGGTGCCAAGTCACGCGAAACCTAGTGTGAAGGTGATCGTGTGATGCGACAGCGCCATCTTCTACTCAGTAAAACAGCTGGTGACGAGATACTAAATTACAGGAAGGTAAGCAAACAAGGCTATGCTTTAAGCAAATCATAACTTGGTGCCCACATTGTGGTGGCCAGTACTGTTTTGGCGAGACTAAAGACACAGTCTCATGTCTTCCGCTAAATTCCACGTGGCTTGACCTGCCAATTCAGTGACATTAAAAGGTGGGCACACGTACGTTTCTCTACAATCAAAAGTCTAGAAACACCCGGTTAAATGTTCACTAGAAGGAAACATTACGTCAGATGAGTGGGGCATTCTTTCAAAGGATTACGTGCATTCACCTTGAAAAAAGGTGATTACTGCCAGACAAAACAAAGGACACCTTCCGCATTGTTTATTGTGTGCCCCAGCAGCAGCGCCAAAGAAGCCAGTGCAATGCCACTGATTTCATAGTATTACGTATTTTAGTCATTATTGCACAGTGAAGGCTTCCAGAAGTTGCTAAGCCGAGTTCTGACATAATTTGAAGTTCAATGCAATTAATCAACCCTTTGAGGGCTTCTAACGTACATGTATGGTGCTGATCTTACGTTTGATATTTCGCACTTGTTAGACCCCACTGGTTCTTGAGAGGTGCTGCCATCTCTATGAAGTTGCCCAAAGTAACTTGAAATTGTATTTTTGATCGCCAGCGTGCACAACTTGACTTGTTTACCTCCAAATGCTCGATCATGTAGTTGCGTGCGCATCATCTCCTACTTACATGGAGATGATGGAGAAGATTCTATTGTTTTTTACAGCTGTCCCTATCCCATTTCCGGCAGCCCAACATGGCTAAAGTTCACAGATATTAATCAGTTTTCTGTTCAGTTGCCTTCGGCTAGAGTTCCCCTTTCAGTTTCGGCTCCCCTATGGTGCATGCATTTATGATATTGGTATGGCAGCGCGCAGTGCCTCTTCTCACGAGAACTGCTCAAGTGTTTCTTTTTTTGTGAAACATGTTTTTGGGACAACAAATTGATAGCCATAAAATTTACTTGACATTTTTCTTGATCTTCTACTGTGTAGCATATTTTGTATATTCTGTTGGTGCGAGTAAAGCGTTTTTGAGAAAAAAATATTGCTTGCAATAAATTTTTGTTGTATTCATGAATTTTCAACAATTTCCCACTAGTGGAAACTGCAGTAAAGAAAACTGACCACAGGGGCATGGCTTTGTGAAAAAATTTGACCCCAAAAGGACTAAAAGGCTTGGTAGCGATAAGAAATAGGCACCACCAGTGCCCGACTAACAAATGACCTTCCTTAGTAGGTCGAAAGCTACACATTCTTCTACCTTCTACACATTTGCTGATAAACGCTGAACTAGTGCCTGCAGATGCTATCAAAAGCAATGGCGTCTCCAGAAGCTGGTATAGTACTTTCAATGTGGCAGGCAATGCCATTAATTATTCATTTTCCAGCAAAGTTTCCTTTGCTTGCCCCCTCCCCCTCCCACTACTTCAGGATTTGGCATGGCTGCTGCTGTTGCTGGGTCAGTCAGTATCTTGCCAGATATATTTGTGGATATATACATAAACATTACGTGTGTGCCCAATACAAGCCCCAGCAAACTGGCTTATATTAGCCCTGTATGCTGATCGACAAAGCAGTACCAGTTAGCACACCTCTTTGCTATGTAATATCAAACAAAAATCATGACATAGAACTTGTACACATAATGCCACCTGATAGGTATATCTAAAGCACACTGACCACTTAATGAAATAGCAAATTGTATGCAACGGCTTCTTTGATCTACTTGATCGTCTTTGATTTGGCCATTAGGTATGCACCACTGGCTACGTGCCTATCTTAGCCAATCCTCAAGAATTGGTATCTGCTATGATACAAGAGGTACAAAATCCTTGAATGTAGCTACATACGTGCTGTACTTCTGTGTGTATACACCTGTCATCCCCATTCTTCCCTCAACAATCATGACCCATCGCTTTCGCCCTTGTGGCATTGCCGCATAGACGTCTCGATGTGCTTTGGCATGAACGGGTGTTTGCATTTCACCATAGCTTGTGAACAGTGTAGCACATAAGTCTGAAAATGCATCATCATCACCAGCCTATTATTACGACCGCTGCAGGACGAAGGGCTTTCCCAGCGATCTCCAATCATTCCTGTTTTGTGTTACCTGATTCCAACTCCCGCCTGCAATTCTCACTGATTTCATCACCCCACCTAATTTTCTGCTGTCCTCGACTGTGCATCGCTTCCCTTGGAACCCGTTCTGTAACTCTAATGGTGAACCGGTTTTTTTCCCTATGTATTACATGGCCTGTCCAGCCTTATTATTATAATTTTTTTTTTTTTGCTTTTGATGTCAACTAGAATATCGGCTATTCCAATTTGCTCTCTCATACACATTGCTCTCTTCCTGTCTCTCAGTGTTACACCTGACATTTTTCGTTCCGTTGATCTTTGCATGGCCATTAACTTGTTCTCGAGTATCTTTGTTAACATCCAAGTTTCTGCCCCATATGGTAGCACTGGTAGAATGCAATGATTGTATACTTTTCTTTTCAACTATAGTGGTAAGCTCCCAGTCAGGATTTGGTAATGCCTGTTTTAAAAATTGCAAGACGTTAAAGTTGTGTCCTTTGCTGCACATAAACATGAAATAAACATTGCATGAAATTGCATGCTGCATAGGATGAAAATAAACACAATGGTAAGCATCACTGTTAGTTGTATATCATTCAACTAACCTTTTCACAAAGGCTTTGCATCACATAGATTCAACATGCGCATTAGATTCATATATTATCTGCATCTCACCTGCCTCACTGAGTCCTCGGCTCACAGAAAAACTGACCTCATTGATATTACAAAAGTGAAGTCTGCCAGTCAAGCATAAATTGATATCCCTTGGTAGTGTCTTAATGGCCAGTGGCCGGCACCATGCAAGCAATTCAGCGAAGCCAAATGAGCAAACAATATAGCTACTGAAATACACAAAATAAAAGTCCCATAGTAAATGTACAATCTGTCAGTCAAATTGCTTGAAAATTCAGGAGCAGCTAGTGACAAAGTAACTTACACATTCACGCAGCAAAAGCTGAAATCTTCACTTCTGTACTCTCGTTAACTGTCTCTGGCTTCTACACTGGCAAAAGCTCCTGCCCAAGTGCCCTTTCTCTTCTCATTTCTGCTTTTACATTCATTTTGACTATCATGAGTTTAATGAAAGTAATATCACTTGGCAGTGCACTTATTAACTACTAAAATACTAACAACATAAAGTAAAGCATACTGACCTTGCAAGGTCAAATGATATTCGAGAGCCCAACTACAGACTCCCATGAAAAGTGATTTCAAGTAACGAAGATGTCATTCAATCGAAACTTTGGGAGGGGTAAAAGCAATGTTCTGTATGATCTGAATCGATCATGAATGATCTGCCAAAGTTAATATAGCTCTTGGTGTAGTGATACAACAAAGGACTGCATTGTTCGATCACTTTTTAAACGGTAGAAGGCAGTTTGCAACTGCCTCTGGTGCTCCCTGCATAACAACTATGCAATGGCAGAAATCTGCCCGCATGTGGCTACAATGGCTATGACCACAGGGCACTATCGCAGTGCAATCACTGTCAAGTAATGGCACATATATGACATAGGCATGTGAGAAAATGTTTCTCCTCAACTGACCTTGAGAATTTGACATGTGTGACAGATGTTTGGTGCCTAGATGTGCAGTGTGTTCCCACGCATCTTGTGTTTGCGGTCGCACAATCACAAGTTTCCGACATACGATGCAAAGCGCTCACTCCCATTGTGACAGCGAGCATTCATAATAGTTGAGTAAGATACGTTCATGTTTGTCTTAGCACGTATGACATTGATGAAACCACGAACCTTACTTCGTGTAGTTGTTTCTTTGCTACCATCATTAGTGCTTCACCTTTCCGGCAAAACTGCGACATTATTTTTTTATCAGAACAAATATCCATATCCTTTCACACTTATGTTTTTCATTTGTGTGCGCCAGCTGATGACAGCTGTAGGCACTAAGCACGGTTGTCCATGACATCCAAGGTTTACGACGACGTGCAACCCTACACGTGCTAATGTCAGACAACATAAGCCACGCTGATGCATTGCTCTTGGCGTGATCTGCACGGCACGTGCTGGCGTTTCTAACTGCACTGTTGTGGCCCACCGTTCTTACGATTTGCGTGTGAGTGCTTACTAACAAAATACTATCCGCAAGGAATGCTCTGGGAATTTGTGAAATTATTTTTACTGCAGAAACTCTGAAACCTCGAGTTAACAAGATTCACAATGTAATGAAGCTATTCGCAGCAAGTATAACTTTGTTGTATTGAGGTTTGACTGTACTACCTGAGAAACGAATCAAAGGGCATTTTAACATATGGGATTACTAGATTGGAACAAAACAGCCTTTAGCAATGTTATGGCAGCAGAAAATCACAGGGGTGGGCATCTTTGTCAATCATACATGCCTTGAGTCTGTGCGTCCCCTTGAAGTTTCAAGTAAAATGCTCAATCTATAAAATGTGTGAAGGGAGGCTCTATCAGCATGGTTCCACTCTAATGGCATAAAAAAATTATTGTCAGATTATCATGAATAAATAAAGAACTAGAAGAAGTACTGCTCAAGAGCAAAGCTCCTAGAAATTTAGTTTCACATGCTCAGTCATTGCCTCTCTGACTGTTGTATTGTGTTAATAGTGGCGCTTCAGAGCAATGAAATCCTGTCTTACAGCGCACGCAGCTTCACATTCCCATGAAGTCACAAGGTGCATTCCCTGTAACACCTGTAGCTAAGATTTCTTTAATTCCCTTTGGAGGTTACATACTGTGCAAGTAACATGGAAGGCACACCCCAGGACTTGAGGTACTGACCAGGACATATTCAAGGTATAGATGGTCAACTTGAACTGTTCAGTACTAACTGCGTGAAGCCACAAAAAGAACAGCACAGGAGGAGACAAAAAAGAAAAAAATTTGGGGCACTCACTTCTTGTGCCTTCTGCTGCGTTGTTCTTTGCCCATTTCATGCAGCTAGTATCCAAAAGTTATTAACTTGAGGTACGTTGGGCAAAACTTGGGGAAAAAAAAGAGCTCAACACAGAAAAAGCAAGGCAACTGCCGTCAGTTATCCATACACGCAAGACAACTACAGTCCCCCACCAATAGACTCCGACCGAGACGGGCGGACGAGCCCCTCACCAGAGGGGAGCGCGCGTTCCGTCCTTGTTCCGCAGGAACCGGTCCCTCATGCTCTCGTAGAAGTTCATCCGGCAGCCGCTGTAGACTGAACACACGCACACACACAAACACATGCACATACAAGTGTCACCGAGTCAAGAAAAGGAGGTACACTGACCGAGCAAGACACTGGTCATCGATCAGAAAGCAAGCCCTAAGGTCGTTCCTTCTTTTAACACGTTCACTGCGGCAGCGCTTTCTGAAATCCCGATCCCTGCGCACGATGACTCACCAGTGGGTCACTTCCCGATTCCTGTGCACGATGACTCACTGGTGGGTCACTTGCCACATTCCTCTGGTGCATTGTGACCCACCATTGAGCCACCAAGGAATTATGCTCCCTTGAAGCTTTCTCTAGGTGGAGAGGGATGGCTCCACAACACGTCAAATCAGAAGCCCCAAGAATTTTTCATATCCGGTGATTACAACAGCCGCACAGGAGGAATAACCGCCACAGCTTGCCTGTGACCCATGTCGCAGTGAATGTGTTAATCAACAGGCTCTGCGAAGCATGTTGCAACTTGCCACTAAATGAACTTATTGCATGCTATCGAGGTACATTCTGATGTCTGTAGTTGAGATGCTACGTGGAACTGTTTATTTTCGTGTTCTTGAAATGTTCCTCCATTTAGCATGACAACTCGATAATGATAAGCAACGCCATCATGCCTAGCCTCATTGCTACACGTCAGCAAACTTTGCTCCATCACAACACCTCAACAATGTTGATAATGCCTCGTGCAGTATAGAGACCAACTTTAGAATGAGATGAACATATCTTACGTTTCCCAGTTTTGGTACTTGTCAGGCATCATTGTTTTACATGCAAGAAATGAATAGTAAAGCTTTTAGAACTTTAAAAATATGTGTCACTCCTGCATTAGGATCAAGCAGTGTCATCTAGCCCCAGATGTCAAGATGGAGGAACATTTAACAATATGATGGTTAGTGCCATAGCGGTGCCATTACTAAGCCTGACAAATGGTACACTAAATCTCTAACGTCTCCAGTACTATTAAAAATTAATGTCAAGCTGAACCACAAAAAGCCCTTAGCATTCATTATGGGATTTCCTTTGTGGCACTAAGTACAACGCAATCTTTCCACAACATGTACACATGAATGTATGTCATTACGGTACACGGTATATTCAAGTTCTAAATCACCTCAAATATATATTTTTTTTTCAGCCAAACTTTTTATCAAGTACTAGGAAAGCACCAGCAGGATTTATAATTTTACCTTGCGGTAAAATTCTGAGACAAAGCAACTTAACAACTGTTTGTCAGGATGGTTTGAAGAGGTGAGATAACGACTTACTGAGGTGCCGGTAGATGGCTGGTGGCAGCCCCTTCCACAGCTTTAGCACGCCTTCCTCCTGCACTGTAATCGTGCATTGGCCATGAGAAACACTCACTGATCAGAGCACTGAAAACACATGAGAATGCATCCACATTTGAAAATGCAACGGACAGTCGGCCACAAATGTTTACACAATACGAGACTTGCAAAAAATTTAACAGTTCTGCCTGAAGGGTGGAGTGTTGGTAACAATAGCAAGGCTTGAAATGATGCTTGAACTCTTCGAACAGTGTTCCAACCACATGCGGGTGTGACATGTTGGCGAGACGCAGCATGCAAGGCAAATGCTGCTGGGCAGGAGAAACATCGCCCTGGTAGCCACCAGGTGTCTCACAATGCTGGTGCGATGAGGAGCGCCACCAGTGGCATTGGACGCGTCGCACCTCAGTGGTGCACAGTCCGTTAGCGTTAGTCAGCCCCAAGTCAAATGTTAGATAATGTTAGCTTGACATTTACTATCCATCCCGCTTGGACCAGTGCATACACACAGCAGCTAAGCCCGAAAAGCTAGTTTGCTTACAGCAGTCTGCTCTCGTCATTGCCCTGCTTCCTAGCGCTGATTTTTTCAAGTTGAGCTAATAGAATACATGCGCACAACATTCATGCCATCAGCAAAAGGCAAACGCTGTCCTCACTACAGCACCGAAGTGATTGAATGTAGTGTTGACATTACGTCCACTTTGCTTCATTGTTTTTGCAGCCAGATGCAATGTGCGTCTCTATAGAGACCTCATAAACCTCTGTACATGAGCCATGCCTGCATCACTGATAACGGGACAGTGACCAACATGCAGTACAATTATCAAGCACATGCTAAGGGGAGCAGGTGAGTGCACATCTCCTACACCAGCCCAGCCATGGCTGTGCAAAGTTCTTCGCATGGCTGAGTGTGTACAACAACCCTCCCCCCCCCCTACCTTGGAGGTAATCTGTGATGGGTGCAAAAAAAAAAAACTTTTGATGGCACACTAAGTAAGCTTAATCCAAAGCACACCCTGTACCGACAGATCTGGTGACAGGCCAAGCGAGCTGACCAAGAGTTAAAATGGAGCGCACAGAAAGTTAATGACAAGAACAGCTAACAATGTGGCTTCTAGTTAGGATTTTTGGCCTGTTATGGGGATGAAGGTCCGATGGACAGCATTATTAATCTTTTTTTAATTATGGGGTTTTACGTGCCAAAACCACTTTCTGATTATGAGGCACGCCATAGTGGAGGACTCCGGAAATTTCGACCACCTGGGGTTCTTTAACGTGCACCTAGATCTAAGTACACGGGTGTTTTCGCATTTCGCCCCGATCGAAATGCAGCCGCTGTGGCCGGGATTTGATCCCGCGACCTCATGCTCAGCAGCCTAACACCATAGCCACTGAGCAACCACGGCGGGTGGACAGCATTCTGAGTTGTCTTCCTGTTGCACACAGCTTTTGCTGGTGGCATGATGGCACCAAGTGACAGTATGACCAAGTGACACCAAGTGACAGAAGAAAGAATGCGAGACTACCTCATCATTCATTGTGGTGTAATGAAAACAAGAGAAAACAAAACTGCATGTCAAAGCAAAACAACCCTTGCATTCCTGTAATCTTTCCCAACAAGAGTTGTTATGGGCTGTTCTCTGTCTCAAAATAATGCAGGGCATCATGCAGCAATAGTCATAATCAAAATCAACCATATTTTTTTTTTTTGAATCGGCCACTCATGCTGGTACACGCTGGCTTGAAATGGTGTAGTAAGACACTACTCAGGATTCAATCCCAAGTCTGCGAGCCAACAAGTCATTGCGCTATTATTGTCATCATCATCATCAATATCACAAGCGTGTGCTGAACAGGGATGCTTGGTGCATTCTTCGAAGAGAATTGAAGAGCGCAAAAGGCGGGATATAGTGTAATCAAAGCTGTGTCTGTCATCTACATTACATTGTGACATCTTTTTCGCTGTTTCATTCGTCATTAATGTCATCATCATCAAGCCAGATGCCACTGTTTTAAATAACGCTCGAGTCATGCATGTACATTCTTTCACAACTTTCATTTACCCCTTCTTTGCTCTATATTATCCCGAATTCTGACCAAAAATGGCCAAATCAAGCAGACCTCCCCAGAAAGTACAAATTCGATTCTGCTAGCACTGTCCTACGATTGAGTGCTGCCATCTACCAACAGCATGACTAAGCAGAGACACAAAACTAGGCTAGTATATGGCATTGCTAGTAAAATGCAAAGTGCCATTTGGTTGATTTCTTCAGAAATGAGTGGATGAACCAAGCTCATCCAAGGCATGGAAGGGGTTAACAAAGTAAGTACTCCAACATAAAAAGCAATAATGTTTCATTGCCAACAACTTTTCCATAACTAAGGCAGACCATCCCCTTTCAAAAATTTTGTACATCTTGTTCACTTTTGGTGGCGGTGTCGACGTAAGTGCAGATGCCAGAGTGGTCTACTTGCCAATGCCTGCCGCAGTCTTGAAGAAGCCCCGTCGATCGACTATTTGACCCTTGGCAGCCAGCTCCCCCTGGACCTGCAGTCGCGTCTTCACGATGTCCAGTGGGTAGGTTGCTGCAGCCAAACCGGGCAAGTAGAGCAGGCATTTATATTTTAATCTTACTTCTTTTTTAAATCACTGTCAACATGTTTTTTTGTAAATTCTTTTCTTTCTCATGTGAAACACGCATATACAGATCTGAATACTCATGCTGTGCATTGCTCGATTTCATTAAGGCCTTTGGCATTGTCTCTCATACTTCTACTTGAGCTAACTGAGCTGAACTTCAACGTAAATGTGTTCAACTGGATGAGAAGCTTTCTCTCGAATCAGACTCAGTTTGCAGGTACTGAGAGCTGTAATTGAAGACTTTCTAAAACGTCGGCCAGCGTTCCACAAGGCTCTGTCCACTTGTCATTCCACATTAACGAACTTCCCGGACGTCACGTACCGGAACTTCCAGCTACATCATCACCAAGGACTTGAGACGACAAGCACTTGTCCTTGTCGTCTCGTCCCCATCAGTGTCTTCTTTGTGCTGCTGCCTTTTCAAATCTGTATTGCTGCTTCCTGTTCACAAGTACATACCAACTCGCTCCGCAAGAAGCTCTGCCAAAGTAACGGTGGTTATGCATCACAAAACTTTAACGTAAGCTGAGAATATCACATAAAAGCTATATGTTTATCCTGCAGTGGCAAGCAAAGCTGGTGAAGAAAATCTACAACCATTTGAAGGGGTTTCAATAGAAAGCATTATTATCATGAACAAGCACAAAGAATTTCAGATCTCAGCAGCTATAAGCCTGTTGGCATGGTACTAGTTAAATTTGTATTTAGTATAGGGGTGGGAGGATATATAAATTTCAAATATTCAATTCCTACTTGAGAATTCACTATTCAAGATTGCCAAATATTCGTTTCGTTCGAATGCCCATCAGGGAAAACAGTGCTTGCAGTCTAGAGGGAGAAAGACTGATACAAATGGAGAGGCTTCTGGATTATTCTGGTGCTGGAGATCCAGTTCTTGAACAAACATATGAAGAAGGTCAGTATGCACCGTAGTTACCAGCCATTCGGTAAGCACGTCTCACCTGATGCAGCGCACAAATTTGCTGTCTCAGTATAGACAAATCAGTTTATTATTTGGACAATGTCACAATAGTTTAATTCCTTCAAAACGATGTGCGGTGCTATACTATTTGCCTTAACTCTTTTAACAAGCACTATGCTTTACTACATGCATCTGGTGACATGTTTTTTTTTATCCGTACTGTCACTGCCACAGTGCACCAATACAATCGTCCTTTCATTTGTTCCTCATTCACAAGCTTCTCAGTCAAAATGGCATGCAGTTGTTAACGGCATTTCATGTATAACACAAGCTTTTTGTTAATAAACAGACTCCATAAAATTTTCACTTCACATTTTGGAGAAATTGTAAATATTAGAAGGTCGTTTTCAAATATTTGTATTCAATTAGAACATTTTTTTATTCGAACACCCCTAAAAGAAATATGAAATTATGGGGTTATACGTGCCAAAACCATGATGTGATTATGAGGCACGCTGCATTGGGGAACTCTGGAAATGTGGACGGACCACCTGGGGTTATTTAACGTGCATTAAGTCTAAGTACACAGGCGTTTTCGGATTTTGCTCCCATCAAAATGCGGCCGTGGTGTGGATTCGATCCCCCAACCTCATGCTTAGCAGCCCAACACCATAGCCACTAAGCTACCACGGCAGGTATTTGAACACTCCTACATATTATAAAACACTAAAAACATAAAAAAAGGCAAAATCTCACGAACAATTGACATTTTCTGAAGTGGTTCGTATGAAGCGTTAGGTTTGCTGGCCTGTAATAAACATCTAAATGTATTGTCACTAAGCAACAGTGTAACGTGCATTTCAACTGCAATGCATGCATTTCCTTTCATTTATTGCACAGTGGGAAGTGTAGCATATGTAGGGTTCCACAGCTGTCATCGCTACGTTCATCCACTAGACAGTTATCTACGCCGGCTCACATCCTGTAAGTCATCCTTGCTGCACACTGCGGGTGCTCCAGATTAGACAAGGTGGAGAGATATGTGCACATTTTTGCGAAATCAGAGGCTGTCCTGAAGCACAGCTGTTAAGAAAATGGGGTCAGTTTGGCTCCATTCTTCGTGCCTAATGTGGACTCGGTAAAAGATTTGCACTCCAACGTTCACAGAAAACTTGTTGGGCGAGGGTTCTACTAAGTTAAAATACAACGAGCACTTGCCTAAGGCTGAAATAAACTGGCACATAATCGACATTTCAAGGTGAGTACGGGTCCCTTGTTCACAATAAAGAGGAGCGCGAGAGGGTCTGACTATTGTGAATAGGGACCAGTAATGGATTCAATAACAGCAATTATATGTGTGTTTCTTTCAACCTTGGGCGAGTGCTTGTGTCATTTTGACAGTGAATAATTCAAATGCACGGCTAACCTGAACACAGTGGGAACCGAGGCTCTCAGTGGGTGCTGCTAACAGGCGCCTCGGCAACAGGTAAAATGACATAATGTGATGCAGTGTACCAATTAATAGTGGTGGCATTTACACAGAGGGGCTGAGACAAGAGCGAATAGCACAAAAAAATTTCAGTGGCTCTTCGACCATTCTTGATCTTAAAATCTCTCCTGCATGATGAGCTGAGTCGGGCTAACCCAATGTTAAATTTATTTGTGAATTGACTTTTACTTCACTATACTCAACCTCTCTGCTTTATGCAAGTTCACAATGACTATGCAAAACACTGAGTTCATCTGTACACTAAGACATTCCAGAAGACAGGCTACCTCGCTGTTATATTTCAAAAGATTTGTGCACCAAAAATGTCAAGAGTTTCAAAGTGTTTTCTCATATTTGGGCAGCGTTGGCACACGAAATGTTTTCGACAGTTTCTCTAGGTTAAGTCAGCAGTTAATTTAGAATGCCATATGGTCCCTCATTGCCAACCTGCAATCTTTCAGACCCATGCAAACGCTGTGAAAATTCCTAACGTGGCAAGCTGGCGTGTAAACTTCGGAGCCGTCATGGCCACCGGTCTTTCGTTTCTGCCTCCTTTCTCGCTCATCAAGCTTCTCCTCACAGTAAGAGTGGCTGTTTTGTTATTGCAGAAGTGTGACCTACACCCCAATCAACCGAGGCATTTTCGATCGCAATTGAATTTCTCGATCATGACTGACTCCCTAGCAGTGTGCACAAGGTAGCCAACTGTGATCGAGTAATTTCTTTACGACCAGGCTTGACCATGACCAAAAGTGCCCCATGTGATGGGATATACCTAATACAGCTACAATCAATGCTCTTTAGTGTCCCTTTTAATCAAACATTTGCTAGAGCCACTGCTACTACAGGCGCCAGTTTAGTGGCGACAAGAAAATGCATGCGAGGTGATGTTAGCTATGGTCGATTATTCCCACAAGGGCTGCCCATAGCTAAGGCACATAGCATTCTCACAGCAGAATAATGTGGCAACCTCGGCTGACTGCTTAACATAAATTCACAGCCAAAAATTAATTTGCCTATGTTTCTTTTAAGTATTCTAAGTGGACAGAAATGGTGTCTGTGCATGCCCCGAGAGTGAAGTAGTGCCACGATTTCTTTTTGGAGCATTTGTGGTACCTATTCCAATTTGTGTACAGTCAGAAAAAAACTTTACAGGACACAGGTGCCACGACAGATGCGAATTTCTGCTCTGCTAAGCTTCTATGTTAACAGTTCACTGTGTAGGTTGCAAATGCTACTACAGATTAAAACATTTAATTTGAGGCTACGTGGCCAGGCTTTGTAGGAACTCAGCTTTATTGAGAATCCCACATCCCATAAACTTTTGTGGGCGACTCGACAATGACATTCCAAGCCAACACTTGGCATCGAGCTTATTGACTGGCTGAATGCTCGTCTTTCCTCAAATCCACGTATGGAACGCAACCGTTCACTACAGCAGAACCTCGTCAATACATTCCCATTACATTCTCAAAGCTTTTATGCTGTGAAATGCTAGTCCTATCTCGGAAATGCCAGCATAATCCATCACGCCGTGTGTATTTCCTTCGTATTTGTTACACCTGAATTCCTTGTTTCAATAAAAAAATTATAAATTCACTGATGCAGCACTGTCGGTTGGCAGCACCTGCACTGACCACCGCACGCGACCGCTGGAAATGGTCATTTTCCAGGTTTTTAATAGTCTGCCTTAATAGCCTGAACTTAGTGAGTTTTCAATATTTTGTAGCCTTTCTATTAAAGTTTGCGTAAATGTGCAGGTAGCTCTGCCCCATCTGCAGTGCCGGCGCAATTGTTATTGGATGTTTTGTTTCCCAGGTCATGTATTCTTTTCCCATAGTCTCCTGGGAGACGTGTACTCGGAATGGGATGCGCTTCTACATTATATATATGCAGTAGAACCCTGCCGATATATTTCTTAAGGGACCATGGAAAAGAATGCGTCGTCCGGGAAACATCCCATAGCACTTGCAGCAAGCACTGCGAACGAGCCGTAAGGCATAGTTTGTAGAGCTGCTGCAAACAAATTAATTGGCGGTGCAGGGAATCTGCAGGCCTCTAGGCATGCCCTAACTTGACCTTTTCACGGCTGGTCATTAGCTTAACGGAAACTGTTAGCTGTTCCCCACACACGTCTACCCTTACGTAACGAGTCCTCCTTATACGCTCGTGCTTCCGGGAGATTAAAGCTTGGAACTCCTCCATGTTTCTCCGGCAATTCGCGCAGCCGCCTGGGAAGAATCAAAGCGCCACAAACGACCCAAAAAAAGTAGCGACGATAAGACGCTCGCACGAAGTCAATTAAGCGCGCAATCTTCTCGCGTTTCCTTCTCGTCGTCCTTGTTTACCGGCCCGTGCTCAGGGACCTCTATCGCTCGTTCTAAGATCACGAGCACTCAAAGACTTCTCCGTGCATCAAACGCGCGCGCGCACTGATAATGACAAGATGCAAAACGCTTTTGTTCGCCCAAGTTTAGGTCCGAGTCGACCCGAGAGCACCACCATGGCTCCCTCGTGTGTGCGACATACGCCGCTTAACCATGACAGCCTTCAAATCGGAGCACCATGTCGCCTGTAGATTTACACAACGCTGTCTATTCGGCCGCACCGCTACACGACTGGTACAAAATAAGCTCGGCTTCGGCTGTCGCTAAAGGGCTCTTCGCGCCATCCTTGAATGACCGGCCATCTGTGACCTTGTGAGAGGTGCATGAAGTCGCGATTTTTTTCCCCAAACGTTAACAGGACACACACGGGCAACGTGTAAGCTCGATAGGGGATGAAGCATTGCAGCACAGACGGGACTCAAAACGATCAACGAAAGGCCCGCGGTCGCACCACCAGCTCGGCGAGTTGTGACCGCGGTCACACAACAGGCAAGAAGCCTCCTACGGCCTTGCCGCGCGCAAGGCGACGAGATTGGCACTCACTCGTCTCGGCCACAGCTGCGGCGGCGACGGACAGTGCGTACTTGTAGAAGAAGCTGTCGATGTAGCGCGGCTCGGACGGGATGCGGGCGATGGTAGCGGCCATGGCGACGGGGTAGCCAAGAAACAAAATAATCGTCGATCAGGAGAAGCGGTGTCTTCGGAAGCAGCGTGCTCTGACCAACGCGTCGCCGGCCATCACCGTGCGGCGCGGCCGGCTTTCTCCTTCGCGCGAAGAGGTAGGACTACGAGCCGTCCTTCGGACTTTTAGAAGGGTCGGGTATACGGGGTCGCCAGCACCTTGCTCGCCGCCGGTGCAGCATACCCGTCGCTCCCGCTAGATGCGCGCAGGCGTCGCCAGCTGTGCGGCGGCCGCCGCGGCACCGGATGTAGTGTGACGAAAGAAAAACCGGAAGCCAGCTTGTACAACTCATGGATAAACTGAAGTGAGCTGGAACACTGGTTATAATGGGTGTATTGAAAGTCACTGAATTTGCGTTATATAGTTCTTTTTTCGCTGTTTGTCGAATGACATTAACAAAGCGACTTATTCCAGCTCTGGTTAAAGATGCGAAGCTAGTAATACCACAGAGTACACTGCAATGTTCTCTGTAGTTTGTGCGCTTTGTATAAGAGGCAATAACTCACAAACTTTTATTAGAGTCTGATCAGTGCGCAAGCATTTTTTTTTCTTTCTTTCTAACATTCGTCATTTGGGGCAACATTTGTTCAGTTCTCGCAACGCCTCAACAGAATGGATAGATTTGTCCATCGTGTGGGTAAGCAAGTAGTTAAAAACAAGAAACTCTATGGCTAGAAATAATAAATATAAATCAGGTAAACAAATAAAAATGAAATTACGCGAAGATTCACGTTAACTACTGATTCAATCACAGGCTCTCAAGCAGTAAAAAGAATTCTTTGAAGTGTTTGTGTTTTGAAGGCCTTGAGCACATGATCTCGGGTGCCAAAGTCCAAAATCTCTACTGCGTCCGCTTCATCAAATAGTGCCGCATATCTGAGTTGCGTATTTAGCCAGAAATTAATAATACATGCACGTAATTGCGCACAATAAAATATAATAAGGTTTTATGCCTGCATTTATTAGACGTAGGTTGCATAAATGAGAGCAGCGTTCGCAGCGTGCAAGTTGAGGCGGCGAGTGACTCAGACCTACTTTACCCGCGACAAGTGTCCATCCGCAGTGATCCTGCGCGCTCGGTGGCTGTTGCTGCGTTCGGTTGTTCCTCGAAATGAAAAGTGTGCGTTGATCGAGGAGTGCTCGTGCGGTGTGGTTTCTTCGTTCTACGTCGTCCAAGTCTTGTGCAGCTCGGATTACAATTTCGGGATCGTCGGATCTGCACGTGCTCCTTGTGCTCTCTCTCGAGGTGTGTTTCTGTGCTCCGAGCCGCGTAACAATCAACTAGAGGAAGACGCGCGCCAGCGGGCTACCGACGTTTGGGGTCGTGATTTCACTACGGCGTTCCCGTCGGGGAACTGGTGCACTTCGCTAGGCCTCGCGACCAAGAAGAGAGTCATTCGTGAGCGAAAGTGAGCAGCCACAGGGGCTCGGCGCAAGTCGGAGAAGCATGGAAGCCATCGCGAAACACGACTTCACGGCGACGGCCGACGACGAACTGAGCTTTCGCAAGGGCCAAGTGTTGAAGGTGAGGCGGTGGGCTTTTCCGCCGAACCGCTGCGAGCAGCTCTCCTGACGGCGGTGGTGCCCGTGTTTTGATTGTTGTGTTGTGTGCAGCCGAGCGCGTTGACGGCATTCGACTCGCTTATGAGCAGCTCCGCTGTACGTATACGTGCTACGTACGGCTGGTTGGCCTGTTGACGCTGCTCCCGTCTCGCTAGTGACGATACCGTGTCTCGCCCCGTTCTCCTGCTCCTTTATTTATTCTTATTTTGTTTTTGTAGTTCCTCGCCTATGACGTGAATGGCTTTTTCTATCGCGGCGATAACTGGGCCGACAACGAACGTCGGCGTGCGGGGCAAAAGATGGGCGCATTTGCCAGTGCGAATTCTCTTGTCTAGCGGGGGCAAGCAGCCCTCTGGCGTCGTGAAAGAATTTTTAAAGAATGATATAATACAGGCGGAGGAAAGCGAGGCGCCGTTGCTGCTGGCTTTTTGAAAGGCGGTCGTTCTTGCGCGTATGCATGGCATTCCGAGTCTTTGTCGGCCTGATTTGCTCGGCGGGCTTGTCGCGACGACGTCCGTCCCCCACTTGCTTCCCCGGCGTTGCGACAGGTCCTCGCATTGTGGGGAGAAGGGGCACGGACGACCCCTCCCATGAGCAGCGAATTTCGTGTTCTTTTTTTTTTTTTTTTTTCTCGTACCGCTGCTTTAGACAAGAGGTAGCCGTGCTCGTGGCGTCGTGTAATGATGCTAGGGATCGGAGGAGGAAAGAAAAACGCTTTCTTTTTGTTGTCGCCGCTTTGATGTTGCTTTGGTTCGCCGACACGGCTGAGCTCGGCCCAACGCGCCGTAACCGCGCTCTGCAGCTGAGATTTGTTGCTTTCCAAGTTCGCCGCATCAGCGGCAGCAGCCAACAAGTGTTTTCTTCGTTTGACCGTCTACCGGCTGCCTTCTCGTTCCGCTTTCGTCGGGTCATGCCAGCTGGCTGGGCCTCCATGCCTTCTATGCGGGTTAATCCGATCACCGTGCTGGTCTTTGACCTAGAGGTTTCAGGCTCCAAGTGTTATCTCCTTGTCTGGCAGTGGTCCTTTTTTTTTTTTTTTTTTTTGTCGTGTGTTCGACAGTTAGCTCTAATGTGTTTGTGCAGGGAAGTCGTCGCTCTGCGAGGGAATCGTCTTCCTACTGCTTTCTTTTTTTCAGGACGGTTCGGTAACTCGCGGGACCAGCGATTTTCAGTAGCAGTAGTTGCAAACCAGTTGGTCTTCTCGGCATTCTTGAAAGAACGCGCAGAAACCGGCGCGGGAGCAAGGAACTTGTTTTTGCAGATCGGGGACCGGGTGACCTCGGTGAAACCGTTGAGAAAGAAAAGAAACACGGGCATGTCTTTTTTTTTTTTCGGAAGTATCGGGTTCGTCGAAATCTTGGACTGCCGTGCGCTATCTCGACGTCCTTTCTAGAAGGGGACGCGACTGCCTCCAGCTGCTGCTTCTGTGGTGTCGCGTTGCGTGCCACCATCACTTCTGCTAGGTCCGGGCAAAGTTTCAATGTATTTTCCTAGTTTGATAGTGCGATCTTGCGGGAGAGAGCTACAAGTGCGCGATTTGTAGTCTTTCTTTATCGGTTACTAAGTGGCACGTATACTTCACGGAGTTGCGCAGACCGCGACAGAAACAAAACTGCCATCTGACAGTTTGGCCAATGCCTCCTTTGGCGCAGCCACTGAAGTCGGTATCCTACGCAGAAGCTCTCTGGGAAACCCACTTACCCCCTCCCCTGTTGGTAGCTGATAAACAGCACTTTTGCGAAGTTATACGGGTGTTCCGTGGTTCTAACCAATTTGCCGTTCTTGTTATCTTAATTGTAAACTGACTACCTCGGAGGCTGGTTCCGCAACTTGTGCATGGTGCCACGGTGATTACGTCACTCCAAAACTGAACCCGAAAGCGCGCCCTTCCAACTCTGCTGAGGCTGGTGTTGACTGAACACTGTTCTAGGTGGTCTTGGATGGGCGCGTTTTCAGGCCCAGTTTCGGAGGAGCCAATGAACCAGCCCTGCCGGATTGAGCAGCGTGTATCGACGTCGTTCTCTAGATACAACACGAAAGAACCGCCATAACGAAGAAAAAAAAAACGTAGGGGGATTTGATACAGTTCCGCTTTGCGTTGTCAAGTACGCAACATCTCTGCCGATTTGTGTAACAAGGAAGTAAGCTGGTAAAGCTATTTTTGCAGGAATTAGTCGTAGCAGCAGTGGTCCAAACGACAAATGCAGTCTCGTCGTCATTGGGTTGCAATTACCGAGAACGAGTTTCGTCCTGATTGCAGCCTAAAAATACGCCGGCAATAATGGTTACATGTAGTTTGCCTAGCGCAAAACGCACCCTCTTGAAAAAGAAAATAATAAGAAAGGGAAGAAGAAATTCATGTACAAATTGTAGCTACCGCCATCAAACAAATTTCGGCCGAATTTCGAACTTGGCTTCCACCAGCCCGAACAGCCGCCTTTTCCGACGCGCCGTTCGTCGGCTATGTTTCGTCTGTCGAGGTCGCGGGTTCGAACTTCGATTCCCAGCATTTAACGGCCGCATTCCTCTGTAGATGGCCACCAGGCGTGCCGTGTCGACATTTCATTTTTTCCGCTAAATTTTTACAAACACCTTATCGTTTATTTTCGTATGGCCTTTAAGGCCGTTATTGCATTCGAGTAGGAGTGAGGCTTTTTTTTTTCTACCTCACTTTTAATTTCTTTTTTGATAAGTGCAGAAATAACGAGACTCTCGGGTACCTAACGCAAAAACCGTTCGCGTACTTAGATTTAGGTGTACGTTAAAAAATGTCAGGTGGTCCAAATTAAATCGGAACCCCGATTACCCACCGTACAGTCGTCTGGAGACTTCAAGCGTCGCATTGTATTATTAATTTTTTTTCCAAAAGATGACCTTCGTTCGCGTACGACGGGTGCATTACGCTCGCCGGCGAAGAGTCGTTTCTCGCGGGGCCGCCGGTTGGCAGATCAGCCGCGCGACCTACTCACGAGGTGGCATATTGATTGGGACCCGCCTCTTCTTGTTACAGCCCACAGTCCGAAGGATTTTTGCTTCCTCGTGGAGCCGGCGTTGCCGGCATGGCAGGTCGCGGCGAGCCTTGGGGGCTTCTTTTCTTAGCGCCGTTAGTTCTTTAGTTTCTTTAATTTCGTTTCTTCTTCGAGCGGCTTGTTTCTGTCTGCATGTTCTTTCTTTTGTTTTTTCTCCCCCCATCGCGAGCAAGTGATGAGCCTGGGCTAAAAATAAGCCCCGCTCGGGGAAGTCGCGCCGGCTGTGCGGAACGGGGGCGGAATCTGGAGAACTGGGGCTCTCGCTTCTGTCTAAGCCGAGCCGTCTGTGCTTGCCTAAGCCAAAGCCGACTTGGGAAAACGTGTCTCTCTTAAAACTCCCGGCGTTCTCGCGGTCCCACTTACGGATGCGAAATAGGGTGAAGGTTCGACTTCCGGCCGCATTCCGATGGTGCGATGCACGAGAACGCTTGTCCAGCGTGCCGTGGTTTTAAAGGACGTTTGCTGGTTAAAATTAAAAATTAATCCGGACACTTGACGCCCGGAGAAAAAACGTGCGCGGACGCAGCCGCCCACCGTGCTGGTGCACCGACATGGCGCCGAAGATGACGTCAGTGCGAGCCATCTATAAGTTGATTAGCCGTTAACAATACCAAAAAATACCACGCTGCCGTGACAGCAGGCCTGATAAGCCAGAAAAGAGGCTAAAAAAAAATGTACAGTTGGGGACGCCCTCTGACAGCTCCCGCACCAACTTGCCGTGACGTCATGGGTTTCTACGTCGTCTGCTAGGGCCTAGTTAATCTCTAATCAATTAAAGCAGACGACATCGTGTTCTAAAGGAGCGCAAAACTGAACTTAGCAAATTTTGAAGACCTTTACTTCGCCATGTGCACAACTGCCCAAATGCGAGAAAATAAGGTTGGCACCAGTGGCGACATCACAGAGACGTACCGTTGCTGGAGTTTTGGCACGAAATCCAATAGGGAAAAATTTGGCCCCCATTTTTTTTCTCCCATCTCTTACCACACGAATAATGACAGCACTTTTGAAATATTTATCAGCCTAAACTGATTCGGTGTTTCTCTTCAGTGTCCCTTTAAAAGGGGGCACCAAAAGGAAACAATAAATCATTTTAGAACTGTAGACTGATAGAAATATTACTTCAGAATTCTGTTTCTGTTAATTTTTCGTTAATGGTTTGAGTATTAGAAGGGAAAGCAAAAATCAGTCCCACATTTTAAATTTCATTCCGAAACCCCACTTGGTAGATCTCTGATGCCATGGATTTTATAATGTTTTTCTTGTATTTGAGCGGTTGTAACGCAGTGAATGCATTCAAAGCTTGTTACATTCAGTCTGTCTTGGCTAGTTCAGAATTCAAGTAAGTCCAATAAGAAAATTAACTAGGCCCGAGCACACATTGTTAATATCCATTATGTCGCAGTACGAGTTGCTTTGGGAACTTCGGAAGTGGGATTGCCACCAATCTTTTGTTTTGGCATCTCTTCTGGCTTATGAAACCCTCCTCTCACATTAAAGTTTTTTGGTGCACATTTTACAATCACTTACATAATATCGGTATGGTATGGTTGTGCGGCAACAACTTGTGTTGTTGAGGGACCACCAATGTCATGATTCTGACTTGGACTGCAACCACTGGTTTGGTACGCTAACATTACATATGTCCGTTTGATATTCTCCTGTGTTCAGCACGATCTGCCATGAAGGCGCTGCTGTGGTACTTAAAACACGCAGGACTTTTTGACAGATTGTGACTGTACACTGTGTGACGTAGGATTGTATGGTGACACTGTGTAAGACTAGGAACATCTTTGCGGGCTGTGTGACAGTGCCCAGAGAAACAGTTCGTGTGTACGTGCATGTGTAGGGCTTGAAATCGAGGGTTCGACGGAAGCCCGTCTGGTCGGGATGAAGCATTGAAGACATAAAACGAAGGACACCGACCAACAGAAGTGCTAAAAAATGAATGAATCTAAAAGAGGTTTCGGCTTCGCTACGGAAGCCTTGTTCACAATGGGATGACGGAAGGTTCATGGAAGCTTATGTATGCTACAGAACGTGATGTAAGCAGCGCGTGTATGACGGGCGGCAGGGTTCCCTCATTTCGATTGAGCTTGTGACGTGTTTTTTGTATCTCCAGTGATTCCAGATACAGCCACGATTTTAGGTTTCTTTCGTGGCCGATAATTTTCGAGCGATCCCAGTTGATCCTGTGGCCCGTTGTATCCGTGTGCTCGGCAAGGGCAGTGTGTAGGGTTTGCTTTCCTTTTCTTTATCCTTCTCTCTCTCATCTATCGCATCCCCTTGCCCTTCCCCCAGTACAGGGTAGCCAATCGGAGATAATCTCTGGTTAACCTCTCTCTCTCTCTCTCTCTCTCTCTCTCTCTCTCTCTCTCTCTCTCTCTCCAGTCTCTCTTTCTTTCATGAAAAATGTCACAGATTTTCTAACAATATGACCTGGCAAAAATCAAGGGTCTTTGTATCTCCAAATAAATGAATTATCTGAAGACTACACTCCATTTCACACATAGCAGGCCGTGCTGTGGATGATAGACCAACTTTTCACACTTTCTGCATTTGTGACTAAGTAGTGGCACGTTTGCCACAACAGCAAAAAAAATATAAATGTGCTAGGTGATTTGGCGTCACATTGACATCATCGGTTACAGTCATAATACATAAAGCAATTATCACATAGAGAACATCGCATATTCGAACCATGACCACAGAACGATGAGGGGAGTGTCACCTTTGCCCAACTGCACCTGTTGCAGAGCTTGCAGAGCGCGCCACCTGTATTCGCGACCGGTACATATTGCACCAACATACTGGAAGCTCAGTGCGCACAAACTATACTTGACTTTGTGCATTGCCTCCTTTACTAGATGCCTGCCGCATGAGCTTATGACCCAGTTCTGTGCCCTCTTCCTTTCCTCCTCTCCGCAAAAGAAGACGAGCGCCGCTTGTGGCAAATACTTACAACCTACTGTACTGTGCAGTAAGTAGGTTGCAAATGCTTGCAACCTACTTACTGTGGCCTCCGAGATTACTGTAGGGTCTGTTACTGGGATTCTTGGCGGCAGCAAGCACGGCGCACTACGGAACGGGGGCTGCGAGCGCAAGGTCATGTTCTATTCGCAACTACAGTGGCCACATTGGAATGGCAGTGGAACTTAAAAAAACATCACTTGCCAAGTTTTGGGTGTCCGATAAAGAAATCCTGGTGGGGAAAATTTTTTCAGAGCTCCCTTACTATGGTGGTCTAGCTTTCATAGCACTAGTCTAACGTTGGAACGTTTAGTCCCTTGAATCAATCAGTCAACTAAGTTTTGCTCCTACCATTTGCTAGAGGTTGGTCTGATTTAAATTGGTTTGCCTATTGCTTGGTTAGAGCAGGTGTGTTTATTGCGCTTTCTACGTTCTCTGTTGCACGGAGAGTGTATTTGTTTTCCGCGTATGTGAGTGGACAAAGTTGTAGTGGGCACAGAGCCCAAAGCATTTGTTTCAAATGCATCACTGTGGATAAGTGAACTTCGTACACGCTTTTAAATTGCTTATCCTCGCTACTTTCACATATTTTGGTGGGCTGCTGATCATCTCCTTGGTGGTTCTTGTAAGGTATTCAAAATCCAAACATGCTTTGGCTCCACTTGGCTTAATATAAGTGTAACCAGATTCCTTTGTTAACCATTACGATCACTATACTGTTTATGTACACTTCAAGTGAAACCTTTAGCCATATCCACTTACCCTGGGTGATGAGGCTATATTTTTCGTAAATTGATGTCCAAGCCGAATACACTTACTGGGATGTGTAGGGAATATGTGAATTCTTTTATTGGCATGTTTTCTGGAAATATATGCCCGCATATGTTCTAATGCCGCTTGCAGCCATATTTTGGCCCAGTTTTTAAAGCACTCTTTGGGCCTGTGATCTTTTTTCTCCCTTTCATGGCCTGAAGACATACCTGCAATTTGCTAAAGACATGCAATGCCTGCTGTTGCAGGTGCTGAACATGGAGGACGACATGAACTGGTACCGGGCTGAGCTAGATTCCAAGGAGGGCCTCATCCCTAGCAACTACATCGAGATGAAGAAGCACGAGTGAGTATTGCGCCCTTCCTTTTAAGTTACGTTGAAAGGGCAGCTCACACTTAGCTCCAGGAAGCATGCATTTGAGGAGCACACATCACAAGGCATTCATACTTGGCAAACAATTGTTGAGCAAGGAACGTCACTGGCTTTCCTTTGTATCGTTTTTATGTGCACGTTGCTCAGTTTTCCTCCACCTACGCATAGCTTGCTCTGCTCCTCCCCCATTGAGAGGTGTGGGAGAGGGAGCTATGCACACATAAAATTGTTGCCAAGGAAAGTATTTGCTGCCTTGAAGAAGACAGGTTCCCGTGTCGAAAAGTTGGCTCCAGCGACGTTTCTTGCTCTACCAGTGGCAATCACTTTGAGCCTCTGTCCTGTTTGGCTCCATACTTGGCAAGTGTGTCATGCGTGACAGCAGACGGCAGCAAGTTCCTGCCTCTCTAACATTCGGAGTGTACAATTTCTCTGTGTTTTCCCAAATGAACTAACAATGAACTGAGCGAAGTTTCTGAAGCGAAGCTTTCTTGACTTTTTCACCCCATTTCGTAAGGTGAGGCTACTGGCAAACTGTGCAAAGGCTGAAGACAGTGTAGTCAAAGGTGGCGATTTGGTAGGCTGAACCTGATACCAGTGCACAATGTGTGGTCTCGCGAGGATTTTAGTGTGGTTTGTAATGTGGGTCGTCTGAATCGGTTTAAGTGTGGCAGCACCCACACACCTCATAGCATTTGAACGATACAGCTAACCAGCGAATGCCCTTAGCAGCATATCTCGGCAGGTTTACGAGAAAGCTATCGCTTAACTGTGACAGTCATCCTCATGGTTTCTGCCCAACTTTTTCTCTGACACGAAGATCAATGCTGATCGATATAGAGTGAGTTTCCATGTGCCAGTGGTCATTTGGATGAATAGTGCACAGAGCAGCAATAAAACATGCACAAATCCTAAAATTCAATGAAGTTTGTGACATATACTGACATGACCGGTGCCATGTTTGGCGTGCAAAACTCGGAAGGGAAAGTTTGTCCCTTGTCTGCTTTGATCACAGTGGACATTTTTTTTTTAACAGTTGGACAGTTCTGAAATGACAAGGAAGGCACAGATTTGGCTAAAAATTTAAGGAAGCATCACATCCACTTACTGAGTAGATGAGGTTGTCTGATTCTAGTGCTTTTAGTCAACATCGGCACCACTGAGTCGTGCTTTTTTGCATGACGACGACATTTCCTGCCAAATTAAGGCTCTTTTAGCACTTAAAACGTCCTGAACAACAGAAATGGCTATGCTCGAATTATTGTGATAACCATAAGATGATACACTCATTGAATACTGAATACTGTTTCTGGAACCAGGCATATATTGCAACTTCCACAAGGATATCTGTCTTGGAGTAGTTTGTGGGTCAGTTCTGGGAATCGCCGCAAATTCCAAGTTGTACGCGTCACAAGCACGAACGTGAAGATCATCAGTTTTGTGTTATGAGCCAGTTGTGATTTCCATGGGTTCCTAGTGCCTTTACCTTCTATGCGGTGACTAAGTTGCCATGGCAGTCTGCTTTGGAGCACAGAGTCACAGATTCAGTGACCAGCTGCGGCTGTTGCATTTCACCTCCTTCTGAATCATGTTTGACAGTTCGGATGCACCTTAACACGTTCATTGCACCATGGGTCTCTGGGGGGGGTCATGCAGCAGTTACCTTCCTTGTGCGACTGTTCCAAGCTTTCCTGCCGAGCGCAAGCGACATCTTTGCTAGAAATCAACAGGCAGCAAAAATCATTGTTGCTTCTTATCTGTGGGTTTTTCGCGCAACCTCTCTAGACTTTGAGGAAGTTTCAAAGAATCACAACTGCCGGGTAACTAACCGGTAGGCCATCATGCACAGGAATCAAGACTTCAAAAAGTGGTGCCACAGCGATCGTGTTAAACGAAGGACCCTTGGTGGCCAAAATTAACCCGCAAGTTGACCCCTCTACGCCTCCTCCCCTCATAGTCCTCTGTGCAGCAGCTTTGGGACATTAAACCCCTCAGTTTAGCCTAATAGCTTCATGGTCTATACATAACCTGGTATCAACACGTGCGCTCAGCCTCTGCGCTGCTTTTCCGGGCCCACTGCCATTGTTTGTGGGCATTCTTCATCCAGCCCTGCTCTCTCTACCACATAGAGCCAGGCCAAATGTGTTGTTGCGTCTTCTATGTGATTTCTTAGCCTCATGGTAACAGTTGCTGCTATTGGTCAGAGCTGTTGCTCTTAGTTCCATTTTGCTAATCACGGCCGGCTTAAGTGGAGTTCAAGTAAGCACGCAAGCTGGGCAGTGCCAACCTGCTGCCGCATTAAGGGGGGAAAAAGCACCCGAGTGACCTGGCTCTCTTAGAATACAGGAAAATGGCTGCTTTAATTTTCGTCACGTGGCTTTTGCAGCACTGAATGTAGACCTCTTCAATCGGCTATTGCAGTGAGTTCATGATCAGTTGAAGTTTGGCTGCATTGGTGGTGGGATGGTAGCTGCTCATGGTTTGTTGGCTTCTCCGTCATGCATTGCGATTGTAGTTAACTCATTACAGCTGGAGCGTCCACAGTTTTTTGTTCTCGCTTTTTCTCTTTATGTTGAAAAATTCGGCTGATGTCATTGCACGTTTTGCGCTTTGTGCGTGGTTCTCATTTTTTTGTTTTGTTTTTTTTCCGTTATGCAAGCCACTGGCAACCCTCGAGGTTTTGAATGCATAAAGCTGTGACTTAAAGCAAGTGTGCGGTGGCACCCTGTCCCCTTTCTTTTTGCAATAGCCAACATTTTTGCACCAATGAAACACAGTTTTGAAACAGTATACTGATTTAACATTTCCCTTTAGTGACACCTCAAGGTGTCACTGATGGCAGATTTGACTGGTCACTTCTAAGCACCATTGCAGTGCAGCTTACATTGGCTGGTCGAAATTGAGGGCTCAGAACATGTTTGCCTTGCTCACTCAGAGCACCACACTCAAGCTGAGAGTGCTCTGTAGGTGCCTTTACCGTTAAACTGGGAATCTGACTGAGAGCTGATCGAATTCTGATCAAGTGGCGTCTCTGATTTCTTTGGAAGCAGCTGAATGTTCGGCGTGGGCATTTCTTTATGGCTCTGATGTCGGGAGGTCTCGGCATTGCTGCTAATAGACTCGGAGCGCCGTAGCAACGAGTCAAATGTGCTATTATTTGTGCATGTAGTCATGGTTATTTTTTACAATACTCCATAGACCTTGCCAAGAGAGATTCACATGTGCTAGGGCAGGCAGCATAGGCATTCTGTGCACGCCTATGCTGTCGGAAGTCCGACAGGTAGGAAGCCGGTAGTTCGAGAGAAAAAGTTGTGGCTGTTTAATTGAAATATTTCCAGTGCCTAAGAATGAATTGGAAGCGAGCATGACAGATGGTGTGGTGATCTTCAGAGTAGGGTAGTGCTGGCTTGCAGCAGCATTAATAATAATGATTACAAAAGTGCCCAAGTGGCCTCTCTTTGTTACAGCTAAATGACAGCTTTAATTTTTATCGCTTTGATTTTGTGGCATTGGAAGTAATTAACAGAAAAGTTGCATGCCTATCACTACCAATCGCAATTTCATAGGATGTAGCTGCTGACAGAGGTAATCAAGCTCTTTGGCATGCACTACAATTTTTTGTAGCATTGAAAGTGACTGTGATTCTTTAATCATTTTCTTTATTTGGTATGACTGTAATTTGTGCTACATCTATTACCTGCAGCTGGTATTATGGACGCATTACACGAGCCGACGCAGAGAAGCTGCTGTCGAATAAGCACGAGGGAGCCTTCCTGATTCGCGTCAGCGAGAGCTCACCGGGTGATTTCTCCCTCTCAGTTCGCTGTGGTGACGGTGTCCAGCACTTCAAGGTGCGTCGGTCTTTCTTGTATGAGTGTGTCCGCTAGCTTGAGTGCTCAATGACGGCACAGTCTTTTTTAACACATACCGTGGAGCAAATTGAACAAGTGTTGCGCAAGTCTCCCTTGTGTCAAACCTGAAATTGCCCCCAGAATGCTCAGCTTATCATTTGAATGGTTTGGAGACGTCTTTGTATTCAATGTTTTTATTTTATGGACAGAGTTCTTCTATGCTAAAGGGATTTCCGAGACCTCTTTACATTCATTGGTCCTAGCTGCTTGACAACCAGTGCTTCTGACCATAGCCTTAAAGTCTAGGGATCTAAGCTAAAAACTGACCGTAAAACTGCTTCCTCTGTCGACATTCCCAAGTTCCACGGTCATTTGCAAGAAGCAAAATACTTGTCCAAAATACTCTGAAAAACAAGTGGAATATTTTGTTTAAGGAATTCTACAAGTTGAGATGCATTGTAATAGGTCATGCTTCATGCAGTGTATCTTTTCGTGCAATGTGGGGGGTGGCTGAATTTAAAAAATAAAAAAGCTGAAGAAGAAAACAAGAATGTAGGTTGCCACAGATTGCAGCCACAAGTTGCCACATATTTCCCACAGGCTCGACCCTTGACTTCTGCAGATGATGCATCACTCGATTAATTGGCAACGTCGCTAGTTCAGGGACACCAACTCACCTTTTGGAAGTATCCAATGCCTAGACGCGACCTGGCTTGCCGCGAGACACGTTTTTATGACCCTCTCTTGCCCAACCGAATGTGTGCAGGTGCTACGAGACACGATGGGCAAGTTCTTCCTGTGGGTGGTGAAGTTTGCCTCGCTCAACGAGCTGGTCGAGTACCACCGGTCGGCTTCTGTCAGCCGCTCCCAGGACATCAAGCTTCGCGACATGCACCCCGAGGAGGTGAGGATGGTTGCACCTGGTGCTCACTTGTCGTTTAACAGAGGCTCACATTTGTTGCTGCCCTGCAGCTACACTTAGCCGCTTCATGAGACATGCAATCAGAGCACACATTTTGCCTGATGCATGTAAGATGATTGGGCAGGAAGTCGGGTAGTAAAGATAGCCCAAGTACGTACGGTCCAGCGAAGATGCCGACCTTCTTTCCTCCTCATCAGCATTTGCAGGAAAGCAGGAGTATCACCGGTGGTACCACCGGTGGTAACAAGTGATGATCATGCATGCGCATAATGAATTTCATCAATCTGCAGTAAGCTGTGCATGTGGATAGTGTGGTTTAGCGCACTATGGGACACTGTAGAAGTGTTCTGCACAATACCCAGCAGCAAGAAGCTTCTTATATACACAGTGTAGACTGCTTATAACGGAAGTCACCAGAGTCATGAATATCTTAACTACCGTATTTACTCACATAATGATCGCACTCGCGTAATGATCACACCCCTGAATTTTGTCGTCAAAATTCAATTTTTTTATTTCCCGTGTAATGATCGCACCCTGAACTTGCCGCAGCAATATGTTGTTTGCCAAGTCTAGCTAATATTGATCGTGCTTACCGTCTGTCGAACGCTATGCGAACGACTCTTCAAGACAAACCAAGTGGTCTGCACGCACCAAACATTCTTAAGTAGATGCCTGATTTCATTTACTTTCATCACTTTCTGCACTTCCATGACTAAAAAAAGGCTGCAACCAAACTTGCCTTTATTATGTGTAGGCTTTATAATGGTTTTTGTCAACAACAACAAAAAAGGCGCCTTTCGATTCTTCTCATCTGCACTTGTGGGCGCGCAACGAATCGCAAGCGGCAGCGATAGTAGCCACGTTTACACTGATACGTTAAAAGTGTACCCTATTAATACGCCGACGCTTGTAACACAGCTAAGATGTTCGCCCACCTTAGCGGTAATGTGCCGTATTAGGATTGTAGTGAAGACAAATGACGTAGTTTCCGCAGCGTGCCGGCCATGTGTTTCTATGTCACTGGCAGCTAAGCACGCCCGTCTGTTTCTGTCCCCTCAAAGTAAACATGGCTACGTTATTGCCGCAAACTTGCCGATATTAACATTATTATTCATTACTGATACGGAAGAAACTGTTTCAATGCACGTAATGTACTCACAAGAAGAAGAAAAAATTGCGTTCGGTGCGTTCGGCTTGCTCCGCCAGTCGCAATTTTTGTTTTGGTGTCCTGTAGCAAACGCGGGACGAAAAAAAATTTTTTTTTTTCGCGGGAAATTTAACTCATGTAATGATCGCACCCCTGATTTTGAGTAAATTTTTCTGACAAAAAAGTGCGATCATTATGCGAGTAAATACGGTATAAGCAATACGACGCTGCATATAGTGAAAGCAGTTTTCAAAGCTTGCGCACATGCAAAGCACATGTAGATGAAACAGCATGCATATCCAACAATTGAAGCATTCAGCGGGGATGTTTGCATGCTTTTAATTTCGTGGACATTCAAAGGCTAATGCCCAAGGACCATTTGAGCCAGTATTTGCATAAAGCAGACAAAGTAACAAAAGTAAAGATGCAAAATGGGAAAGTATTTACTTTCAGGAAAGACTGAAGACCAACAACACGCATGCGTTGCCAAGCGCATGCCCGTATGAGTGCCTGGATAGTAGTGTCATGCCTGAATGAAGTATGCATTGGACAAAACAAACCTATGTTCTCTAGTCTAAAGAACTAGTATGTGAATGAAACACACCATTCCCTCTCTCAAACACACAGTTCAGTGTGGAAAGGGAAGTGCACCTTCTGGTTTGGTTTTTAGTGATCTCATTTCATTCTGGCGTGGTAGTACACTGTCCGCTAAGAGCCATTACCTGATGGCCTAGTAGACCCTGCTGACCCTCACTCAAACACGGGATGCCACGCACAGGAGGCTATCCCCGGAGTGCAACCTCAGCCACGGCATCAGCGCGTATTGACACCGCTCAAGGTTCCGACAGGAAATGACCCTGCCCAGACAGCTAGACTTGGAGCTGGTGGACAGGAAGACAAGAGCCAGGTATTTACGCTCTACCTCGCCAGTCAACGACTTCTGCTGCCAGACAGCTTGCTGTACGCTCGGCCGATGCCGAAGACGCTTTTTTTTGTCTTTCGTTTCGTAAGAAGGCCACTTTTCCTACGAGGGACGGTCACTGGGATGCCACCTCGTCTTGCCCTCATTTCGGCTACTTGCCATTGGCTGCCAAGTGACCTGGCAGAACTCTGCAATGTCTGCTTCAATCAACGTCGTCTGCTTACTGTGGCTGCTCTGTTGCGTCCCGTGTTGCGTGCCTCGTCCCTTTCTTTTGCGTTGCTGCTTTGCCTCAGAGCTTCGAATTGCAGAGGGCCACTTGCATTCCTGTGGTTTAATGACCGATTTGATCTCCCCTGTTCGCTGCTTTTGCTGCGAACGTGGCTGAAGACATAAAATGCCAAAGCAGCATTTGCCCTTTCCGCAGCAAACATTTTTCGGCAGGCACCTGGTGCTGAGTTGCTCAACTTTAGCTGACATCGTGGGAACCTTGATGATGATTTGGATGCACTGGTGACTACTTCTCCAGCTGTGTCACAAGTTTGCAGAACAAGTTGTAGCCAGTTACTTGCTTCAGGCCTGCAGGTAGTGGGGCAAATTCAAAAGCAGCAATTGCATGATGCTACCATCGCCTTGCTAGTATTTAGCTACAAAGCTGAGCAGGTGGAAAACTACAGGTTGAGACAGTTGCTCCAGAAGAGTTACAACTTCTTTCACTCTTTGTCATGTCTAGACATCTCTCTGGCATTGACTGCAGCTGCTGTGATAAACACAAAACTTTGAACCTGGAATGCACAGCACACCATACAGTTTTTGTGGGTCTTAATTTTAATGTTGTTTCTAAAGGGTTTCTCCGCACTATGCTGGTGTGTCTATGACCAGTGTGGCCACGTGAGATCTGAAATTGCACACCAGGGTGTGTGATAAAAACTCTGGAAAGCCCCCTCAACTTGCTGCAATTAGTTTCGACCTGGAAGACGTGTCGCCAGCACGGTTATGGCTGCAGCCCACGCCTGTGTTGTGCACTGGGGTAATGGCCTTTCTTGTAAAAGGTCCACTGACAGGCTGCCTAATCAGAAGGGCGGTGCATTCACAGAATCCTTTTTCTGCTCACCTGATTGCAAGCATCTCAAAACGACCTTGCCATGTGCAGAGTGGATCACCCAGTCTGTAGGAAACGAGCTTGTTTCTGGCAATGTTCCCGAGACGAGCAGAACTGAAGCTTGCGGATACCATATTATTTGATTATGAGAGTTGCCTGTTGAAATCTTTCACTTCACCGTCCATCGCCGTGGTGGTGCACTTAGAAGTGTCCTTGGTTGCAGTCCACTAATTGACTGCACTTGTATTAGTCCTAGTCGCCTATACTCTTGAGTGCAGTTGTCAAGCCGATGCCTTCAAGATGGCAGCGTTGTGGAGGCAGATGTGAAGGAGCTACAACGTGGGATGTTCGGAACTTCCTTCGTCTGGTTTTGGGGCTGAGCCAATGGGTAAACAAAGGCTTGTTTGGTCTCTGGCTGCAGTGGCCACATTTAGACTTGTTGCATAGGTGCTCGTCTTCTCGTGCGGACTAAAAAGACCACAGGCAATCAGAACCAAAGCCCTTTTTGCCTTGAAATACACTTTGCAGCCTCCAGTGCGGTGAGTAGTCATAAAGACAGTTATGTCTCTAACATTTTGTAAAACTGATTCATTGTCGAACAGTGCCTGCTTATTGTGGGAGAAGCACGCCCTCTGTACAGCACTGTGGCTCCTCCATAACAACATGTGAACTCGGCCACTAAGCCAAGCCAAGCCAAGAGCAGAGCCTGAGCCCTCCAGAATGATCTACAAGCTGTTTGGAACTGAACAACCCTTCCTGCCCAGGCCCAAGCAACTCATTACAAGATTTTGTATGCATCGCTCATGCTATTAACACTCATGCACCTGGGGGTGCATACACCAGCATGCTTTGCTGAAAGTAACCTCCTGGCTCGTCAAATTTTGACGGCACGAAGAACTTGGAAGCCTTTGATAAAAAAACCTTTGGTGTATGACTGGCAATGCTCTGATAGAAAGCACCATCATTCATCAGTGATGCCTCTTGTGTAGCTGCCTTTGTTGGTTTCGGGCTTTCATGGTGAAAGCCTTTGATAGAAAAATGATGTATATTTCTGCATGTTACCACTATTGCTGGTTTCTTTCCTTTCTGAACTTCTTCCTGGAAGTCGCGGCATCCCAGGTGATTTGGTTGGGCTTCTTGCACTAATGGAGTCCAATACGCTCGGGATATCTTGAGACAATGCTCTGTGCTTTTATTTAACCAGCATACCTTGAACTAGGGGAGGCCACTGCAACGTGTTAACTGCACAACTATTGCATCACCGCAGTGAGTTCGAAGAAGGATAGTAACATGCAGCATGGAGCACCGTGCAGCAGAGGTGCTGGCTACATAACGAGCATGTCTTCTGGCATCTCTGCCTCATTGTAGCTGGGCAGTCTGCTGGAGCAACGCCACTGTGCTCGATTTCACATAGGCATGCAGAAGCCCTGTCAAGTTATAACTGGTGTCAATCCATCCCGGGATGACCTTGCCTCATAAGCAGCATTGAAACGCAGTGTGTCGTCGCCCATTTTCTTGTGTTCTGTTCACGAGCGAATCATTTTACAGGGTACAGGCTGATGTATGGCATTTTAGGCCATGCTGGCAATCCTGCAAATGCAACCTTATCAACTAGACGTGCAAGTAAGAACCCCAGTAAATTGAATCTCATTTTGCAGAGTGTTGAAAGGCACGCATTGTGTAGCAGCATTGTCTGCTTGTGCGACACAGTCGAACCCATTTATGACAATATTCAGGTGCCACGAAAATGTCATTGTTATAACCGATAAAATTGTTATAACCGGGTTGCACGAAAAAAAAATCGGAATAGGTAGTTGGCAGAGCTGTTGTGAGAAAACTATAATGGCAGGGAGGCCAATGTCCCTCCCCACCACTTTTCTCCATCCGGCTGCTTATTGTGTTCACTTGTTTAACTGCTTTCTGGGTGATCCGATTGTGTATAACAAGCTGCGGCTGTCGGTGTTAAGAGTGGCACTGCTATAACAGCTGCAAAGAGGGGTCATGGGTGGCAAGCGATACGTGAGCTACGTGAGCTCCATCGAGGCATAGCTTTGGTGTCCCCAAAAGGGGCCTTTTAAAAAATGCAAGAAGGTTGCTGCGGCAGCCTGTCAACTTGAAAAATCCAGAAGAAACGCTGAGCCGAGATCGCCACAAGCATCTCGCCATGTACTCACTGGCTTGCACGAGAAAACCCTATGTCCCTCAATCTTGCATGCTTTACACGAAGCATGCCAACATCTTTCTTCGAAGCGTCCAGGTGCTCCACATCGTGCAGCGGAAGGTTCCTCACAAAAACGAAGCACCGGAGAAACTGAATCATCTGCCGGGCCTCCTGTGAGGACAGTGTTGAGGCAGCCTGCCCTAACACGTCATCGCTGCCGTCGCTATCCGATGCAAGCACATTCGCGACGATTGCCTCATCAATTAGAAGCACTTAGTTTCCATATCTATAGCCGTGCTCTTTCTTTTCACCAGTAACGTCGTGCACTACCAATTATCAGTGGGCAGATCACCTATCTTCTGTTTTGGCAGCGAGTCAAACGAGGCTAAGAAACTATGTGGCCGGGAACGATTTTGACGCAACCAGCAAAGATGAATGCGAGCGATTAAGCTGTTTGCAGAACGAACTGTGCTGAATGAAGAGCCAGTGGGTAACCTGGGAGAAGCGCAGTCGGCGCGGTCCATTTCTGTTTTAGAGGGTGGTGCTGCGTAGAGCTGTGGGTGCAGCCCATTCGTGTTCAGAGCGGTGGAAGGGCGACAGGAGAGAGTTGCGCGGAGAAGGCTGGAAAATGAGCGCGCAGCGGCTGTTGGAGCAGCAGAGCAGCATTCAGCGGCTCAAATTACTCTTTTTTTTTCTTTTCAAGGATTTCGTATTTCACTACCTTTCGGCACGGACATCCAGCAGCAAGACTTCATTGTTATAACCGATAATGTGGCATTGGGGCATTGTAGTAAGTGGGGTATTTCACCATGGACAACATGCAAAAGTTGACGGTGCAGCAGCTTCTCATTGTTATAACCGATATATTGTTAAAACCGGTATTGTTATGAGTGGGTTCGACTGTAGTATTCCAACTTTGGGAACTTTGCTGCAGGTCATGCTGACCGCAGCATCACTGGCAGTGGCATGCAATGGTTGGCTATAGCGTATGGGTATATTGAAATGTCGATTTACCTTGTGGAGGTGTGACCTTTACGTAATTTAAGAAAGCCAAGCGAATGGATGCACAATTTTGTTTCTGCTTCTCATTAAATATGCTATATGTTGGCTTGTGGTGATTGAATATGGGTGTTTCATTTCTACCCTTCTGGATTGTTTTGTGTTCTTGGCTTGTTCCTGTGCATCATTGTGTTTTTCAAAATTCTGTAACGTCAAGCTTGGCAACTTTTCTTTCTTCTTTTATTATATAAACTGTCCCTTTAAGCACTTCCTTTTATTTTTATTTCATGTGGTCTTTGCAAAGCAAGATTGTGTTGTCTTCTGGAAGGGAAAAATTAGTGGCGGCTTTCATGTATAGTCACAAGAAACATGGAAGAGAACACATGGCAGAGCTTGCAGTGAGGGCATCTGTGTTGTCTGCGAACTCAAAGGCACGTTGTAATAAAATAGTCTTACTGCCTACACGTTGACGTTCACCCAACCATGCAGTCATTTCAGTCGGGTCAGTTCATGTGTGATGGCATTGATGTGAACTTGAATGCTGTCGGCTCTGCCACGTGGGCGCCGTATCTTGAAAGCGATCTCCGACGTGGCCAAAGTGCTCGCCTGTGCGAGCCTCATCTTCAAAGCGATTGGCGGTGTTTGCAGAGTGCGCACAGGGCCAGTAGCTTCATATGCACTGCTTTCGGCGTTTCGTTTGCGATGAAGTGAGAGATGCGCGAAGGTCAATTCACTCGCTTCTGCTGCCGTAGTTCTTTCCTCCATTGTTCTGACAGCAAGTTTCCACGATCATCGAGCGAGATGTGTTCATGTTTACCTGTCCGCGCATGGCACCGTGCTTGTTAATTTAATTAGTAAGTGAATGTTTACAAGTTCATACTGCCGATAAAACTACTATCCTTACTTTTATAGCTATCTTCTAATTTGCTATCGCGATCAGTGCTTTGCCTTTCGGGCAAAACTGCGACTTTCTTTATCCTAGTAATCAACCTGTAATCGTGAAATGAATGACAATAGAGGTTTCGAAGAACACTGTAGCCGACTAAATTGATTTAGTGCTTCTTGTTAGTGCCCATTTAAACCACGAAGGTGTGTTACATAAGGGTGGGACATACAGAAAGAAACAATAAAGACATTTGAAATGGCAGCTACAGGTACTCAGTCGTATTCTAAGAAACAGATGATGGGCAGGGGATGGCAATGACATTGTGCGGAAGGACATTCCAGTACTTGGCTGCCTGGGGAAAGAAGGATGCTGAAAAATTAAGTTGTCATGCATGCACGAGAAGCTTGGTTGGGGACTGATGAGCGTGAGATATGTATGCAAGTAGGGTGATGTAAGAGTGATGAATAGAAAAGCTTGTGGAACAGACAGTGTGTCTATGCATTGGCGGAGAATATCCCCGGGAATTGGAAGTTGTCGATTGCATTACTTCTACTTGCAACAATTGTTCATGGGTGTTCCGGCTGCTGCATCTGACTGGGCGGGTCTCGTTCTCTGTGCAGTGTTTGGTGCAAGCCATGTACGACTTCCAGCCCCAGGAGTCTGGGGAACTGGAGTTCCGCCGCGGCGACATCATCAACGTGCACGACCGCTCGGACGCCAACTGGTGGGAGGGCGAGATCGGCTCGCGCCGCGGCTACTTCCCAGCCACCTACGTGGTGCCCTACCACACGTAGTGCGCTCTCTCAACGAGGCCGACACGTCCATGCCCGGCAAAAGGCACCGCTGCTGTCACAGTCTTGTTCCCCCTGCACAGGCCCCCCCCTCCACCGTGGGGTGCCAGGGGCAGGGTGTGTTGTCCACCAGCCGCACCGCACTGGTGATCTGAAATTCTGTCTAGCCAGCTGGCCCAAGGGGCTCTTGGTATTGTCGAATCGTAGTGCAGCAAAAAATGGTGCAAAGGAAGAAACGTGCATACATGGGTGCTACACTCAGACTTAAGGTTAGTTACGAAAGACGACTGTGTGACTTTGCAGGACAAACTTTCTGCAACAAAACTTTCCTTGAACTTCAGGTGTGAGTGTAGTGCTGGTCTTTGCCCGTTTCTTTCATCTTGTTTCTGTCATGCTACAACTTGGCAGCACGAATTGCATATGCCAGCCAGGCCCACCAGTCATTATTTTTCAGCAGTGCAAGGTGCCCTTTTCCGCAGCCCACTGTAGTTGTGGCACCGAAAGACAGGTGGCCGCGACGCCACTTGTTTGCTCCCGAGCTAAAGACACTGACAGATCACCGGGAGTGTAGGTCTGTCACAAAGTCATGAGAAATGCTGCGAGTGTCCCTGGACGATTGCTGGGACCAGTAGCGTGTCCTCGTTTCGTTTCTTCGTGCTTTTTTGTTTCTCAATGGGGGACTGATGCCAGGCCAGTTGTCTCTCTCCCCTCCTCAAAAAAAAAAAAATTAATTTGGTCACAGCAGCTGGTTGCATTTTATATTGCTGCAGAGCTGTGGCCAGTAGTATTTGTTGCCACTTCCAAACTGAAATGTTGCAGGCCAAGATGAGTGTTATCTGTAAGAGGAGCAACTTGAACGGCACATGAATGCGCTGCGTGTTGTGGGCGTGGCTTACACCAGGTCACTACCGTCTCCGATTGTGAGGCCCTTCCAAATCTTTCTCTCCATGTTTTATTTTGTGCACAATTTAGCCATCATGTGGGCCATTCTGCCGAAGGGAGGGATGCACATTCTGCTCTGGGACAAACGCGCCGCCTCCTAGTTGCATTCTGAGCTTCGGAGAGCGTCGCTGGGCTCCTAGCTTGTTACAGTTGCCCAGTGCTGTGACCGAAGCAAGGTGCAAGCATCACTGTCGGTGAGAGGGCACTCGTGCCACACAGGGGTGACATAGCTGCATCCGATGCAACAATCGCTGTACGTTGCATCAGTCAGAGATTTTCTCATCCCTTCTCCCCCCATGATGAAAGTCAGTACAGCTTATCACCTCGGCCAGCATCATGCTGGGCTGAATTACGCCCTGCGCAGCCACAGACACGTTATCCCGCTTTTCGGAGACGGATGTGATGTGTGTTGGCGCAAGTGCGACGTCTCGTGCCAATGCTTGCCGCAGGTGCCTTCTCGCATGGAGGCTGTGGCACATTGAACTGTTGCCCGGATAGTTGCGCTTTCTGTGTAGCTGAGCGCACGCAGCTGCACGGTGCAAAGAGGGAGGCCCCCAGAAACACTTGCACACACTTGGCAGTGCAGTGCGAAGGTCTGATCACGGCGAGGAATGGCCGTAGCTGTGCTGTGAAATGAGTTGCGAGACACTGGCATTTGACAATGTCTTAGCAGCCCTCGGAAGGCACCATGCTTCAAAGAGAAGGCTTGGTAAAGTTTGGTAAAGAAAAAACAAAGTAGTCTGAAGGAGTCGGCTCTGCCAGCTCTGGAAAACGCAGTTTATAGCCAGTGCTTATTATTTTTTTTCTCCTTTCTTTTTATCGACGGGGTGGCAACTCCTTGCAGCACATTCTTATCTGCTTTGTGAAATTGTCGTGTGATGTCAGCATTGTTGCATTCAAGAAAAGCACAGTGAACACTGCTGCTTTTCTGGGTTCCATATTGCTTCATTTGCCAAGGCACCGTAACAGTACGGTTAGTAGTAAGGTCAGCCGGCTACTGTGCCAAGCCACGAGTAGGCCATACTTGCAAGTAGGCGGGTTCGCCCGTGGCATAGGAAAAGACAATCCGGCATGCGTTGTGGTGAACGTTTTTCGGCATTTGGAGGAAGTGGTAGTCTGCTCACTTTTCTGTCACATCCTGTGAGCTTCGCATCACGTGAGGCGTGATGCTTAAAAATTTGCCCAAAAGCACGCCGTCTCTGTGGAAGTCAGTGGAACCAGACACCCTGCTGTCGGGAGACTTCTGTTTAGCCCACAAGATGAGTATTCCTTGGGAGGCCACCAGAAAGGGGCTACCTTGGCACTGCATTGTCTCAAGCTGCTGCTGGCGTCGTGACCCAGCTTAAAGAGAAAAAAAGTCCAAGCCTTTCTTTAAGTGCAGTGTTACAGCTGTTGTTTTCTGCCAGCACTGTGTTCGTTTTACCCAACTTCATGGAGTTGCTTGTGTTTGTTGCTTTTCCGGAAGTAAAAATTTGTAGGCAACTCTAACTGTCCATGTGTGTAGTATACTTGTGGTTTCGTTCCACTTGCGAAGCTAGCAGAATGTGTAGCAAATCCTCTATGGTGGTGCCATCTGTCGACTGGGTGTTGCACGTTTTCTTGCATACAGAAATGACCAAATGTGGCATAGAAATGTTAACAAAACGAAAGCTTCTTCGCTGCATTTTGAAAGGGTTGCCTTCAGATGTGCGAACAGTTGATTTGCGTCGCGAGTCTCGGATAGCTTTGCAGATCTCTTTGTGCAACTTGCAGATGTTCTGCGGGAAAAATTTTTGTTTAGCCCAAATGGACTTATTTCTTATTTTGCGTTAATTGCCGTGGCTACGAACACGTCATTGCGGTGGTGTTGCTCATGCATAGCTGTTGACACTGAGCATGCCGAAGTTTAGTCCCACTTTCGTCATCCATGCGATCCACATAAGGCCTTCATTGGCAATACAGCTCAGGCTGGTCTCCTCGCAGATTGTGCCTGGAGAGCTGCTTGTGTCTCTTGTTTTATCTCGTTATCAGCTGCATGGCTATAGGACAGTGAGCGTAGCGCTGTAACATTACCGTGCAACACAGAGTAATTGTCACATCCCTCATCAGTGCTACACGAGCTGGAGTTGTCTTTTTTCAGCCGTTGCTCGCCTACCACCCACCATTGTTTTTCTTTTTGTGGGGCCAGGGACGATTCGCTTTTTCTCTTGCTCCATTATTCTCTCTGTTTCTGTTCCCTTTGAATTGCAAAGATTGTTTTGAAGTCACTCCTTGTTTTTGCCTCATTTATCCTCCGTTCAAAGACAGCAGCGTGCAAGTGAAAAGTGTGTGTTCGTGTGTATGTATATATGCTGCTAATTCCTCCCCCCCCCTCCACTTTCGTCTTCTTTCGAACCACACGCACCATTATTGGTTCGAGCACCGTGATGAAATCACAGACATGTTGCGACCTTGGGCCATCGCAGCACCACTTCTTCAATTCACCCCGAGGCATGATCAGGGGCTGCCGTCTCGTTTACTCTATCTGCCACCACAACTGTCCCCTGCTTTACTTCTATTCTACCACGTTGGCACTGCTCCTTCACTATAGGGCCTCGACTTGGCTTTTGGCTGTGTGGCCGGGGTTCCTGAGGCTTGTCTACTCCTTCCCTCACTGTCTTGGGACACGAGGCAATGGCCGCAGTGAAATGTGTCGTCTAGTCAGCCGTATCCCTCCCCTGCATCTTTTGTGTGTCGTGTCCCTCGCTTGTGCATTGCCACCTGCGGCCATCGCTGCCTCGGCAGCCTCCAAGCCTGACTCAAACGTGAGCCAGGAAAGTGGCAGTGTAAGGGTATGGCATCTTGAATGGTGAAATAGCACAGTTCTCCCTGGCCTACCTTGAGGCTCCTAGCATCCCTGTGGTGCTCCACCAGGCACGTTCATCATCAATGGTTTTTGCTCCGAGCTTCTTTGTTGCTTCAGCACAAACAGTGCAAACTTTCACTAAGGGCTTTGCAGGGTCATTCTATTTCTCCATTGTACTGGGAGTCATGAATAAATTAGGCATTTAGCTTTCTTCGCTGGTTTGGTGTACCTCGTGAGCGTTGTTGTCTGCACTGAATTTGCCGCATGTGTTTGGCATGTGAACTTTTGCTGTGGATGGCGCACTTGTTGAATCGCAGTGGAACCTGGCGAACCAGTGTGTTACACCGGCTACAATGCGGTAGTGACGTTCTAGACTCTCACAATCATATGCCAGGCCAGTTTACTGAGTTGCTGTCATGCTAATGCGGATTTTTCATACAGTTGTGACTGTGTGAAATGTGAAGGGGCAAATTCAGGCCAGAGAAGCAAAACCCAAACGCTGGACATTTTGTTTGTATGTTCATGTGTGTCACATGGTCCACTGTTCTTTGTGCATAAAAACCATTGTATTCTTTGTCGGACATCGACAGATGGAACTCTACTGCCCTACACAGTAGCTTGGTGTAACTGATAATGCACCTCGAAATGGGACCAGTGTGCGTGTTACTGACTTCTGTATTCTGGGAAAATGACTGGACTGCCCTGTTCACATTTCATTTAGACAACACTGTATGTTGATACATACGCATAGTACGGCATTTAATTCTTTTTTTTTTCCTACCACGTATGTGGGGTCTTGTTACTGCAGGCATGTGATGAACAACAATGCTGGGCCTTACGCTCGCTGCTTTTTACACTGTAAACTCAAAGCATACAGTACTTTTTGGGTAGTTGATGGCTTGGTCTGTTTAAAGTCTAAGACTGGCCTAGATGGATTGGTCATGCCACTAGGGAGCTAGAAAGAAGCAGATACCATCCTGTATAATGAGGACCTCTTTTGGCTGCTTTTTATATTGCATGTTTCTTGTCTTCTTTTTTGAGTTTCTGTTATCTGTTACTTTCGTTTTCTGACTTATATTCGCTAACTGCCCATGACGGCTGCCCCCTTGCTTCTCAAACAGACACATCTTTAGCAATGTCTTCCATTGTTTTGTCCTTTTGTGTGCACATGTTTTTGTCCCACATTAGACACTCCTGCGGTCACACATATACATTTTATGGTTGGAGGTCGGGTGCGGAGACATGGCAGGGCAGACAGCCAGCCTTCTTTTTATTATTATTGCAACTTTGTTTTGTACGTTTTTGTTAATGGCTTCGTTGTGCAGTTTCACAGATTCAGGCCTCTCTTTCTTTTTTTCATTGACTCCTAATCTTTGAGCATCCAGCCTCTTTCCTAGTTGATCAAAGTGCTCACAGATCGTTCGAAGGCTTCAGACGTGTTCATGGCCAACGCTGGGGCCCTGTGCGAGTGTGTTTCTGTATCTTCAGTCCTTGTGCCACGGTAAGCCTAGGTGCTGCATTCTAAGCAGCACCCAATTCAAAGTTGCACCACCTTTGCTGGTATTTGTCCAATGTAATTGACTCTTAAGTTGACGCTTGCTTCACGGGAAATCTCTTAGAAACCCTAACGGAGCATCGTTAAGGAAGCCCCTACTGGAACAAATCTTGCCTTGGCTACTACTGTTGCTGCTCGTTCCAGTGATGTCGTGCACAGTCAAGGTTTTTTTGGTCACCTCTTTCTGCAATACCTTGCTGCACACGAGGCAACAGCCTTAGTGGTATATTTCACTTTCCTTTTTTTTTTCTTTCTTTAGCTGCGCATGTGAGGTGTGCCGTGTTTACTCTATGTGCTTCCGCGCACTTGTTTGCTCAGCACTGTCCCCGAGTTGTAGCCATACTTTCATACGACATCCTTCCTGTAGAAGACTTTTATTATAATTCTTTTTCGTCGTGAGAACACAAAGCGAGCTTTGGAGTGATGACTGTTTTGAACAAGTTTCATGTACAAGTGTGTGTGTGTTGTGTGTGTGATGCTTTTTTTTTTCCGCATGGTGGTTCTACAAGTGTATGTGCGACCGGTATGAAAAAAAGAAGTAAACCTGTTACTTGAGAACAAAATAAAAATGAATTGTTTCTTTATATGTTGCATATTGTGTGATTTATGACGAGTTAAATGTGTGCTCAAAAGTGAGCACCACAGAATAGGCACATACTGAGTCTCATGCAGCCACTTTTGATTCTTTGCGAAGGCTACAGTGTAGAATGATGCAGCCTGTCAAACTATCTTGAATTAACAATGGCCTCATGTCAGCCGAGTACCAAGTTTACGCTTTAAGTCAACTGTAATCAAGAGTTCGACGAAAGCTTGTCTGATCAGGTAGCTTGTTGTACTAATGAGAAATTATAGTCGCTGACCAAATGAAAAACGCAAAGTCACGTTTTGCAACCTGTACAGGTTCCTTGTTCACAATGTATCAGACGTAGAGCTGTTGTCCACCTAAATACGCAGTAGATGACGTAATGAACGGGCATAAACTTGAGGCATGTTTCCATCCCTCCTGTTAACAGTATCCGACGTCTATTTCAGTGGTGATTTGAGCAGCAGTCTGGTTGTCGTGTTTCTTTCTTTAGCAATTAGCAATGTTTCTTTAGCAAATATTTAGCAAGTCAACTGCCGCTAGCATAGCCAATGGCGCATGGCCTACTAGAAAGTTCAGCTTCAGTGTATTGAAGCTGCACTGTTCTTGCTCAAATTTTACAGCAAGCTTGCATTTGGGAGTCTACATTGTTTAGTAAAGCACTTGGCATAGTCAATTGCCTGGTTTTAAAGGAAAAAGTGCAAATTTACCTGCACTTTGGGGATGCGAGCTGCTGCCACAACAGCGTAAGCATAAACTTGTGTCGCTTGCCTGCAGCGACCGGCAGGCGGCGACGTGTTGCTATTGCATTCATTGCTTTGCCCTTATGATGAAACTGTGCTATCATTTGTGTGTGTGTGTGTGTGTGTGTGTGTGTGTGTGTGTGTGTGTGTGTGTGTGTGTGTGTGTGTGTGTGTGTGTGTGTGTGTGTGTGTGTGTGTGTGTGTGTGTGTGAGTGAGTCTGAGTCTGATTGAGCCCGGCCAAGTGTGCTCTTGGCGAGTGTGAGTGAGCCTAGCTGACTACAACTACTGCGAGTCCGAGTGAGCCCAGCTGATTAGGAGGTTGTTTAGTCCAAATCCGAGTGACCCCCACTGAATAGAATTTCGGTGAGGGTGAGTCCGGCTAAGTAGAAGTCTCGTCTATATAAGATTTGTCACATTGCGCTGCAGGGGTACGCAAGAATACACACACGTGTTGGGAGCTCTGTTTAGCGGAGGCAACGAATACACGTCTTGATCCGTGGAGAACAGAGATTCGACTGGCTTTAGTCAAAAGTAAAAGCAGGTTTGCCGAGTGGCTGTGGTGGCGCCCCAGTCGGGCAGCCATCTCGGTTCCAAGAAAGAGCATAGGGCAGTGACCCCCATGGCGAGGTAAACTGGATATCCAGAGTAATGGGCGAGGCATAGCGAAGTGACGGACGGTCGCTGCACACGCACCATTTTCCTTTGCACTAAAGATGCAGAAATGAAATGGGCATTTACAGTAGTTCACTAACCGCTTCACGAAACCTTTGCTTCACATAGGTTCCAATGTATGCATTGGATCTGATTTTTTCCCCCCAAGAATATGGAGCTGGCTCAACACTAAATACAAGCAATGCATTTTGGCGCCTACCGCGGAGCATACTCTTGGAACATTCCCTTGGAAGAACTTAAGAGACAAAGTGGCGGGCATTTTTTTTTTTTTTTTTTTTTTTTGAAATAGCAATTGTATGGACATTCCAGGCGCATTTTTGCCATCGCCATGATGTTCGTTATAAAGCCAAAGGCCGGTAACACCGTCGCCGCGCGCTGTGTGTTGTATGCGCGTGTGAAAGCGTGCGAGGGGAGCTGACGACCGCGACTCAATCTTGCGCGCGCAAGAGAGGAAAGTGGGGAGGAAGGGCGCCATCATCCGTCGCGAGCGAGGCATTGATGGAAAGGGGGCGGCGTTGTACTCCCGCAGCAACTGCGTATTGCGCGGCCATGCGTCGTCGCACGGGCCGTATCTTGAAAGCGATTTGCGTCGAGGGCAGAGTAAAGGTGCGCCGACGGCGCATACATTTGATAGACAGCGCTAGCGATAGACAGCACGAAGGTCATTTCGCTCACTGCTGCTGCCGCGCTTCTTCATGCCTGCGTTTTGACAGCGAGTGTCCGTGGTCATCGAGTGTGGTGTGTTCATGTTTACCTGTGCGCGCTGACACCATGCTTAATAACTTGGTTAAGCGTACAAGTTTATACAGACAATAAAACTACTATTCTTTTTATAGCTGTCTACTAATTTGCTATGGCAATTGATGCTTCGACGTTCAGGCGAAACTGCAACTTCCACTATTCTAGTCGAGTTTCACCAAGAATGTGGAGAGATCTTTGCTACAATTGAAAATTTCGAGCTCACTCTCAAAGCTAAAGTACAGTTCACTAAAATATGTGTTGTTGCATATGCCTTTTATGGAGCTCAATGTGGCTGGTATGCGCTTCGGAGATTTGTCGCACAATTTGTGATACTAACCAAAAAGTTTTTGTGGGATGGGAAAACAACTGTAATTGGTTCCTTTCTCACTTACTGTTCTGCTGGATCTATGCAGTTACAAAACGAAAACACAGAAGGTCTAATTGTGTGACCTCCCAGCATCACAACACAATTAATCTTCGAAGTTGTTGCTTTCGAATCTTTTCCAAAGCCCACAATTAACCCACACACTTTAAATATTTGCCCGCATATGACCCGGCCATCACATGCCGCTCCTCCTCTTTTCCAATTGCATGTGGATTTAAGCTAGTTGCCACATTTCATTCGTTCAGGACACCGAGCTCTAGAACACTGCTATTTTAATGCCACATTTCATTCGTTCAGGACACCGAGCTCTAGAACGCTGCTATTTTAATGGCTGTATAATGTTCCCAATAAAGAAAGGCGTCAGGCAAGGACATACGATCTCTCCAATGCTATTCACAGCGTGTTTACAGAAGGTATCCAGAGACCTGGATTGTGAAGAATTGGGGCAAAGAATTAATGGAGAATGCCTTAGTAACTTGCGATTCGCTGATGATATTGCCTTGCTTAGTAACTCGGGGGACCAATAGCAATGCATGCTCACTGATCTGGAGAGGCAATGCAGAAGGGTGGGTCTAAAAGTTAATCTGCAGAAAACTAAAGTAATGTTTAACGGTCACGGTAGAGAACAGCAGTTTACGATAGGTAGCGAGGCACTGGAAGTGGTAAATGAATACATCTACTTAGGGTGGGTGGTGACCGCGGATCCGGATCATGAGACTGAAATAATCAGAATAATAAGAATGGGCTGGGGTGCGTTTGGCAGGCATCCTCAGATCATGAACAGCAGGTTGCCATTATCTCTCAAGAGAAAAGTTTATAACCAGCTGTGTCTTACCAGTACTCACCTACGGGGTAGAAACCTGGAGGCTTACGAAAAGGGTTCTACTGAAATTGAGGACGACACAACGAGCTATGGAAAGAAGAATGATGGGTGTAACGTTAAGGGATAAGAAAAGAGCAGATTGGGTGAGGGAACAAACGTGGGTTAATGACATCTTAGTTGAAATCAAGAAAAAGAAATGGGCATGGGCAGGACATCTAAGGAGGAGGGAAGATAACCGATGGTCGTTAAGGGTTACGGACTGGATTCCAAGGGAAGGGAAGCGTAGCAGGGGACGGCAGAAAGTTAGGTGAGCGGATGAGATTAAGAAGTTTGCAGGGGCCACATGGCCACAATTAATTAGTACGTGACCAGGGTAGTTGGAGTAGTATGGGAGAGGCCTTTGCCCTGCAGTGGGTGTAACCAGGCTTATGATGATCTTGATAATGTTCTCGTGTGCCCGCATAAGTAGCTCTCCGCAATGGTCCCAATCGTCCTGCACATTTTAAACGTTCCCCGAGCATACAACCACAACGTCCCTTTTGCCCTGTTCGCTCAGAATGGAAAGTTCCACAGTCACTTCTTCCAGGGCACAGGGAAAGCTTTCTGAGCAGCTCGTAAAACCCCGTGTACTACTCGCCAGCGCTTGTATAAGTGTTTCCTGCAAAAAGAAAGGTTACACTGTCGCCCGAAACCGAAAGGCGATATGGATTGATATTGAGAGCAAATTATTAAACAGCTTACGATAACGTTCGTTGTTTTGTCGGCCGTATAGCAGTAAGCATTCGCTTACTAGTAAGTTAACAAGCCTGGTGTCACGCGCGCACAGGCAAGCATTGACTGATCTCACTCAATGGTCGCGGACACTCGCTGTCAGAACGCTGGGGCGATGAAAAGCGCCTGCAGCGGATACCCAACGCTTCGCGCTGCTTCTCGCTTCACCGCGCGTTTCGGAAACTTGAGATTGCGCGGCCGCCAACACTAGGGCGCGCGGGAACAAAGCGTGCATGGAGCCACCTCAGATTGCAATTTTGCCTTTGCACCCGTCACAGAGTACCTCCATGATACTCCGCGTGAGCCGCGTATGCGCTGGGCAGCCATATGCAGCCACGGCCGGGCAATAGGAGGAGACGCACCCCCACCCCCCAACCTCCTGCAAAAGAGAGAAAAGGTTTCTGAGCTCATCTGTGAAATGGGAGGAGTAGCCGACGCCGTCTAACAGGCACCGACGTCTCCTTGCACACAGTAAAAAAAATAGAGGGGGGGGGGGGAGGGTGTCATACCAACGTTTGATCAAACAGCCTCCACGCATGCGCACTAGTGCCGTGGCAGCGTAGTCTCCGAGCTGGATGTCAAAACGCACTCGAGAGGGCGGTAAGTGATGGATGGAGGGATGTTATGTGTTTCCCCTTTGAAACAGGGCGGTAGGTTGCGCCACCAAGCTCATGTCATTCTATTGCCTAATGTCCCACCTATGTCAAAAAAGAAAAAAAAACGCGATGAATTCTCATAACCAAACTTTGTGAACCCCTATTGTGAACTTTGTTTTTGTAAGCCTCCGTTGTTTGTCGTTTTTCTACTTCTACCTATCGCCTTCTACTAATCTCTATTTTCACGATGAGGACGCCGCGCTGTGGCTGCGCCGAGAAGCACTCTATCCAGGATCCGTTTGAGCGAATTCCTAGATCACCGCATATGCTACGTATATAGATCGGTCGCCTGTCAAACACTTTTTTTTTTTTAGTGTCGATCGCGACAGATCAGTTGCGCAAAAAAAGAAAAACGATGCAGATCCCACGCACTGTGGATATCGATGTTATGCAAAGCATTTTACTGGTAGCTGGCGACCTAGCATCGTTTGGGATCAGGCAAAGCGTTTGTGTTTGTGGAACAGATATAGCCTATATATCTGACGCAAGCGTGTATGTGACGACAGCAGCAAGACGACGGTGACGGCGATCGTACGTGTGACGCCGACGGCATGATTTCTACTCCAGCCGTTCGACGTGAGCTCACGACATGCCGATTGAGGGGTGCAAGATAGGCACTGGACGAGGACGTAAGCGAAATAAAACACGCATTGTGTCGTCATCAGCGACCACGTGTTGTACAACCGTACGTACATGTACAGTGCTCGGTGACTGAAACGCGATACTCGGAGCACATGGCTGCCTATGCCTTTTGCGCCACCGATGGCCACTGGGGACACTGAGCGGGTGCATTATGTGCTATACGATGAAACTGAGAGCCTTTTGTGACACAATTTGTCACTGAATATGGCTCCCCAGCGATCCGCCAACGCTCACTTGTAGCGCAATAAAGCGCCGGCCGGTGAACTGAACCGGAGCTGAACCGTTATTCACAGCATAACCGGAACCTAACCGTTATTCTTCCGCCATCTTGAAGCTGAAACCAAACCGAAACTTACTGGTGGAACCGTTCCGAACCGGTTCGACGAACTGTTCAGAAGTCCCTGTGCCCTGTGGACCCTCTGCTGGGGCACGTCAGAGGGGAAAACGTTGGACAAAGGCTCAAATCCTCCCTTAATGGGCTAACTCTTCCCACGCTCAGGGCGTGAAGTATCCCTTCACCGGAGGGGGGGGGAGGGGGAGGGCATAGGGCGGCACGCGCACGCGCTCATATACACGAATGAATTACATGTGGGCACAATATTTCCATCTCATCTTCATCATCTGTACATATCGCCACCACGAGCTGCGACTTCTCGTCGTGGCCAGGTATGTTCGAGAATAAAAAAGTTCGTCAGACTATTGTGCATATCAGTGCTCTCTCGGCTGTTGTTGGGGTCAAGTAGGATTGGAAGGAGTAAAAAAAAATTACTCACCATCCTGGACCTGTGAAGGTGGATGTCCAGCGAAGGTGGGGAAAACCGCCACTACATCTGCTGAGAGATAAATATATCTATCTTTATATAAATTTCTTTATAAATGCGAAAGCATACATGACTCATGAAGAGAAAGATCCGGCGTTAACATCCGATGGTAACAAAACCGTGTGACGATATGGTGACGTCACGTTTGACATGATGACGTAACATGATTGGATCATCACGTCAAATGTCGCGTGATGCCGTCGTCACACCAAAGGTCGCGTGATGATATCTCATCAAACGTTGCGTGATAACGGCATCGCCACGCGACGATATCGCCTGATGAGGTCATGAGTTGACGTAACGTCAAACGGGACGCCACGCGATAACGTCATCGTCAAGTGATCATGTGACCTGATGACGTCATGTGATGCCTCTTGGGAAAAGTAGCACACTGTGTGCTTACCGCTTCTTTCCACTGTTTCCGGGTTCCGCCCACATTTTTGTGGGAGTTCCTCTGAGTAGCTGGCTAGAGGAACATACCTCAGGCCGACCTCTCTGCATTTCGTATAATTAAACTTCTTTCTCTCTCTCTCACGCCACCTCGAAAAATCCCGGCCAACTAGAGGCTAACAGCTGCGTTGTAAAATCCTGAAACGGGCGTGCATGCGACGCTCTATACCACGTGCCACGGAGGGAAGACGACTTGGGAGTATAATTGCCGTCTTCGGTGGATTCATGCTAACGCGTCATCTTTGGGGATGCTTGACCCTCACGCGTCCCCTGATGTTTTGCCCTCCATCGCTCTCGCGTTTCTGGTAGTCCGGCTTCTCCCGTAGCTAAGCGTCGGCGGCGCTCCATGCGGTCGCAGCATATTACGAGAGATGGCGCGAGTGTTCCTCTGCTAACGCCACCTAACGGCGGGGTTAGTCGGGCGCGAGAGGAAGTAGGCTCTTCCTCTTTGTCTTGGGATCGGCGAGCGAGGCGGACGCTCCGCGCGTGCGCCGATCCACACTTCGCGGAACCGTCCCGGAAAGGCTTAGGAGCACGACACCGGAATGGACGAACACGATCATTCGAACGCGCCACCGTTCGCGTGACCGTACACGCGAACGATCAGGCACGGACATACAGTCGACTCCCGTTAATCCTGGGTCGCTTCCTGGGGCCGAATAATCTCTACAATTTCGCTATCCGTCAGCGCACCGCACGTTTCGACCGTCTTGTCTACGGCGACGTAATCTTCAAAATTGACGTCCCCGAGAGGATCACCAAAATCAGTGCCGTCAAGCTCGCTTGTTGACGCTTCCTCCGCTGAAATTTCAGAGGCATCCTCCGAAGAAGCTGCCACAAAACCGCAAGCCCTGAAGCAGTTTGCGATTGTTTCTTGCTTCACGCGATCGCATGCTCGCGCCAACATGTGGATGGCACTAAGCAGGCTCACCTCGTACTTTGTGGAGCTATCCATACACAAAATCATGCGCTCGAGGAGGTGCCGCCTGTACAGGACTTTTACATTCTTGGTGATGCCTTGGTCCATTGGCTGCGAAACAGCCGTTGTGTTTGCAGGCAAAAATGCGAGGCGTATTGCACTCAAGGCTGGCACATTCACGTGAGCACTGCAGTGTTGCGTTTCGCCTGCGACACGTGGTTTTGCCGGCGCGACTGCGGCGGGGCGGCAGACATTTTGGCCCGATCGTCGTCGCCGCAACGCTCATCGGCAGGTGTTTCCAGGCGCGACTGCGGCGATGCGACCGCAAAGGATCACCCTCGCATTCCAGTCATTGTGCCAGAACCAGGCGATGCGAAAGCAGGGATCATCCTCTCATTACAGTCATTGTGCCCGACCGGCAGCGCTACAACAGGGTGCTACGAGATCGTGCTCGACATGGTGCTACGGCAGCGCTACAACAGGGTGCTACGAGATCGTGCTCGACATGGTGCTACGGCAGCGCTACGACAGGGTGCTACGAGATCGTGCTCGACATGGTGCTACGGCAGCGCTACGACAGTGTGCGTCACCATTAGCCCATTGTACATTCACGTGCTCATCTTTTGAGGGGTTCCTTCTTGCCCTCAACTGCGAGAGTATAAAAACAGCTGCCCCCGGACGCCAAGAGGAGGGCTCCGATTTCTTCTGTTGAGTAAAGTGCTCTCCCGTCTCTCTACTTCGGTCAAACCTGACCGCCAACTCTTTGCGATGTTAAAATAAACAAGTTGTTTCGTTGTTACCAGTCGACTCATGCTTTGCCGGGACCTTCGGATGCTTCCAGTTGTACCCCAGGCCGCCAGGCCAACGCTACCCTTGGGGCTTGCGACCCAGGTACAACCACGGGCGTCAGCGCCGAGTTCCCAACAGATCGTACCCGCGGGGCGATCCAAACATCTGGTTGGCAGCGGTGGGATCGCCTCCGACTTCAAACAACTGTCTGCCAGCGGTGAGATCGCGACAACGGAGGCCAGCAGCGAAGAGATCGATGCAGTTGACTGTATGCTGAGCAGCTCAACGACGATCCGGGAGCAGTGCAACGAGCCCTGTGTGACGACTGGTTGCCTGCAGCGGAACGACTGCGCGGAATTCCTGCCTGCGAGGTTTGGTGAGTGCGGGACTTTCTTCTTCTGAGCTTTGCCAGGCTTTTGTTAGTGTTAGAAACAGAGCTGGTAATTGTGGTTGTCGTTGCTGCCGGGTTAGTTTGCGGCAAGACAATAGTAAGCAGTAGAGAAAGCAGCATTCAGAGCAGCCATGGATTTGAAGTCGTTGCGCAAACCGAAATTGTTGGAGCTTGCAAGAGAGTTGGGTCTGGATGTCTCGGACAAACTCAGAAAACCAGAACTGCTAAAGGCTATTCTTGAGTTAGAGGCTGAGGATGACGAGCTGTCGGAATGCCTTGAGACTATTGAAGAGAGGGAGATTGCAAAAGAAAAAGAAGAGCGTGAACGTAAAGAACAGAAAGAGCGAGAGCAACAAGAGCGTGACCGTCAACACGCTTTGGAAATGAAGCGTCTTGAGGTAGAAATGGAACGCGCTCGTAATGGAAGTCAGGCACACGGTGCAGGAGAACGCGTATTGTTCAAAATGACTGACCTGATGCGGCCGTTTAAGCTTGGAGAGGACATTGGTTTGTTCCTGGTTAACTTTGAGCGAACGTGCGAGAAGCAGGGGTTCTCTCGGGAAACGTGGCCACAGCGCTTGCTCACTTTGTTACCCGGCGAGGCGGCCGACGTAGTCGCTCGCTTGGATAGAGAGGAGGCAGAGGATTTCGACAAAGTAAAATCGAGTCTGCTAAAAAAGTACCGGCTGTCTGCGGAGGCGTTCCGTCGGAAGTTTCGGGAAAATGAGAAAGGCAAAAGTGAGTCATATACAGAGTTTGCGTATAGGCTTATGTCAAACATGCAGGAGTGGCTCAAAGAAGAGAAAGCGTTCGGTGACCACGATAAAGTTCTGCAGTGTTTCGGGCTAGAACAGTTTTATAGTCGGTTACCGGAGAACGTGCGATACTGGGTCTTGGATAGGCCAGACGTTTGTACGGTGGCTAAAGCCGCTGAGCTAGCCGAGGAGTTTGTGACGCGTCGGGCTCGCGGAGCTAAAGACGGTCAAAAGGGTGAATTTGGCTCGAAGTTTGGGAGGCCGAAATTCACGCCCATGAGATTAAAGGGGGACACGCGTAGTGAGGATGCGAGCGAAAGCAGTCCGACCAAACGTAAAGAGACGGCGGCAGCCAAACGCAGAAAGCGGTTCGAGATGAGGCGAGCGCGCTTGTGTTATACGTGCCAGAAGCCGGGTCACTTTTCGGCGCAGTGTCCGGAAACAACACCAAAAGTTGTGTTTTTTTCAATAGGCAGCACTGACGAGAACATGAAGCTTCTCGAGCCTTACATGCGAGACCTCCTCGTGAACGGGAAAGAGTGCCGAGTGCTTCGCGATTCCGCAGCTACGATGGATGTAGTTCACCCGTCTTACGTAGAACCCCATATGTTCACGGGCGAGTGCGCATGGATCAAGCAAGCCGTGGAAGCTCATAGCGTGTGTCTGCCGGTAGCAAAAGTGCTTATTGAAGGACCTTTCGGAACGCTTGAGACGGAGGCGGCAGTGTCATCTATGCTGCCACCCCAGTACCCGTACCTATTTTCAAACAGGTCCGATCACCACCTGCGCGAGAAGGGGCTTTTGTTTGGTGAAGCTAGTGTTCAGGCCTTAACCAGATCGAAGGTTCGGGAGCTCGCTGCAAAGGCGGTAGTTGCGGGGCCGACGTTATCAAACAACGAAAAAGGGTCAGAGGCGCAGCAAGCTGATATTCAGAGCACGCCCGAACTGAATAAACTTGAGTCTGTAACGTTAAAGGCACCAGATACCGGAGAGGAAAATCCCGATGCGGGAAAGTTAGAAGAGCTATCTACTGATTTGCTCATCGCGCCTACGTCAGACGGACTTGATAGGTTGCTAAAAGTCAGCCGGTCGGCTTTGATAGCCGAGCAAAAAAAGGATGGCAGCCTGGAAAACGTGCGCTGCAATGCCAAAGAAGGTATCGCCAGGAAAACTGCGCGTTTTGTGGAAAGAGGTGGAGTCCTGTACCGGAAGTATCTAGACCGCAGAGGAGTGGAGTTCGATCAGCTGATCGTGCCTCAATGCTATCGTCAGGATCTGTTGCGCTTGTCACACGGGGGTTCGTGGTCCGGACACCTTGGAGTTAAGAAAACTAAGGACCGTCTCTTGCAAGAGTACTATTGGCCAGGGTGTTTTCGGGACGCAGACCATTTCGTGAGGACATGTGACACTTGTCAGCGGGTGGGCAAACCAGGGGACAAATCGAGGGCGCCGTTGAAATTGGTACCTATCATTACGGAGCCTTTTAGACGGCTCGTTATTGATACTGTGGGACCTCTGCCGGTAACAGCCACGGGGTACAGACACATTTTGACTGTGATCTGCCCAGCGACAAAGTTCCCTGAAGCAGTGCCGCTTAAAGAACTCAGCTCAGTTGAGATAGTTAATGCACTACTGTCCATATTTGCGCGAGTTGGTTTTCCTGCGGAAATCCAATCAGATCAGGGCACAGTGTTTACTAGCGCTTTGACGACAACTTTTCTCGAAAGGTGTGGGGTAAAGCTGTTACACAGCTCAGTGTACCACCCACAGTCGAATTCCGTTGAGAAGCTCCACTCCGTCATGAAGCGCGTGTTGAGAGCGTTGTGTTTTGAACATCGAACTGACTGGGAGCTGTGTCTGCCTGGGGTGATGTTTGCGTTAAGAACCGCGCCGCATGCGGCTACGGGGTTTTCGCCAGCTGAACTGGTGTACGGTCGCTCGCTTCGATCTCCGCTTCGCATGCTTCGAGAATTGTGGGAAGGTAGGGGCGACGACCCAGTCGTGGTGGAGTACGTGCTTAAGCTCCTCGAACGCTTAAGAAGGGCACAGGAGTTGTCAGGTGAAGCAATGACAAAGGCCCAGCAGAGGGCCAAGGTTTATTATGATCGGACAGCCAGGGCCCGTCGTTTTGAGGTTGGCGATGAGGTCATGATATTGCGCACATCGCTAAACAACAAACTAGACGTGCAGTGGGAGGGCCCAGCACGAATTGTTCAGAAACTGTCGGACGTTAACTACGTGGTAAGTCTGCCAGGAAAGCGGAAAGCACAGCAAGTTTACCACTGTAATCTGCTCAAACCTTATAGACAAAGGGAAGCAGTGGTGTGCATGATGGTAAACGTTCCTGAAGAGCTTCCGGTCGAGCTTCCGGGACTAGGCTCAGTGACGAACAGGGAAGACACCGGTCAAGTCATTAGTGACCTTATCAGTAAAGCACCGCTGTCGCCCGAGCAGAAAACCGAACTACACCAGCTATTACAAGAGTTTCAAGGTCTGTTCTCTGAGAGGCCTGGTAGGACTTCTGTACTTACTCATGATATAGAACTTACCTCCACAGAGCCAGTACGATCCAAGGCGTATCGGGTGTCACCCCGCCAGAGCGATATTATGGAGGCTGAGGTAAAGAAAATGCTACAGCTCGGTGTTATTGAGGCAGGTGAGAGTGATTATACCTCCCCTTTGATTTTAGTTGAGGTACCGGGCAAGGAACCTCGTCCTTGCGTCGACTACCGCAGGCTTAATTCCATCACTAAGGATCAAATTTATCCGATCCCTAACATCGAGGAGCGCCTTGAGAAAGTTAGTAGCGCTCAGTTTATTTCCACCCTAGATCTTGTCAGGGGTTATTGGCAGGTTCCACTTACAGAAGAGGCTAGTAGGTATGCGGCGTTCATTTCACCAATGGGAACATTCCGTCCTAAAGTGTTGAGTTTTGGTTTGAAGAACGCGCCATACTGTTTTTCAAGCCTCATGGATAAAGTGTTGCGGGGACAGCAAGAATTCGCTTTACCGTATCTAGACGACGTAGCGATATTCTCCGCATCCTGGTCTGAGCATATGGCACACTTGCGGGCAGTGCTAACCCGCCTGCGCGAAGCGGGCTTGACAGTCAAGGCTCCTAAGTGCCAGTTAGCACAGGCCGAGGTTGTCTACCTCGGTCACGTGATTGGTCAGGGTCGTCGCCGCCCCTCTGAAATAAAAGTGGCCGCTGTGCGAGACTTTCCGCAACCGCGCACAAAGACCGATATTCGGTCGTTCTTAGGTGTCGCCGGCTACTATCAGAGGTACATCCCTAGGTACTCTGATATCGCGGCTCCCCTGACGGATGCTCTAAGAAAAACAGAGCCTCAAACAGTCGTCTGGGACGAGACAAAGGAAAGAGCTTTTAGCGCCCTAAAGAGTGCCCTAACAAGCCAGCCTGTGCTACGATCGCCAGACTATACAACAGGGTTCATTGTTCAGTGCGATGCTAGTGAGCGAGGCATGGGCGTTGTGTTGTGCCAACGGGAAAATGGAGAAGTAGAACACCCCGTCCTGTATGCTAGTCGTAAGCTGACCAGTCGTGAGCAGGCGTATAGCGCCACCGAGAAAGAGTGTGCGTGTCTCGTGTGGGCCGTTCAGAAATTGTCATGCTATCTAGCCGGCTCGAGGTTTATCATTGAGACGGATCACTGCCCTCTCCAATGGCTGCAGACCATCTCTCCCAAAAATGGCCGCCTCCTGCGCTGGAGCCTCGCTTTACAACAATATTCCTTTGAGGTGCGTTACAAAAAGGGGAGTCTCAACGGTAACGCCGATGGCTTAAGTCGAAGCCCCTAACGTAGGAATCAGCCTCAAAATTGTTTGTTACTGATGTTTTTCTTCCTGAGGCAGGATTTTTTTTTAACATATTGCTTTTGTTTAGTGTTTCAAAGTGATGATATGCTTTCTAGTGCAATTTTTCAATTTGTGGACGCGTTCTGAGTGATGCTAGACTACTGTAAGGAACTAGGCAGTGGTATAAAAAGGGGAAAGAGCCTGGCAGGGCTTAGTGAGGGTTGTGCCGTGCTTGCTGACTGAGCGGTTGAGTTTCAGCGTAGTTCTAACGCTTGCCGGGAACGAGAACAAAAATGTGAACTCTCCCGAAGTCACTTTGCAGTGTCCCGTGCGAACCTGAACGAGAGAACGAGGCCTTCTCTGTGCGCTGCGCTCAAGAAACGTCGAGGGACGCCCGACTTCGGTTATGAGCATCATCGAGCGACATCCCTCCGGACAGCGGATGCAGTCCCCTGTCCATCGGGATCTCCTTCCCCCGGCGGGGCGGTCTGTTGCGTTTCGCCTGCGACACGTGGTTTTGCCGGCGCGACTGCGGCGGGGCGGCAGACATTTTGGCCCGATCGTCGTCGCCGCAACGCTCATCGGCAGGTGTTTCCAGGCGCGACTGCGGCGATGCGACCGCAAAGGATCACCCTCGCATTCCAGTCATTGTGCCAGAACCAGGCGATGCGAAAGCAGGGATCATCCTCTCATTACAGTCATTGTGCCCGACCGGCAGCGCTACAACAGGGTGCTACGAGATCGTGCTCGACATGGTGCTACGGCAGCGCTACAACAGGGTGCTACGAGATCGTGCTCGACATGGTGCTGCGGCAGCGCTACGACAGGGTGCTACGAGATCGTGCTCGACATGGTGCTACGGCAGCGCTACGACAGTGTGCGTCACCATTAGCCCATTGTACATTCACGTGCTCATCTTTTGAGGGGTTCCTTCTTGCCCTCAACTGCGAGAGTATAAAAACAGCTGCCCCCGGACGCCAAGAGGAGGGCTCCGATTTCTTCTGTTGAGTAAAGTGCTCTCCCGTCTCTCTACTTCGGTCAAACCTGACCGCCAACTCTTTGCGATGTTAAAATAAACAAGTTGTTTCGTTGTTACCAGTCGACTCATGCTTTGCCGGGACCTTCGGATGCTTCCAGTTGTACCCCAGGCCGCCAGGCCAACGCTACCCTTGGGGCTTGCGACCCAGGTACAACCACGGGCGTCAGCGCCGAGTTCCCAACAGATCGTACCCGCGGGGCGATCCAAACAGCAGTGATCGACAAGGAACAGCACCTTGCGGTTCGAAGCAGCAAACTTGCGGTCCAATTTGCTTATCCAGCTCTTGAAGATTTCGGCCGTCATCCACGCTTTTTTGTTCGCCTCATAGTCCACAGGCAGCGTCTTCACGCCTTTAAAACATCTCGGCTTCGCGGCTTTCCCGATCACAAGTAACCGACATCGTTCCGTGCCAGTCATGTTTGCCGCGATCAGCACCGACACTCTCTCCTTGCTGCGTTTGCCCCCAGCACAGTCGTCGTCCTTGAATGTCAAAGTCTTCTCTGGTAGAAGCCGATAGAAGAGTGCAGTCTCATCTTCATTGAAGATGTCTTCCGGTCTGTATTCGGCGAGATATTCACGCAGCTTTCCGTCCTTCAACGTGGCGCATGTTTCCTGGTTAACGGACGCCTTTTCACCACACACGCTCTTGAAAACCAGGTCATGGCGATCTTTAAAGCGCGTCAGCCATCCATCTGACGAAACGAAGTCATCGATCCCCAACATTGCTGCAAGCGTTCGGGCTTTCATCGCAACGATGTCTCCGCTGAGAGGAAGTTTGTTGCTCCTGGCCTCCCTAATCCAAACCAGCAGAGCCTTCTCCAACTCTGGGTAAGCGCCGGTGCGCATTCGCTTCCGAGAAGTCTTGAACTTGTCGTTCTCAAATGCATCCATTATTGTGCGCTTGTTCTTGATGTAGTTAGAGAGCGTGTTCGGCTTGATCCTGTACTTCCGCGCTATGTCTTGTTTGTAGCACCTCCCTTCTCAACTTCCTTCATAACCTCGACTTTCGTTGCTAGGTCGAGCGTGCGATAAGAGCCACGGTTTGCCATGGCTATAAACTGCGCGACTAGGTACAGTCAATTCCGAATCACTCGTGGAACAACCTAGCCTACGAGCTTCCCGCTCAAAGGCGCTTGACTAACACACGCCTCGACATACGCTGCGCACGCTGCAAGACTAATCTCGCACAATCTCGCCACTGCCAGTATGCAGCGCTGCGTGCACCTTTGGCACCCGCGTGGCCTTCGCGATCAGCTCCGGCCACGCGCGGCAGCCGCGCGTGGCCTCTGGCGGGAGCCTCCCGCCGGAGTTGATCGCGGAGGCCACGGCAGCCGTAGCAATGAATAATCGCGCCGCTCCAAGAAGGATGGCGTTGCGGGCGGCTGCGGTAGCGATGACACCAACGCGGAGCACGGAACTGTTGCAACACTTGAAAAATTGCACATTCTACCAAAGAATGACGGTCACCTCGAGGATCCCGGCTGAAAATTAACTTCCAATTAAACAATATTAATGGATGAGGACTTCGAATTATCGAGCGATTTCTTATATAGGATTACATGCAAAACTGACGAGACCAGCACTTTACTTCTAATTAACCGAAAATTCCAATTAAGCGGCTTCGAATTATCGGGAGTCGACTGTATTCGCTCCCTCTCCGCTCGCGGCGAGTCGGAGTTCCTCGATTTGTCGCGCGCCCGTCGACATGTTCCGCGGGTAGTAATTCGGCTAGCAGGCGTTGGTGTACGAAAGGTGCAATAAATGCCCTTTTGATTGTTTGCACTACTTTGTTGTCGTTTCTTTGTCCCACGAGCGCGTGTGAGACCCCACACATCACAGACTGAAACCACTGTGCTTAAAAATTTGTACGATAAACGCCTTGCAGGTCAGCGACAGCTGTGCAGTGTTCCTGGTTTTGACAGTGACAATGCATTTGGGTTTCGCAAGACAATCATCCGTAAGGATGTCAAAGAGGCGGCTGCAGTGAGTAAAACTCTCCTTACCGCAGATATATTATCAGTGTACCCGAGGGGCGCGGGGAAGTGAAGGTTGGTGGATGCAACAATGCGGTGCGAGAGCTAACAAGGCTGGACAGAATAACATATGCCTGCGCGCAAACGGCTGACGGTAAACGCACTAGCCACACGCACACCCGCTATTGTTCGGCTGCCGCTAAGTTCGGCAACTTTGTTTTCGTGGAGCTTCACTTGCCGTTGGAACAACACACATCATGCCACGGTCAGTGTATCTAAACGATTAACGACGTACGCTTCATACTGGTCTCCTCGTAGGTGCGCGTGGTTCCTCACACCTCCGTGGTTCGCGGCCGCTCGAAACTGGTTCAATAAAGCAAAACCATTCCTCAAGTTACGACCAGCATACGTGTTCGTTCTCATAACTGCAGATGAGCTTGCACTAGGTCGATGTGTCGTGATATGCGCAGTGCATATCATATGCGCTGTGCATTCTTGCGGGGCAGTGAGAATATATATATATATATATATATATATATATATATATATATATATATATATATATATATATATATTAATCAGGAAAGCCGGCAGTAGTAGTGGGTACTGGCCTCGCGATATATAATTTGCGGAGCTCATTACGAAGTCCTTTCCACATCGGAGCATAATACACAGACGAAAAGACTTTCGCAACGGTATCGCGACGGTATACACTGCAATTGGCACGTCATCGGGTGCGGCCCGGCGTGCTGGCGCGCCGTAGGCGACAAACGCAAACGAGAGCCAAGAATCGGGCCCGACAAAGACAGCGGAGTAGCGCTAACTTTCGGCGCCGCAGAGGCTTGACAAACAGTTTTTCCCTTTCTCCATGGGACATGCAATGTAAACGCCTGTGTGTCGTCGTGCGCTGGCCCATGTTCCGCGATTTCTGTGCCCAAACACCGCGCGGCGACGATTTCTTCGCGCACATCGCAGAGTGCGCGAATCGGGCTTCGACGCGTGTTGCCGTACCTGCCAGTTCCCCTTGCCCGGACATCAAGCTCCTTAATGTGCGCGCCGCTCGCCGCCGCGCTCAGCGGAGAGCGATGCGAACCGGAGCCGAGGCGGACTGGACTTTGTACTGTACAACCGCCTGGCCGCTGTGTGCAGACGACACGCCCGTCAGCTGCGCCGCCGATCTTGGGCCGGCCTCTGCTCGTCGCTCGCCCAGCCGTGCAACGAGCGCCGTGGATGGCGAGTCCTCCGGGCCCTCCTGAACCCGAAGGCACCGCGGTTCCCGGTGCTAGCCATCGCCATAGCGCGCAGGATCAGCGAGCTGGAGCTCGCAGAGCTTCTGGCGAACGCTTTTGCTGCCACCCCTCCTGCTTCCAGCGCGCCCCCGGCGGTGTTACAGGCGCTGTACGCTGCGGTGTTCGTGCGGGGCGAAGCTCACACAAACCACGCACAGGCAATATCACAAGCCTGTGCGAGAGTGACTTCACTCATCACGAGCTGCAGCGGGCCCTGTCGCGCGGCCGGCGCCGCCGCAGCGCGCCTGGGGCGGACGGGATAACGCTGCAGATGCTGCGAAACCTGGACGAGCCGCAGCGCCGCCTCCTGCTCGACGCTTACAACGACGTCCTGCACAGCGGCTCCCTCCCGGATTCGTGGCGACATGCTGTAATCGTCCCCGTGCTGAAACGCGGCAAGCCACCTCACAGCCCTGCCTCATACCGGCCGATCTCCCTCACGTCTATCCCGGGCAAGACGATGGAGGCGATGGCTCTGTCCCGGCTCCAGTGGATTGCGGATGCCCGCGGTGCTCTACCTCCCGAGCAGTGCGGCTTCCGCGCTCGCCGCTCCACGGCGGATTGCATCGCTGTCGTCGTCGGCACCCTCGAGCAGGCCAGGCTCGACAGGGAGACTGCCTTCTTGCTGCTCCTCGATGTCCAGAGCGCATTCGACTGCCTCCCTCACGACACCATCCTCTCGGCCGTGCGGGCGCTCGGTGTGGAGGGCAGGCTTCTTGCTTACATCGAGGCCTTCCTCGCCGGGAGAACATCAGCTGTCCGAGTCGGGGGCACGGTCGGCTCGCCCCGTCCTGTGAGCTGCGGTGTGCCTCAGGGAAGCGTGTTGAGCCCGTTTTTGTTCAACCTTGCCCTCGCGCCCATCATCGAGTGCATTCCCAAAACGGGCCGCTTCCCTGTGCGTGCTGTGCTCTACGCAGACGACATCGCGCTTCTCGTGCACGGGCCGACCTCTGCGACGGGGGAGATGCGCTACCGGCTTCAGGAGGCGCTGGACGCCGTCGCGAACTTCCTGCGCGCCATCGGCTTGCGGCTGTCGTCGACGAAATCTGAGGCTATCCTGATCCGCCCCTGCGGTGTTCGCCGCCGCACCGGCTGCGTGCTCGTCGAAGGAGTGCCCCTGCCCTGGCGCCTGACAGTGCGGTACCTGGGGCTCACGATAGACAACCGCCTCACGTGGTTCGCTGCTGTGCGCCGGCTGCGTGCTGAGATGCGCCGAGTGGAGAGTGCGGTGCGCTGCCTTCTCGCCCGTGGCGACGGCTGCCCTGCCTCGTTCGCGGCGGCGCTCTACTCTGCGGTGGCACTGCCGAAAGTGTTGTACGCGCTACCACTGTGTCGTGTCAGTGCCCGGCTGTGGCAGCTCATCGACAGCGACCACCGCCGAGTGCTTCGCATGTGCCACGGCCTCCCTCGCTCATCGCGGGTTGCGGAGTCGCTCGCGGAAACTGGCGCGTGGCCCAGTTTCCGACGGCTGACTGCGTGCCCTCGGTCACCTCGAGCGCCTCTCCTGTGCCCCGGACGCTGGACCCATCCTGTCCCTCATCCGTTGCCTGCCCCAGTCACGAGTGGGAACAGTGTGCGAACTGTACGACAGCCTGGTGGTCGACCCTCCGCCCGTACCGCCGACCTGGCCACCGCCACACCAGCGCACGCCACTTCACGTGTGTCTCGACCTCCCGGGCGTCCGCTCCAAGCATCGCACGCCTCTCTGCGCTGTACAGCAGGAGGCTGCTGCCAGGATCGAGGACGACCTGGGAGGAAGGACGCACTTGTATGCCGATGGCTCCGTCCTCAGCGACGGCTCGGCGGCTGCCGCCTGTGTTGCTCCCGAACTAGGCATCACCAGAGTCCACGAGCACATCGAAATTGGATTTCACCGCTCTTTCTGCGCACGCGCGAGGAGCAGTAGTTGCGAGAGAGAAATGTGGGGACTTTTGGTGCTCAAAATTTCTCTTCGCCTAGGTACTACGGGGAAGAAAGCTGTTAGCTCCGTTTGTCCCTAGCCGAGCTTGCAGCACAGAATCGACAGGATGCGTGGGCGGCAAGACCAGAAAGCCGCGTCCGAGGTGAGTTTGTTGCTATTTTGTTGCAACGGCAGCATATTAAATTTTGTAGTCGCAGGGGATACGTTTGGAAGTGAGGTGTCTTCTCGAATGACTTTAGTGGCAAAGTATTACGTCGTGCCGATGCATTGTTCATTAGTGTCGTTGATCAAGGTCAGCATACCACGCACTTCAGGGGAATCGCGGGAACGGAAACAGTTTATGAATTAACTGCCGTGCCGATGCATTAGTTCTTAATGTAACTGAACATACAACACACTTGGAGATTCGTGGGAATGGAAATTTTGTACTCTGTATGTGTATGTGTGTACTTGCGTCGCCATGCGATCGAGCCGTAGATCGTTGTGAGAGCTGTACAGCCACACTGGCAAAACACTACGCCCTGCGGATGAATACGGAAGAAATGTATGCTAAAGAAAAATGGTCGTCATGCAACTTCATAGCAGTAGACCTTTGTGAAAGCTGTACAGTAACACTGATATTGGCTAGTTAATAATCCCGGCTGTTACAATGTCTAGCTCATATAAGGGGCGCTCTATATGGACGAAACAAGGGCACAGATCGCTACAACCGCATGCGAAATACTCTGAATGCCTGCCAGTACACTTGTTCGGCGTCTCCGTGCTTGTACTGCGGCAGGAGACGTGACGGCAAGTGGGCGCGTATATCACAGTGGCCGCTTTCCACTCTTGGTATACTTTGCCGCAATACAATGCGCATGCTTCATTGCGCGACACTGGTGCCCTGCAGCGAAGCTGGCTTTAGGCAAACGGCATTATGCAACGCTCGAGCCATCTTGTCCGTCACTGCGGATAGAAAACGCATACACGTTCAACCTATTTGAGCTGCATCATTTTGTCGATGTTTACCCCTCTATACTAAATGAAGAGGATAACGTACGCCAGTGTGGGTAATTTAAAAGATTAATAAAAAGCCCGGTAACATATGTGCTGTCAGTGAAAAAACACTATTAATGCAGGTCTCCACGCTCCTGTAAAGAAAAAAAAAGATGCAATTCAGTGGTGACCCTCTGGAGGTGGATCCGTACCTATGTAAGCACAGCCGGCTCATTAGTCACAAAGTAGGAGCTGAAGAGAACTTTTTAATGCTCATTAGACTACATTGACAGCGATTATTTGTGGTCAGCCAGTGACAAATGCATTGCACCAAACAGTGAGACTTTGTCTTAATCCGCAATGCTTACGTGGCGAACAGGAGAGCAAAAGGTGAAAACAATGTTTTCATACAAGGCAAGTCATCCATGTAGTGGGATTGCATTTATCGTTGGTGTAGTGTTGATGCACTTTCTGAAGTCCAACCTTTAATGCAGCTTAGTTTCCGTTGGTGCAAGTGCTTCTACTGGAAACATCCAAAATATGATTTATCAAATCAGGTTGCCGTCTTGTAATTTTTGAAATTTTCCTCTGGTCTTAAGTCTTTTCTGAATCTGGAAGAGCTGGCTGATTGTACATTTCATCTCGAGATAGTTTACACACTTCCAGCAACACAGGTTACCACACTTTGTTGAGTGCAGATGAGCACTGCAAATTCTATCATTTTGATGAGGCACCGATCTAATGCCACTCACTCTTGCCACAACGCTTTCTCAACTTGTACTGTACTTGTTTCTTCCACCTTCCATTTGCAGCACCAGGGCTAAGGCACAACAGCAATAACATTTCTAGCAGAAAATGCTTGCTCCTTGGCATCTGATCACCCGTTCATTTGCTACTTTCTTCCAATTTTTTTTAATGTGATGCTCCTGCCTTCACACACTGTCAGACTGTTCTCCTTCATGCGTTTCCTTGTACTCTTTCTGTCCGCTTCTTGCTCAACATACCGTGCATGCCTTCAGTCATGTCCAATTGATCGATGCAGTCTTGTCCTTTTCTATCTCTCCTCCAGAACCTGCAACTTTCAACAACCTGGCATTATTTTGCTTCTTTTTGTGATAGTGCCTGGCTATCTGTTGCTGATGCCACACATTCACTTTGCAATGGTTTATTAGACCACATACATAAATTAATAGCTGTATAAAACCTTGACCCTCCAGCACTTCCACAAAATTCATGCAGAAGTGGAAACAAAGATTACTTAATTCCTCACCACACGTTACTATGTCTGCATCAAAGCTTGATATTACCAACATGTGTGCAGTGTCGTTGCCCATGCTTCCTGGACAGGAAAGCCAGTTGCTCCAGTTCACAAGGCTAGAACAACTGCGAAGTGATTGAGCTATCTGCTTGTGCTGCATTTTTTTGCCACAAGCTGTACAAGGTCATGGCTTGTGCTGCAGAAACCACATCTTTTTGCCTGCTGCATTCCTTTGTGATGCATTGAACGTGTCTGCTTCTGTTTCCCCTGCTATTTTTACAGAGAAGCTGTATATGGCTAGGTTCTGACCATGACCAATAGTGCATACATCGACAGGGTGTGTAGAAAAAAGTTGCGTCGACAGAATTGAATCCACAGTAGCCTGCTGTGCGCCAGCAGTGCTCAGTGGCTCCGGAGTGCATGGCAGAATAATAAAACGTCATTGTGTACCCACCAATGTCTGTGCCTCGTTTTCTTGTGAAGTCGACATCGCTCTAGCGACGTTATCAGCAGTTTTACTTTGGTCCTGCTATGGCCAGGACGCGTCTAGTTCGTACTGAAGAACAACAATGTGCATGTTAAGAGCACCGGTGTGAGCAACAGCGTGAAGGCAACGGGCAGTTGCTATAGCCAGACCCGCCTTGTCTGCAGATCCGTAATGTCGGCTAGCTGCTCTGTGACCGATGAAGAACAGCGTGCCCGTGAGGATCACCTTTGCAAACAGAAGCGGGAGTGGGCACGAAAGCATCGGCGACCAATTGCAGTATATCACAGTGACCACAAAGCAATGGTTACCATGGTGACAAAGTAAATAGAAGATCAAAGATAACGAAGTTGTGTGTATGTTTCTTTATTTAATCAATATAGCAATTAACCATATATAACTCAATATACTTGTCAACAAGTACAGCTTCAGCTGGTCTTCCATCTTCACATAGTGGAAGGGCTCTGAATTGTATTTTTTTTATCATTTGTCATCAAACTTGTGCATTTTCTTTTTGTAATGCTACAGCCTGTTTCGTGCCATTACTGTTTTCTCTGCTTTTGCCTATTCTGCAGCAGTTGCTGGCATTGTCTCTTGCCTAGGTGTTGGTCCGCACAACGTGCTAGAGATGCCATAAACAGTTTAATCACAGGGTGTTCAATGTAAGAGAAGGTCAAAATTACTGGTGTTTCTAATTTTTTAAGCAGCGATTTTTGAACTCTTGTGTGATAAAATCTCGCTTTGTTGATAAACAAGTGATTATCTTTGACAAGTTGTTTCCTATGACAACATTTTTTCTGCGTCGAAAGTTCACACATTTGCCAACAAGGTGCACACACGAGTCAAAGAACTTTGAAACTTTATAGGTCTTGCTTCATGCTTTGTCACTTGGTTTGACATTTTATTCTCATTTTTGATCTCATTAACCTGGCTGCTGTGTGGGAATACCGAACTTGCTACTTAGTACTCAGCATGAAACAATGCTTTAAAACCACTGTGTTGTCCACTGGCCTCACCATGCCACTGTGTGGTTTTGATCAGAATTTTCCATCATAAGTACACTGTTACAAACTTGCACATGACAAGTATTTTACCCTATATGCAAGCAATGCACTGTTTAAAGCCGAGCTAAATACTTCACCAAAAGAACTGCTTTCACCTCCAGTCCACTCTTTTTAGTCTGTTGTCTAAACATCCTGCCAAATACTGTCATTGCTATTGCGTCCTGCTGCAAATGTTCATTGTCAGTATACCTTAATTGTTTTGCCTGCTAGCGCAAGTAATATGCCTGAAAATGTACTATGGTGGTGTCCTGTCCTCTTAAGGATGACCAATTTTCCTGGAAACCATAGTAGCCAGAAGAATGGTATTTAAAATGTGCATCACCAAGGTCCTGCAGAAGAGCAGAGCTCAGTGTTTGAGCTTTGACATCACTCCATAGAATACCTGCATATAATTTGTGCTCAACCCGCCGTGGTTGCTCAGTGGCTATGGTGTTGGGCTGCTGAGCACGAGGTCGCGGGATCGAATCCCGGCCACGGCGGCCGCATTTCGATGGGGGCGAAATGCGAAAACACCCGTGTGCTTAGATTTAGGTGCACGTTAAAGAACCCCAGGTGGTCAAAATTTCCGGAGTCCTCCACTACGGCGTGCCTCATAATCAGAAAGTGGTTTTGGCACGTAAAACCCCAAATATTATTAATTTGTGCTCAATTAACCTTGCTGCAAGACTTTTTCCAAGGGCAAGGCCTAGAATGTTAGTCAATTTTTGATGCTCTGACCTAGTTTGATGTGATTTTCTGTGACATTTTTCTCTATTCCTTTCTTGATTATCTTGGATAGTGGCCTTCTTAGGAGCTATTGCTTCATTAGATGTTTCCTAGGAAGGAAAATCTTGGAAGCCATTATACCACACTAGTGCGCATCATCTGTAAGGAAACAAAGCACTGCATGAGCAGAGGTCTGTCTGCGGCAGCTGCTGTGAATTGCGCCCACGCATCACCCATGTGCTGCTCTCGTGGTCTTCCAATTAGCAACGCAGTTGCACCACACCTTGCTTTGTTTGCGAAGTGCCACACGAGATAGATTGTCCATGCTAGCCAATATATTGCGAAATGGAAACCTGTATAGAGCTGCACTCAAATTTCGCATTAGGCAGTAGGCGAAATATTTTGTAAAAGTAACAATTATATAAATACCATGCAATGAAACCAATCAATATGTACTGAACCAAACTTGTCACCTAATCGCACTGCAGGGAACCCCTGATCATTCTAAGTTACACCAAAGGCTTGTCATATTTAAATAGTCTCTTGTGCACGCAGTGTATGAATGGGATATCATTGAAAAATATGTGAATGCCTAACGGAGTGTAATCAGGACTGGCACTTTTTCACTGTAACTGTCAGTTCCCTATATGTTGCTTTGCTATAGGGAGGTTATGCTCTAATAGAAACAGTTGGAAGACGGTTCTGTCCACATTGTCACTTCCATCTATATTTGTGCATTCGTTTAAGACCCATCAACTAGCCCAAATTAATTTACATATCTCATAAAAGCAAGTGCACTGCAGTTGGAGCTTTGGAAATAGGCCTGTGTTTAAAACAGATTCGAGTGGTCGACACATGAAGTGGGCTCGTTCATGCGAGTACCCATGTCAGTGCTGTATTGTCTTTTTTTGAAGAGGATCGATCTATTGTTCCTGCTTTAGATAAAGTCTAGTGATCTAGAGAGCATATTTTAAAAGGCTGATGAAAAGGGGAACACTTTTGGATTTTGCGTGCTAACTACTATCTTGTCAGCTGCTACAGTTTTTGTAAATATTCAGTAAATATATTTGGTGCATCTCTTTTCCTCTGTAACACTTTCATGGAGGTTGCGGACGCTTCCAGACGCAAGACTGATTTATGCAGCAGGTGCTCCTTGGCTGCATCTGCAATGCTAGCTCAAGGCGAGAATGCTTTGGCCACGTTGCCATCTGCATCCACAGTCATCCTGGCACAACCGCCATGGTATGTTGGCCACAGAAACGTCACGTGGGTTGACAATATGTGTAGGCTGCTGTGAACACAGTTGGCAGGTGGGCTTTGCTTGCCTTGCATGGTTTAGATTCCAGCTTATGATCTTGAAAATCTCACCTTGTGCTTCTATTGAAGCATTACAAGCAATGGTGTCTGTCCTTTGGCATCATTATCTAAAACTTTTCACCTGTGTTGCCATCTGTTTACAGCAATGTTTCTCTAACTTATCTTATGTTCAAGTGCCATTGTAAGTTAATTCTGGTTCACACATTTGACCCATCCTGTCATGTCTCGGCACCAAATGTTACGGAACCTGTATCTGTGAAAATAGAGGGTTTTCACACCATTTTCTCCTCTAACACAGGATACTGATGATGTTTATAGCATCAGCAAACGTCGATAGCGTCTTGTTTCTGCAGAGAAATCGGCAAGGAAATGCTCTGTCCTGACAGACGCATGTACCGTGATGGGGCCGATAACACCTGTGTGAATCAGGCCTTTGTGAGGAACATAGTTGTCAATTTACCTTTTGACTAGTCTGGCCATGTCAAGAATTGCTGGATAAAACATACTTCTCTCTTTCAGAAAGAGATAATTGAAGTGTTTTGGAGGTTTTCCTAATTTCCTGCCTCTGGCTTGAGCAGGTGTGCAAGATGCAAGCATTAGGTCCATAGAATTGACTGCACCATTTGAAGGTGCACCACTGTAAATGTTCGGTTTGCCTGCAAGACTGTGAAACATGCTTTGTTAAGAGTCTTATGGCTTCGATAAATATTATGTCTCAATGTGCAGAAATACGTCTCAAGATGTTGAACTTTAAAGGGGTACTTACATGATATTTTTGACTATTCATTTCTTGCGTTAAATCAAGGTCCTAGACTTCTAAACTCTAGAAAAAATTGTGACAAGCTTCAGAGCGCAGTTAGTAATTAGTAGTACTGACTTTTCTACAGCCAATTTCAGTGTCGTTTTTTTATACAGTGGAACCTCGATACGATTCTGCTTAATACGTTTTTCGAAATGTTAAGTTTTTTTTTTTTTTCTTGAAAATCCGATTTGGTTGGATAATATGTTGGATGATATGATTTTCCTATGGTACACTTTATTTTCCAGTTCCTGTGAAGATCGTATCAATGAGGTTCTACTGTATTTCAGTTTTTAATTTATTTCTCATTAACCCTTTATTGACAATTGTTGCTTACAGGCAACATACCAGAAAAAAGAATGTTTGTCTTGCGTAGTTTCATTATTCAGTACCAAGTTTCTGGCTAGGTGTCTTTGGCCAACACTGAATGAGAGGCAACAACTGTCATTTGTTAGTTCAGAGCAGACGAGGAAGAAGTTTGGCATGTGACTCACTGTCTTTTAAAAGTAAGGTCAGAGGATACAGGCCGATGTAAGATATCCAACTGCGGTGGTGTCACACATCTGAAGTAAAGCAAAAGAAATGTACACCTATGGTTCATATGTGATGAGAGCTGTCTATACAAATTGAAAACAAAGCCTCAGGTGACTTGGGGTGAGGCCCACTTCCAGATTCCTGCCTGGGGCTATTGTATTATTATCATAAATATTTACCCCTTCATATCAGTAAAATCATAAAACTTTCCACATATTTATTCATGAGGTGGAAATGTGCACATCAGCTGCTGTGAAATATAACCTCACCGAGCATTCGACCTCAGTCAACCTCAAATTTGTCCATGAGGTTGCCACTGCCATAGCTAAAAAATTTTAACAGCCAACCAATGTCGCATCACTTAGGGAGGTTGAGATCAGCTTAGGTTGACTTCATTACGTCAGCCGTGTGAACCTTGTGAGGTTGGCCATCTTTGCATGGAAGTATACATTCTATGGCCCCCTGTAGAATCCTGGGGTGCTATGACATAAAATGATTCCAAACTTTTCTATTCCAATTCTGCAATCAGCCCACCACGGTTGGTCTAAACTCTTTCAGGCCACTGCAAACTTCACCAATCTGTCACCCGTCTGTCACGAAAACCGTGATGGCTCTCCATCTGCTATACATGTACACACTGAGTATGAATGATTAAACTGCACAAAAGAAAAATAATTATTCCTGATTCAACGCCTTTTCACCATTGGCCCTCTGCTATTGGTTCAATGTTTTTGGGTAACACCCACCTCGCCTGTCTGTCACGCGACCTCACAAAACCACAAAAACTGACTGCATCAAAGTGACGTGTACGTGGAAAAAAAATGCATTAATATGCTGAACAAAACTGAAAATTTTTCTGAATAGCCAGAGACTGCCCCGTTCTGAAAGGAATAGAAGATGGCTGCCCGCCGATTGCTCAGGCCCTCGCTACTCACACCTGCCGGTCAGCATGTATTTATTTGCACATTATAAACCTTTTTGCACGGCAGTAAAACGTTATCGAGCCCTTGCGGCATGTATACAGCATCGCTCTGCCAACTCTTCCTTGCTGAGGATTTGTTTTAGCGGCATTCTTATCCTTCTGTTGCAAGCCGCCGCGATTTTCGACCAGCCACCGCAAGCTAAATAAGGTGAAGCGGACCATTCGGAGAAGCCAGCACCACCCTCTTCATGCGGTTATCTATTTTCACTGTGCTGGCTCGGCCCCATCGAAACCCTCTCCACTAGACCGTACACCTCGCCTCTTGTCAGCTAATTAGATAAGAAAAACCGCTGAGTGTAGGCAATGTTATTGGTTTTGGAAGTGAACAAAGGTGACCTCCTATAAACGAGGAGAGTGTTTGGTTGGGTTGCTCAGACCACGCTGCAAGTCACTGCCCGATGCTTGCGCCGGTGGTTACATAAATTTGATGTCAGGAGATTGGAATCAAAACAGTTTGAAATCATTTTATGTTATAGCACCCCTGAATGTGCTTTACTTTAGGTGCGTTCAATTCGCCTGCACCGCCTGAACCAGTTCACAAGGTGTTGCACCCTGCCATTCGTTCCAGTGGTGCAGCAATGGCACCCGCTGAACCACTCCGTTCGTTTCAAAAGGTGCAGGGCTGGTTCATGATTTTGCTGCACCTACTCCGCTGTCGGTGCCGACTTGGTGCAGGCGTACAGGTGCAACGCAGCAGTGCAGCAGACAATCCAGCACATGGGTGCAAGCACCATTAAAAGCCCGCTTACACACGTCTGATGTGTCTACAAGTGTGGTTTGTAGTTAGGCCCACAAGCTGATAATTCTTGTAGTTCACAATCTTTCAAATGTACGCACTCTGTGCACATTAATCGGGCATAACATAACGCCTGCACCGCATCTGCACCTTGGCATTTGTTTCGAGTGTTGCGCTGTGCCTGCACCGCAGAAACAAGCTGCACAATTTCTGAACTTCTCGTGAACCTCCGTTAACTGGTTCACAGTTGTGCAGGTGAATTGAGCAGACCTTTTAAGTGCTTCCACATGAAGCTCTTATTTGCCCTTACGTTGCTTGGTGGCCTGATGGCTGCTTCAGGTATTGTACAAAATGTTCGATTCAACATTGAAAGAAAATTCAAGGATATGAATGCTCATGAAGGCCAAAATTCAGTGACATACAAATGCATTAATTCTGCACATAAACTAAAAATTGTCAAATTTCCTTCTTCCTAGCTGCATTCAGTTAAGCATGCTACTAAGTTGGAATTGCTGGAAAAGTGTAAAAAAAGGCAATTCTCTTTTATAGTGTAGAGTGTCGACTGATAACTGGCCTTACGGCCAGAAATGATGTGCTTACCTTGAGGAGGATGCTTTAGTTCAGTGCAAACTCTAATCTCTTCATTCAAATACATGTAAAATGCAGAAATGCTTTTGAGACTACTGGAATAATTTCAATGAAATTTGTTGCATTTGAGAGAAAAAGTTAAATTTTAGTCATTCTAGGCTGCATAATTTTGATTTAGGACCTTGAATATTTAGGAAAAATTGCTGAGAGTCAGTAAGCTTACAAATATAAGCACAAAGTTTACAATTTCATAGCTTTTGTATCAAGTTGTAAACTTCATACGGAAGTCTTTTTAATTTCACAATTTTCAAAATTTCCTGCCACAAAAAATTGCCCCCTAAAACAGTCTCTACATTTCAGCTTTTTTTTTTTTTACATGTAACCAACCTCATCGAATTCTGCTGCTGGCTTCAGAGAAAAACTATTTCTCTGTTCCCATGTATTCAGATAGGAGCTCCCAAAATAAAACTGCCTCCAAGTCAGGTAAACCATTGTATTAAAGAATATTATAAGGAAGAGGAGGAGAAGGAAAAACATTTATTAAAAGAAAGAAAGGAAAAGCAGGTGTCTTTCTGCTTGTGTGGGAGGCGCCCTTAGTCCAGGACTCCTGCGGCTCTTGCTGTCTCCCGGGCTTGCCACACCTGGTGTAACAAGAATTGTGTTCTCATTTGAATTACTGGAGTATACTTTTTCCTTTGTCATAGGTGGAAAAGTAAAGTATCAGCAACGTTCTCACACCTACACTGTCCTTATTGGTATGTAGTGACTAAATTCTGCTTTTGCATTAGTTGTGTTGATAGCATGCTTGTTCCAAATTCTTATTTGTTCCTTTTGCAAATTTTCATTTTGTTCACAGAACTTTCCAAAAGGGGAACGTATCCAATAAAATAAAGCACTATTTTACTTTCATGCTGAAGATTCATAACTCTTACAAATTGATGTGGTTTCTACCTAGTGATCTTCACTTCACTAAAGAGTTATGAGCTAGGTACTAGGGTATCCCAGCAACATCATGAGCAAGCAACACCATCTTCTCTCATCTCTTAGAGAAAAAAAAAATCGTTATAACTTTACTTCACTCTGCAAAATGCTTAAAGCATAAAAATATCACTCGTTTTTTTTATTTTTACATGTTATAGTACACAAGCGCCTATTAAACAATGAACAGTACACCTCATTGTCTTCTCCCATCCAGTCATCCCTGGCCCAAGACTAAGCGACTGCCAGGTCAGCAAGCCAAATTAAAGAAAGTGTACCACACATGAAATAGGACGCTGAAAAACTTGTAGATAAATTGTGTTGTAGTTTAACCTAACCCCTCCTCCTACATGACAAAAACTTGTTTGCATGTCAAGGTAGCATCAGAAAATACTAAATTTCTTTTCTGATTGAAATTAAACCTGGAAAGTATTCTATCAAGTGCAGAGGGCAGAAGGGCATTAGCAAATAGCATAGCTTTCAAGATTTTTCACGCAGTGCCTATAGGTTGCCTTGATGCTGCCTCCAATCTCCCTTTTACTGAAGCATGCACACACACATTATACCTCCATTGATACCGAAGTCCCACTCAAAAGTCTCTGGCCACCGCAAATCATCCTGCATGTACCGCTGACAAGGTGTACATCTTTGGCGAAGTTATTTCCGATTCAAACATCTGATGGGCCAGAAAACTATAAATTTCGTTATGTCACCATTAACCAAAACACGAATTAATATTCCTGCTTGCAGGGACACAAACTGACTGCTGTTACTGAACAGCGCTCCGTGGCATTCAAGTGAAGAATGATCTTGATCGTCACTTATACGAATAATCATTCGGTTTTATGGCTGGGATTCCTAGGTCATGTGAATTGTAGTGGAGCTGCTTAGTGTAGTGACTGATTTGGGGCTGCTCAATATTTTTTTTTTTTTTTTTGATGCCACTCTAATGTCCGCCAAATAAAAGAAAATGTTTCTTTCTACATTGTGTCTTATCATTGCTTTGCAATTTGCAAGCACAGTACAGCAAAAAAGGGGCTTTGCCTTACATTGGTTCTATTTGAAATAGGCTGTTTATTTCGGCATACATGCTGCAGCTTGTGCTCTCCAGGTCTCCAAGCATGAGTACCTGCTTCTGAGAAGATGACAGCTGTAAGAAACAAATGACTCTGTGTCACACAATTACAAAAACATGAAAGTGCCTGCTTTATGATAGATACAAAAAAATGACAACTCAGGCAGACTGGCAGAGCAGTCATCAATAATAAAACAAGACATTGCACAGTTTATTTGCCTAAGAAATGAGGTCTGCACATCAAGCTTAGCAATTCTCGGCAGCTTGCTCGCTTTATACAATCAGTCCACATTGTTAGCTCAACATATCCGTTTGATGGATTTCACAGTTCTCTTTAACACTCTGCCTGTCCCTTACTTCACCAAATCTGTTGTTGCTGTGAGCACCGCTGAAATTACAGCGGAATCTCATTGATAAGTGTCCAGGAAATTGTAGCTGTCATTCGTTTTAACATCTATTTCAACAAACCAGTTGGGCAAGGGCCTAAAAACCAGCAATTTGGAACCATCAAGTTACAGTGCACAGGGCTGGGCAAACACTTTGAAATTGGGTGCCAACAGCACAGAAGGTTGCACTACCCGCCGTGGTTGCTCAGTGGCTATGGTGTTAAGCTGCTGAGCACGAGGTAGCGGGATCGAATCCCGGCCACGGCGGCCGCATTTCGATGGGGGCGAAATGTGAAAACACCCGTGTACTTAGATTTAGGTGCACGTTAAAGAACCCCAGGTGGTCGAAATTTCCAAAGTCCTCCACTACGGCATGCCTCATAATCAGAAAGTGGTTTTGGCACGTAAAACCCCACAATTTAATTTAATTTTAATGTTTGCACTAACTTTCCAAATGCAGGCAGATTTAGGTGAACAATCACATTTAAGGTGGAGGTTATGTGCTGCTGATCTATGGTGTAAAAACACACATCTTGCTTTTACGTTGGCCTTGTTAATCAAAGAAACATATGTGCCATAGAATCTTGACTGTGGGTAATATTAGTGATAGCCACATTAGACAACTGCACCCGTCCTTCTGGGGAGCTTCTTTGCATTCTTATGCGAGGAACTTTTGAAGTTCAACCATGTTATAGTGCTGCACAGCGAGGGCAATTTCGTTTCAAGGCCAATGAACCAGGAACGCAAAACATTTCTCTATGGAGTGAACAGCGTACCCTACTTTTTTAAACTTACCAAGCTGATTGAGCGTATTTTTTCTGTCCATATCGCCAACAGAAATCTGCCAATATCCAGAACGAAGATCAATAGAAGAGAAATAGCTGGAACCATGGAGGCAGTGAAGGACATCGTCTATATTTGGGAGCAGGTAGACTTCCTTCTTAGTAATTTTGTTCAGATGACGGTAGTCTACACAGAAGCGCCACGTGGCCTCCTTCTTAACCAAAACCACAGGTGACGCCCAGGGACTTGAAGAAAGCTTAACGATGTTTTTATCTAGCATTTTGTTCACTTCACTTAGAATTACTCGGCGTTCCGATGCAGAAACTTGATATGGTCATCGGTGAATAGGCGTAGCATCGCCAGTAGAAATCCGATGCTAGACTGCGAGCGTCTGGCCTAAAGGGTGATCGTTTGAAGTAAAAAATATCTCGGTAGGAGGATAATACGTGGCAAAGGTTGTCAGCCTGCGCAGAGAACAGGTCCACCGCAACCATTTTCTTTATGTTGGCATCGGTGCCCGAGGCTGGTGCAACGGGCTTGCTAAGCTCAGAAGAACCATCGGTTGATAAAGCTGCTACGTGATAGTCGCCGAGACAATCAACGTTGACAAGGCAAATACCTTGCAGTAGGATTTGCTTTCCCAATCAAAAGTTAAAGATAGGCATGCGAGTATGGTTAGCAGTAACAGTCAGAATGCTGTGAGGCACGGTGATGTCATACTGTGGTGGAATGTTGGGCAGAGGAGTGACGAGGTACTCGCCATCAGGAACAGGTGGGCAACACAACAGTTTAATATAGGCTATTGACTTCGGTGGCAGGCGAATAAAGCAGGTGAGGCGTAAGCGACACTGGGGTGCGTTAGAAGGTTCTACGAGAATCGGCAACTCAAGGCAAAGGGTACTGGCAGAGCAGTCAATAAGAGCAGAATGCGCAGAGAGAAAATCGAGTCCGAGAATTAGGCCATGGGGCAATGAGCAATCACGGTGAAGAGGACAGGAGTGTGGCGGCCGGCGATGCTCACACATGCCGTACATATGCTGATGATAGGCACAGTACCGCCATCCGCAACGCAACCAACGTGTGCAGACACTGGGGTGAAGTGCTTTTTCAGTCGTCGTCGGAAGGCAGCACTCATAATAGAAAGATGTGCTCCTGCATCGATGAGTGCAGTGACAGGTGTAATGGTTGGAGTCGGGCATGAAATAGATGGTAGCTGGCCCATGCGGTCATCGAACTTATCCACGCTGAGGACGTTGTTGAAGGGAGAGACTTGTTCTCATCAAGAATGAGGAATCTGGGATTTATTTACAGTATCTGCATGAGAATGTGACAGTTCATCAGTCTAACATGACTGAAAAAGGAATGCACCCTGAGGAGCCGCCAACGGCTCCTTAAATACACTGTCCTCCCGAAATCCCTAGGTGAGGGAAAACGGCAGTTCACCGCCGACTAATTCGGAGCGTCCAAAGTCATCGTAACCAACCCGCCTTTGAGGGGGTGGGTTTACGCACTCACTTCTGCACAGGTTGCACTGACCACACCAAGGTGAGAGGGTTTTCGCAGACACTGTGCTTGACCCGAGCAGGCGCCTCTTTATTCCAGAGTTGACCCTGCAGTCAGTGGCCGCCGCATCTGTCCATTGATTGATGCGTGAGACGGGTTCTAAGCTGCCTGAGACGGCACCACAAAATATCTTCCAGGAGCTCCCCTGCTCCAAGCAGACCTTGACGGTGTACACACTAACAATACTTGCTCCGTCCACTGTGTCTAGCCATCTCGGCACCCTTCCGTTGGAAACGAGGCGCATTGTCCTCCTTACAAAACCAGTCGCCGCCACAGCCATGGTAGCGCCGATGGGCTGGGGACTGATATCTGGTCGTCCTTTCAAAGCGAGTCGTCACAGCAGACCTGGTGGCGCCTTTCTGTCGGTCCCTTCCTCGAAGATCGCCAGCACCTGCTGGTCGAACGTAACACAGGATACCCGTCAACGTCAAGAAAGTTTTGGTTCGTAGGTAACATGAGCAGAGAATTTGAGGGCAGGGTCGACAACACAGCTTCACCTCCAGAAGCTGTGGTGCCTAGTTTTTTGGCTGCATCCAGGAGGCAATAGGCGGCGAGGAGAAGCGACGGGCCTCGGGTGTACGAGACTAATGGCATTGAGATGAGGGCGAGTGGCTGTAGCGAAGGTTCGGAGGTGGGGCATCAGCGGCAGTGGGTTCTAGGCGGGTGGCATAGGGAACAGTAGGTCCAAAGGTGCAGGAATAAGCGCAGGCGTATGTCCGAGGAGGTGGTGGCCATTGGTTGCGGCAGTGACAAGCGACGTGGTCGATGCGACAGCAGTGGAAGCAGATCGGCTTGTCATCAGGGGTACGCCATTTGGACGGGTTGCGATATGTGGCAGAAAAAGAGTGCCGGGGACGAGGAGGGCCGCTAGAGAACGGGGGAACGCTGGGTTGAGACGTGCGACACACGGAGTTCAGACCCATGTTCTCAAATTCCTGTCTGACGACGGCCTGAATCCTGGCAATTGTGGTTGCTGGCGGGTCGGGAGGTGTTGCAGAGAAGGCTGGCCAACAGGTGGCCTCGAGCTGGCGGCGAACAATACGGGTTCGGTCATCACAGGTGGTCGCCTGATGTGGTCGACCCTCACATGTCGACGTAGCAGCAGTGTTGGGTAGCTGCGTGATGTGGTGTGTGATACGGCAGCTCTTAGCTTGTTCAAGGCGACGGTATTAATTTGTCATGGCGCCGATAGGAAAGACGTTGCCGAAAACAAGAAAATTGAAAGCGTCGTAGGCGATGCCTTTTAGCCACCTTATCTGCTTCAGACATAGTATGGTGGGCTTTGTGGCAAAGAGCCAAGACGTCTAGGATGTATCAAACGTATGGCTCTGTAGATGTCTGGTCACGAGGCGCAAGAGCCTTTCTCGCGGCAACCTTGCACCCAAAGGGGTCGCTAAACAGTTCTCGTAGCTTTACTTTGAAACTGTCCCAGCTTATTATCTCGTCATGCGTTCAGAGTCGCATGCGTGGGGTGCCACCGAGATAAAAGATTACATTAGCAAGCATAATTGTTGGATTTCACCTGTTATTAGCACTGGCGCATTCATAGAGCTTGAGCCAATCATCAACGTCCTGTCCCTCCAGGCCACAGAAGAGACCAGGGTCACGATGTTGGGCAACCATGACGATAAGAGCAGTCGGACAAGCTGAAGCCATTGCAGATGCGGTCTCGTCAATGGGAGGTACGGTGACAAGCTCGATGTACCGACCACTTTGGAGTGCCGTGACGAGGACGGGGATCGCTAACCTCCACCAGAATGTTGCACAGACACAGACGAAATACACAGATGAAAGAGGCTATTTACATGCTATTTACACTGGAGCCAGACAGCCAGGCCGACACTCGCTCACGCCATGAGCCCAGACACACTTCATCTCTTCCTCGCGGCGGCTCATCTCTTGAGCATCTCTCGATGAGATCGTAATAATATGAATGTCTGTACTACATAGTGTGGTGTGTAGTGTGTGACATTGTGCAGCAGATGGAGAGAGACAATAAGCAGACGAGAAAGAATGTGCGCGCAGAGGCGAATTCCCTACTGGATGGAAGACAATGTTGAAGAGCGTCCGGCACGTGAGCACGCAGCACAAGAAAAAAAAAAAAATGAAAATGCATCCAATCAGAAGAAAACACAGAGCTTCCAGGGGCCAATCAGGAAACGAAAAATCGACGAGAGCAGCAGAAAAGCGAGGTGCGCTGGCAGAAGGGAGAGTTCTAGGAAGCGACGCCAAGAGAAGGTCGGTTACCGGACTGGGAGTTCAAGACCGACCGGCAGGTTGCGGACCCGAGCCACCAGGACTTCACCCAACTGGGACCTCCTGCCAACCCGTTCCTGGGCTTCACCACTCTACCCGATCGTGAACGGCTGCTCGAAACCGGCGAGTTTCTGCGCCCATGAGCAGAACGAGAGCAGTCGGGCTATGGGCCCGAGTTCTACGCCCAGCTGCCAGGCAAGAACGCCATCACCATCTGCCGCCGCCTGCCTTCCCTCTTCAAACCGGAGCCACCACACTCTGGTCGCCTGTTCATCCACCAATCCCATCGACATTGTGGTGAGACATTACATTCTTTTCTGTTTTTCAAATCCCCTTCACCAATGAGAAATTTCGCAGCATCCCCCCTTCAAGTATTTATTGAAGAAAACTTTCAATCAAGAATTCATTCATGCTGATGTAATTATGCAATGAATTACACAACTTCATTCAACTTGCTTGAACAATGAATAAAGAAATTAAATGGAAATCATTAGTCGGTTGGACTACACCTTAACGTGCAACATAATTGGTGAATGCATATCCATAATTTATTTCCTTCCATGTCAATTAATTTCATTGCTCTGAGAAATTTTCTAATTTTTTTTGTGCTTGCATTACTATGACCACAGCTAAAGTAATGCAAGGTGGCAAATTATTCACTGCTGCCAAAAATTAAAAAAAAAATATTTTTTTTTGCCACTTGTCGGCAGCAATGCAAGTGGAAAACTGCTTAGCAAGATTTGTATCTAGCAAATACGTATGCAGTTGGCACCTTCATAACAACAGAGAGGTGGATCATGCTACACTGAGGCTGAAGGGCTAACAGGACAAACCTAGCTGAGCTAGACAAGGGTGGACCAGTGCATGGCACTGGCTCGGGTCAGGCCAGGGAAAAGTGTCCATGCAGTGCTCTACTTTTATGCACTGTTTTCAAGTACTGAAATTTCATCCTTAAAATATTTCTAGGTATTGCAAGCATACTATGCTCTTCTATATCCATCACAGCTGCCTCTCATTTTCACAACTACCTAAGCTTTATAGCTCAGAATAGCTGTAAAAATAAGGTATACTGAAGCGTAATGTTTTATTTACGTGTTCCTGTCGTATGTTGAAAGGCAGCGTTTTGGTTGCAAGGTGACTTTCAGTTGTGTTTTGCCTCGGCACCATGACCATGACGTATTGTCAAAAATTCATTCAACATGAGAGATAGCAGTTGATGCCATAACGTCACGCTTACTTTTTAAGTAGCCGGAACACATTTTTACACAAAATGAATTCGCCCAAGGCGCACGATCACCAGGTCACTACAGATGTTGGTAAAGCACTATTTATTTCACACAACTGTTGCACCTTCCTTGCAACTGTTGCATCTTCCTTTCCTTAAATTCTTTTCTTTTTCACACGGAAGGGGTGGTTTGCATAAAATTAAAATATCCGGATACACAAAAATACGGAGCAGTAAAGGTAAAGCGGCAGATGAGCAATATTCTCGCACCAACGTAGTGACAAATGAGCTGCTGCAAATGCTTCTTAACAGTCGTGCTTTAACGGTGCGAGTGGTGCCTGCATTATGTTTAGAAAAAATTTACGATGCACTACCGAGGTTTTGCTTCGTTTAACATGTTAAAGGTAAACAGCGGGACTCCGCTGTTATACTCTGCGTCGTCGCAAACTACTGAAAGGCGTCACAACGCATCTACAGCGCGTAAATGGATAAAGTAAGGCTATCAAAAGCTCGCCTTAAATGCAAATCGGAGCGGCGAACCTACGCGTCCTGTTGGAAAGACGAAGCGAGTGCTCTTCAAAACGCAATAAACAATGGCCACATATCGATTTATCAATAAAGATCGTTATAAAACGATTCTGTGTACTGGCGGTGCAAAAAATACTAGCTGTTTGAAGAATTTAAACCATTTAAACTGGGACTGAATCCTTCAATGACACGGACGCCCTGCAACAAACCAATAGAATAACTTATAACTTCCGAGCACTGAGAACAAGATTAACGCTTACAAAAAAAAAAAGAAAGATTGGCTTTGCTAGTTTCTGTTTCGGTGGATGGATGGATGGATGTTATGAGCGTCCCCTTTGGAACGGGGCGGTGGCTTGCGCCACCAAGCTCTTGCTACTATGCTGCCTAATATCCTACCTAGATTCACCAATGAAAAAAAAAACCACTATGAACTACCACGTCCAAATTTTCTGATACCCTATTGCGAACTGTGCTTTTGTACGTCTCCGTCTTTTGTCGTTTCCCTACTTTTCTTCCACCAATCCTCCAATCGCCTCTTACTGATGTCTATTGCGGACCTGTTTGCTTTACCATTGCTCCCGCTGAACCCAAGGGCTTCAAGGAGGCCAGTGGTGCCTAAATCGACCGCTGGATAGATGTCTTTACATTCTAATAAAATATGCTCCGTCGTTTCCCTAGCTTTACCGCAGCAAGCACATGCTTCTTCTTCCTTCTTATATCTCGCTTTATAGGTGCGTGTTCTAAGGCATCCCGATCTCGCTTCGAAAAGTAATGAGCTTCCCTTTGAGTTATCATAAATGGTTTCTTTCCTAATTTCGTTTTTTCCCCTTAAGTAGTTACTCATGGCAGGTTTCTTTTCCATTGCCGCCACCCATGAGATTAATTCAGCCTCTCTGACTTTCCGCTTGACCTTCTTTGTTGCTGTGTTGCCCACCCCACAGGCCGCATACTTGCTGGTAAGCTTCCTAGTTCTTTTCCTCCACTGTGAATCAATGTTTTGCCTGTACAGATACCTGAACACTCTCCCAGCCCATTTACTTTCCTCCATATTCCTCAGCCGTTCTTCATACTCAATTTTACTGCGAGCTTCCCTCACTTCAAAACTAGTCCAGCCCATATCCCCTTGCACAGCTTCATTTGTAGTCTTCCCGTGAGCGCCCAATGCGAGGCGACCCACTGACCTTTGGTTCCCGTCGAGGCCTGATTGTACCCCTGATTTAAAGCAAACAACCGCATTTCCAAAAGTAAGTCCTGGAACCATTACCCCTTTCCACATACCTCGGAGGACCTCGTACCTATTGTATCCCCATAGCGCTCTGTGCTTCATTATGGCTGCATTTCTCTTCCCCTTGACTGTTATGGTTTTTTCCTGTGTTTCCATATATCCGTTGCCTTCGTTTATCCATATACCAAGGTATTTATATTCTGTTACCCGAGGTATTTCTTGGCCCTGTATCTCCACTGTCTGTTCACTGTTTTCATTGAATACAATAACACCTGATTTTCTAACACTAAATTTCAAACCTAAATTGTTGCCTTCCTGTCCACAGATATTAGCCAGACGTTGCAAATCACTTTGCTTGTTTGCGAGCAACACAATGTCGTCCGCATAAAATAAACCTGGGAGTTGCTGCTCTATTACTGTACCTGCCTGTTTGTATGAGAGATTAAACCCGATATTACTTCCTTCTAGCGCCCTCTCCATCCTCACCATGTACATCATAAACAGCAGCGGGGATAAAGGGCACCCCTGCCTCAGTCCCTTGTTGATATGAACTTTCTCCGCGCTCCTCATCCCCTCCCATTCAACGCAAACAGTATTTTCTAGGTAAATCTCTCTCAAAAGCTGTATAAAATCGTTACCTAAGCCTTCCCCTTCCAGAATATCCCACAAAATGCTGCGGTCTACGTTGTCGTATGCTCCTGTAATGTCCAAAAAGGCCACATACAACGGTCTGCTTTCTGCTTTTGATATTTCAATACACTGAGTAAGAACAAACAAGTTATCATCCAAACGCCTACCTATTCTAAAGCCATTCTGAAGCTCTCCCAAAATGCCATTATTTTCTGCCCATGCTTGAAGCTTTAATTTGATTGCCTGCATTGCTAGCCTGTATATTACCGATGTAATGGTCAACGGTCTATACGAGTGAATTCTGTCTTCCTCCCCCTTACCTTTATAAATTAAATTCATTCTACTTTGTCGCCAACTGTCTGGTATTCGTCTATCTTTTAAAGTTTTTTCAACTGCTTTCACGAGAGCTTCCTTACTTTTTGGTCCCAGTTCATTTATCAGCCTAACAGGAACCTCGTCTAGCCCTGTGGCTGTGCGCTTAGGAATTTTCTCTTCCGCTTTCTTCCAGTTTAAATTTGTAAGCACTAGCTCCTTTCCCCCTTGGGTCTCTTTCATGCTCTTTTTTTCTTCAAATACAACCTTGTCCTTGCCTTGGAAAGATTCGGCTGTTACTTTTTGGATGTAATTTATTGCTGCTTCTCCTTCCAGTCTGTTTTCATCTTCGTCTAGGATATGTTGTTGTATTGTTGTTGCCTTCCTGCCTAATAATTTTATGTGATTCCAAAATATTCTAGGTGCGGCCTTCTTTTTCTCACGTATTTCTGACAACCAACGTTCACTTTCTCCTTTTAATTTTGCTTGCACCAGTATTTGAACCATAGACTTTTCCTGCGGTTTCTGATGCATGAAGCGCCACCTGCTTCCTGAAAAAAGTGCCATGGCAGCTTCCTGTTTACTTTTCGAAGTTGGCGTAACTAACGCAGCTGAGTGTGGCTGAGTCTCGAAGCTTTCGTGTGCCGTTATGCATAACGCAATCTCATTGAATAGATGCTGTGAGTATTTGTGGAGCCTCTAGAAAGTCCTGCATCGATACGTGTGTGTCTTTGTATACGCGCCATCTCTGGAGGTAAGCAAACCCTCTCAGCCAGCTTGCGCCGACCTTCGTTGCAAGGGCAATATTTGTAATTTAATACATGCTTTATCGGTATACGGCTGCATCTGACCGCCACTTTCTTATAGGCCTGATGAAAAGTGGTATTGAAACCACTACATGGGTACTACCGTAACCGTAATCTCTACCGTAATCTACCGTAATCTTAACCTGCGTTTTCATTTGCTTCAGTTCTAGTTCGATTTCAAAACAAAATCCCATTAGTTGGTACTCATCGTACATTATATGCTTAGCATGTTGGCTTCGCCCGATTTGTCCAGAATAATATATATATCATCGCCTTATAACAGACACGTCGGTATCGGAGAAGCTCGCAGGTGGGTGTGCCGTTTTTACTGCCTAAAGTACGTATGAACGACGTAGATAATGACACCTAGTGATTCCTAAATAACTTAGAGTAAAGAAATGCTGTGTTGCTGCGAAATTTTAGTAATAAAGCAAAGATACGCCTGGAATGTTTTTCAGTGAAGTATTCGTGCACATACTTGGGGACGTATTCTGAAACGTTCCACTTCGGCGATAGTTTGCCTAGGCAACAATTTCGCCTTCAGGCGCGCGCTGAGATGCTAAAATTGCATAACAAAATACAAATTGCATAGCAAAATACAGTGGTGACTACCAGCTGATGCTTTTTGCGGGAATTACCAATATATGTAGCAATCAAAATGCAAGAAAAAGTAGCAACAGAAGAAAAAAAATTAAACACCTGTGAGTTTATTCAACCATACACTTGTGCATATATATGTGCTCACAGGTAGTTCTAGCTTTCTTTTATTGTGTGCGTGTTTTGCTGCACTACCCAGATACCATTCCATGATGACCGACCAACAAGCCCATATTGACACCCTTGTCAATTTCATTTCTAGTACAACAGGCTTTTTTCAATATGTTCCTCGGGATTTTGGGCATACTGTTGCCCTCATCGCCACGGCTGCTAGCAGCACGTGTGTCCTAAGGTTCCGTATTCATAACAAGCAGCTTCCACAGGATATAAAATCGTTGTTTACTGGTTTCGCACCATTCGAACGTCGGTCACGGAAAAAGAATTTTGAAGATTGTATGTGCTAAACGACTTCAGCAGGCATGTCTCCACAGAGATTACCTCAGCGTGCAGATGTTTGATCAGTATGAGCCGTGCGTCGCAAGGAATCTTCTGTGGAGGCACCTGCACTTAGCTAATCAGGCCACCAAGTTCCTTTGGCAACCTCAAATAAGACTACTACGGGCTCACGTGGACAAGAATTGACAGAAAGCAACAAGTGATGTCTACGTTTCTGAAGGTTTCATCCTTCCCAACAGTGTGTGCAAAGTTCTTGGCCTCGGTCCAAAATTTGCCCAAGCTACCAGCTGGACTAAACCGGAACTTCCCTGTCCATCATAAGTAAAGTGTCCAGAAGAGCCCCGCAAGAAGATGGTGTGAGGATGAACTCTGAAGGTTTAGATGCCCTGTTACGATGTAAGCCCCAACCTTCTAAGTTACCTGTAAAATGTGTAGTGTTAACTGAAGAATAATTCATTGTGTGTTATACCAGCTGACAAAGAGGGTGGTTTTGCAGTTTTTTCCTTTAAATGTTTCTTGGAAAAAGCCAGTCAAGCAATTTCTGCAGTGTTGAATGAGCGCAAGCATGTATCACTTATGAAAGCAGCAGCGAAACCAAGTGAAATTTACAGAAAGTTTAATCTCGATAAACTAAGGAAAAGTTCAGAGATGTAATTTTTAGTAAGTGCACAAGGAGGATGTTCCTTTTCAGGTCATAATTTTCGAAAGGAGTACCTGGCAGAAGCAAGCTGCCCTGTACCTGGTTTCAAAGCTGAACGTTAGATTGATGACCAGTTTCTTGTAAAAGGTTCTGACAAATCCTTGATTTTGTTAGGTTTCACGGCAAAAAGGGCTTCAAGGCCTTCTCAGCTAAGGTCAGAGAATTATATTATTCTATCCTGCTCAATGACCTTATTCAATGTGTCGAGGATTGTATTGACAAATATGGTGCCGTAAGGCTTTCACAGGAAGCAGGTTGTTTCAGTAGAAGGGTATTTAGAATTATGGTGTTTTTACATGTCGTCAACATTTGCACAGTGGAACAATAGGCTGCATCTGCAGAAGAAAGGCATTTGCATAGGGTTGTGTCTGGCTCCAGTCTTTAGCAACCTATATTTAGCACAATTAGATAGGCACATATATGACCACCTCACGGGACTAACAGTTTTTCAGCGAGCTTTTAGATTTGTCAACAATTTTTTAGTGTATCTGGATTTCCCTAGTAATAGTTTCCTAGAAAAATGTCCTGATGTCTAAGATTTTTTGCGAGTGTTTGAGACCTCTTGAAGTGCAATACGTTTCAGTTTCTTGACTTTCAGTTCATCTCTACTGATAGTAGGACTTGCTGGGCCTACAGTCCATGAGCTAAGAAACCCCTTCTCCAATTTCGTTCAGCCCATTTGAATTTGGTGAATAGGGGCATAACTAACTAATAGGGATGGCTTTCTGCCCACTGCTGCGCATGTGGATGTAGGCCGAAATTCAAAACATGTTTTATCGTTGCAAAACACAGAGACCGTGTTACACGTGAGATAATCAAAGCGGGACAAATTCTACGTTTAAAGAATGGTTGAATCAGCACCCCTCTATTGCTCTCACTGACGAGGAGATCAGACACCTCGGGCTATCACCACGTTGAATTTTGTGTGGCTTTGTCGTGGCGTTCTAAGTATGGTTGGTGGGCTATTGTGTGACTATAAATAGCGATGCTTTCTGAAAAGAAAATAAACAGTTGGAAGTTCAGCACTCCGTTCTCTCTTCTATCCCTTCTGGTGGCTTTGCGCTGTTAACCTGAGTTTGAAGCATAATTTATCAACAAGCCCAATCTTAAACCCTTCGTAACTAACATGTGTTTCAAAAACATCCTGATGAAAACCAGTTTCCAGCAACAGGCTGCAAGTCTTAAGGAGGCTGGTTACCCTAACCATGTGTTGGTGTCAATGGCAGAAAGGCTGCTCAAACAGGAACGTTCGAGACGATGCCTCCGTGCAAATGCAAGAGCTAGCAGCCGTGACCAGGTGAAAACCGCTGTGATTCCGTATATACACCAGATATCACATAGCCTGAAAAAGATAGGAAGCCAAGGTAACGTGCGGGTGTTTTTTCAGCTCCAAATAAGCTAAGCACCTTGTGTAAAACCACTAACCCAATAAGGACAAAAAAGCCGGTTTGCGGTAGAATCGCAAAGATGAGTTCGTCGGATGCGCTGTAGGAGTGGTCTATCATATTCCACTGTCATGCGGTAGATGCTACATAGGCCAAACCGGAAGATGCATTAATGAGCACTTAAGAGAGCACAGAAATATAGTGTATCAGGTGATGATTTTCTTGCTTTGCATTGCAATACATGTCCATGTCGCCCTCTTCTAAATGACACCGCTGTTATATACAGGGATAAGCACAAGTGTGTAAAATTAATAGTAGAAACTGGGCAAATCCTCTCGGCCGCTGACCAATGTATCAGTGAACTATCACTATCATTGTCCGTGAGAAAGTTAGATTATTTGCGCATGCCATGAAAGTTGACTGCATTTGCAATGGATCATTTAGGTTTCTTGGTGTTTTCTTGTTGTACCGGTTTTAGACAGTGGTGGCTCTACTCATGAGCCATATATACAGTCGACTTCCATTAATTTGATCACCTCTCTGGGGTTTTACTTGCCAAAACCAGTTCTGATTATGAGGCATGCCCGTTAATTGATCCTGACGGGACCATTGAGACTGGTTGAATTGAACAAAAGGCATAAAAGAACATTGAAACATGCCATTGCTTCACTTTACAGTATTTGCCTTTAAAATTAACTTTGGCCGCGTTTCAGTTTAGCGCTACACCTGCAACCATCAACAGCTACCAACTCGCCCAGTTTACTATTTTTCTTAATTTTAGCTTCACTGCAATACAGCCATGTTATGCATAGAACCATACCAAGCAGGGAAAGATGCCATTGTTGCAAGACAGCACGTGTTCCCTAGTTTACGTACATGCACATGTGCAGTCTCCAGTCACAGTATGAGCACCAAGACGCCTAATAGGTGTATGGGCAGGCCTTCAGAGTTTGATATATTCACGCTCTTTTGTTGGCTTTTAACATCTCCTCGGCTTATCGCAGTTTTTTCAACTTACTGCCTTCTTTTTTGCTAGCTTTCCCAAAACACATGATTGTTTTCCACTTCTCTGTGCACGGCACATTCACTTAAAGAACACATACTAGGCCTCATTAATGGTCTCATATACGAGACATGCATGGAAGGTGAAAAAAGGACTCAAATCACCACTGAAACGTAAGAAACAGCTCTGAATGGCTGCCAGTATGCTTATTAGGTGGCTAGGTGCTCCTACTGTGACAGGAGACTGCATGCCTGTATAATCAAGGAACACGTGCTATGTCCTGTGACAGTGGCCCTTTTCCATTCTTGGTATGCTTCACCACAGTAAGTTGCATATGCTTCAGCGCTTAACACAGCTGTATTTGGGCGAATCTGACCAGTGAGGTTCGAATTATCTGACGAAGGCCAATTTTGAGATTGAAATAACAGAAGTTTGGGCTAACAGAAACATATTTCATTAAATAAAAAATCAACAAAACTTTACTTAAAAGGGGTGACTGACTACTTCTATATCATTAATATATATTAAAAATGACAAGAGGCCAAGCATGCTGCTTTGAGGAACACTGGAAGTAACTAGCACTTCATGGGAAGGGCAATCGCTTATGCTGACAAATTGTTTGTGCTTAGTTAAGTATGCAGAGATTCAGCCAATTAAGTATGGCAGAAGATTTGTGATTTCGAGCTTCTCAATTAGTTTTGAGTGTCAAACAAGCTCAAATGCTTTTCTGTCTGCAATACAGGAATATAGCATCAATCTGGCCAGGTTTATCAAGAATGCTAGCAAATGCTTGCATGTATAAACCCGTGATCCAACTTCCAATAAATCGTTGAAAGTACCACTTGTGTGTGGTCTCTTCTCTCGTCTGTCTTGTGTATGGTTTCTGCGCTAAGCACTCAAAAAATGTTGTACCAACAATGTTAAAAGTCCACCCTTGCAATGTAAAGTTTCTTTTTTTTTTTCAAAAATATTCCACACTTCTCTGAAATGTGAACATATTTGTTATTCAATATTCAATAGGTCAGTTTCGTCAAATATCCATATTTAATTCTATCCAGAAATATCAGAATATGAAAACCCCTACTACACATGGGCCTTGAGTGGAGCAGTATGGCCTTAAATGCGTGTAATCAATGCTACTTACAGGGGACACAAGAGGTGAGTCTGGGGTTTTATGTGCAAAAACCACGACATGATTATGAGACACACAATAGTGGGGGACTCCGGATTAATTTTGACCACCTGGAATTCTTCAATGTGCACTCAATGCATGGTAAACAGGTGTTCTTGCATTTCTTCCCCGTGGAAATGCAGCTGCTGCAGTCGGAATTTGATTCCGCGCCCTTGGGATTAGCAGCACACAATGCCAAAGGCATTATGGCGGGTTTTGAAACTCGAGAGGTGGAAAAGAAACCGCGGAAAGCTTTAGAAGAGATGTTTTTTAGATTGTTTGACACATGTAATGCCAGTCACAACCAGGCTTCTGGTCAACTGATAAGTTTGTAAATGAGAGTGACTGAAAGGTAATAGTATCTGCCGCACCAAGAGGACATCAGGAACATGTTCACATTGTCCAAATGATAATTTTTACAGCCTCAATTGAGAAAACAAATCTGTTGGCTGCCTAAAGGCGAGGCATCCCTACTGCGCGACTAGAAATTACTAAGCAAAGCAAAAAAGTACCTGCTCTATATGTCCACTCAGGAACTGCAGTTCCCTTTGAGAATGGTCACCACATGCACCTGACTTTCTTCCTAAAGATTCTAGTGTGTGTAATGATTGACAGAAAGGAAGATTTGATAACTTCTAATTGCGTGTTCTCCAATTGAATACAAGTCCAAATGGTCAACAACTATTTGATTTACATTTGACATTTTGAACATTCGCACAGCACAAGCCATACTCGAGAAGAACACCATCAGTGCAGATTGTGAAACACCTGACGAGTAGGGAAAAGAAAGCTTTGTTTTCAGGGCTCTGAAATTATTTTGAGTTTTGTGCAAGTGCACCGTCAGTAGCGTACCTTCTGGTGATCATCAAGGGTTCAGCATTTAATATATCTGCTCTTACCAACACTAACAATACGAGACATTCCTCTAACAATTCTTTCCTTCCTCAAATAAACACTAATTGTCAATGTTTACTGCTCTTTTATGGTGATTGAACACTAAATTAAACCATCCCCTATTAAAGCCTGCCGCACAACATTAACATTCAAGAGAGATATGAAGAAATATTTACTATCGACACTACTGGCTACAGACTCATTACTACGAACATATATTATATACAAATTTATTTTACCACTTTCAGTGCTTCTGTACTTGCCTAATGTATCGCTTTTATTCTCTATATCCCATTGTCTTTATTTTTTCCTTCCTTATTTTTAGAAATTTTAAGTTTTTTGTCGCACAATATATATTTCACTTGTACTTTGCATATTGTAAGCATATTTTTGTTTCTAATTATCTCGTACATTAACCCTGTGTTCTTTGATATGTGTCATCCCTATGTTTCCATAACGTGCCAATTACTACATTTTTATTTATTCATACACATCATCTATTTCATTTGCTTGCATTTGTAAGCACCTTCCTTGTATTTGATTACTTGCTTCATTAACTTCGTGTATTCTGATGTGTATCACTGCTATGTTGCCATAATGTATTCATTACTATATTAACTACTAATAGGTCCCACTGACAGTTTTTGTAACTCCGGGACCTCCATCTGTACTAATGATGAATGATGAAATAAAATTTAGGTGTTCTGCATCAATTGTGTAATTATTAGGTATTAAACATCACCATTGCTAGATGTCACAGCGGCACCACTTCCCAGGTTTTTAGCCACCTCTAGTAGAACGAACAAGTGATCTTTTTTCATGAAGTGGATTGGCTTCCCACATGACATCATTAAGAATACGCAAAGCAAGCCTCCTCATTAAGCTTATTTTTAGTAGGATATGAAGGCACAGTAATTGATGGACCTGTAAAAGTAAACACACTAATGTAAGACATGTAGATGTTTCTTGAGTCCAATGGTAGACTTGCCTGAGATAGCAGATTGTCTGCCACTGTTGTCTACACACATACTATTGACTAAGAAAGTTTACGGACCAGAGGATCTCAGAAAACGCTAAATATCCGAGCAGCCTTTAAAAGTAGCCAGTAAAACCGTACATCACAATGTTCGCATATACTAGTAGAGGCTGGAAATGGGAATACCAGGCTTCGTTTTGAGGCTGCGGAGATATTCAGCTTTTTGTGAGATCCCTCCATTCGTTAACTTTTTGGGTCGATAGTACATTTGTATGTGTGTGGTAGGGAAGGTATGAATTAGAAAGTTTCCCCAAAAAATCAGGGCTTTGCTATAGATGTGCCAGGCTGTAGATGTGCAGGCAAAAAAGTGAAAAAGAATGCAATAATGTTTAACAATAGCACAGTGACAACAGCAACCAAAGCAAAGCAGCAGAGGGGTACATGTGGTGGCAGAAACTTGCACTGTATCTATTGCACTTATATTCTTGTACTGCAGGTGAGTGCAGAGAGTAAGTTACCGCGACTGCACACTGTACAAAACATAAGCGCTCTATGTAAACTTCGTTTTGAGGCCTTCATCACCACAATAACAAAAGAAAGCTGCATCTCTAAGTGACACAGGAACACACTAGGTTCAAGTAAACTGCAAGTAGCCAACACTACTGTCATTGTACGATGTTGTGTCCAATGAGGCAGGACATAGCCAAGGCCACATAGAATAAAAGTGACATTGGAGAGGAAAGGCTTTAGAGGAGGGTAATTTTTAACCACTTGCAGCTCTTTATATAGCATGGTGACATGAAGCTTTTTTGAGTAACCATTCGAGGAGAGATACTGTGTACGTGTAGGTAACACACAACTAAAATAGTTTCAGGGACCCTTTGGGTGATGAGGTTAACATTTAGTCTTTTTTTTCTTTATGCACCCACAAGGTTCTGTTACACATGTACAGTTTTTCCGTGAACATTTTTTTTCCTTATCAATTTGTGTTGTACCTGTTTTTTCACCAATAAACTTCCAGTTGTGAATAGGTGCTCGTGTGTGTTCCTTACTTTCCTTGTACGATTTTGTTCTGTTTTCTTTAACTTCAGTCTTTCCTCAGCGGCAATGCTGATGTCATTGTTATTGATTTCTAGTGCTTTAAGCTAATATGGCCAGTCCTACACAATAGCGAAAAAGTGAAATAAAGAAATGCGCAAGATATGCATGCTGGGATGTGAAGTGATTGCTTACGATGGGGCAGGGTGGACACCTTAGGGAATGATGGCTGGAACAATGTTTATTTTCTTTTTCACACTTTCTCATTGGTCTCAGCAGCATTCTGCTTACATTATCATCAGCAGGTCTACCAGTAAATGATAAACAAATTCTGACATTATACCAGCTAATAACTGCCTTGCTCAAGATGGACAACTGAGCTATTTCATGATAGGAGTGTTTGAAAACTTGCATCAATACTGACTGAACGAAATGCTATTTTGCTTCAGCTACCTAGAAAGAACTAGCATTATTGGGGTTGATCTCTTGATATGTCTTATGGTAAATGAATGGAGGTGCATTTGCCCATTTAGAATGAGAATAGTGGAAATTAATGGGACATTGAAAAGACACTTCAATATTCCGACGGTTGTTACAATTATGAAGGGGATGACAGTTCCCGTAGCATTACTGTTCTGCTTACCATTTAAAAGTTACCAGCTTACTGCTGTGGTTTGGACATTAAACTCTACATTCGACCTCACATTTGGTGTTGTTGTTGCACCTGCCTTGAACCCCACCCTTTCCATGCATATGAGGTGTGTTGAAAAAGAAACCGAACTTTTGCTATAACAGCTTTGCTGCTTATGGTACATCTTCAGTGCTGTCCCCTTCAAAGTAGTCCCCTCTACTGGCAATGCACTCTTCCCATCTTTTCTTCCATTTTTTGGAAAGCCTCCTGGAATGCAATTTCTGGAATGGCATGCAGGTCTCTTCTCGCATTGTCCTGGATCTCCTCTAGGATTTGGAAAGGGTCTAGATCCGGAGAATATGGTGGGTGGGGCACAAAAGGAGTGTGGTGTTTCGCTAAGTAGCTGCAGACAAGGAGCCACATGTGAGCCAGGGCATTGTCATGATGCAACATTCAAGCCTGATTTTCCCACAATTCAGGCCTCCTACTGCACACACAATCTCTCAAACATGTTAGGGTTCCCTGGCAAACTTCTTTGTTTACCATCTAACCATGTGGCACAAATTCCTGATGGGCAATGCCTTTGCAGTCAAAAAACACAACCAACATCACTTTCATTTTTGACCGACTCATGCGTGCTTTTTTTGGACGAACAGAACCTTTGGCCACCCACTGCGACGACTGCACTTTCGTTTCAACATTGTAGGCATAAACCCATGTCTCATCGCCTGTTATGATGTTCTTAAGAAAGTTTTCATCGTCATTAGCAGCGGCAAGCATTTCCTGGCTTATTTCAACACGGGTCTGCTTCTGTGCACCAGACAACAAACGTGGCACAAATTTTGCACTGACACGACGCATCCCAAGTTTGTCACTCAAAATTTCATGACATGATCCTACGCTGATACCCACGTCATCAGCGGCTTTTCAAACAGTCAAACAACGATTTCCACGAATCATAATTCGAACTCTCTCGATGTGGTCATCATCTGTGGATGTGGAAGGTTGTCCAGGCTTGGGATCGTTACCGACCAACATTCTTCCCTCTTCAAAACGCTTGAACCAATCATAGCACTGCGTGCGACTCATATAGTCCTCCCCGTATGCTTGGCTAAGCAACTGAAATGTCTCTGTGAAAGTTTTCCCAAGTTTATAGCAGAACTTCACACACACACACTGTTCTTCCAATTCCTTCATTGTCACTTTGGCACCAATCCGAAGAGCAGCTTGTTCATGTGCTCACTTCAGCGGCTGTAGCTAGCCAAATAACAGCCAGAGCGAAACGCAGCGAATGGCAGTTTGTTGTCTAAACCTGCCGCTACATGCGCTCAGTAGCCGCAGCGCGCTCCCTCTGCTGATTGGCACGCTATTTCAAAAGTTCGGTTTCTTTTTGAACCCACCTTGTATATATTACTGTACACACACACACACACAAAAAAACCTTGAGTCGTAAGTGAGCACTGTGTCTGTCCCCTTTCCTTTTCCAATCAGTTGACTGTTTTTGTTCTAAATACCTTCTAGGTAGTAGGCCATCAAGAAACTGTCTTGAAAGTGCCCTATATTATCTGTGTTGTAGAGTCCAGTTTGTCAGTCCACCTAAATTTAGCATTGTTTATAAATTCTGCTTAAGTGCTTCAAGATTTTATGTATTCTGTACACTTCTGCAGGTCAACACGACCACATATTTCATGTAAGTAAAAGTTACTATGCAGAAAATGCTTGTTTTATTTGAAGACTAAGCAGTTTAAGTGATAATGCATGTCCTGACTAGGTAAAGTTAATGGAAAGTGACCAAACATATTTTTCATGAAAGAAAGGCTATGTATATGTACTACAGGTAATACAAACCTCTATTTGCATGCCGCTGCTATAGCTCCCATGACCAGTGTGACTTGCTTTCTGTAAGCAGTACAGGCTGTACAGAGCTGTCAAGTCAGCTAGTCTTTAGCCTATCTAGATTGCTTTCCTGGTGCTTTCATGTATACAAACCAGAAGGCCGCCTTCTACAGTATTATGCTGAAGATTATAAATGGTTGCCTGACACTTTGCCTTGCAATGTTCACAGGCATTCGGCTTACCAGGAGGCATCATTTGTGTTGGCAACAGTAGGTGAGAGGTAAATAAAAAGTAAAGTACACATTAATTTAAAAGCCTTCATCTTCACTACATTGTGCAACATGATGCCTTTCCAAAGGAATGTAGCCAGTGCCATCTGCAAGCACATTGCTCACCAGCTGCAGTGGCTTCATATCGACACAGGTGACACGCAAAGACATCATTGTGCTTGAAGTGAGGTGCATGTAAAGCACCACAATCCAATAAAACTGCTCATCTTTTATACATGTACTGCGTTTTTGCCCCCACTTTGAGGATGACATGATGAGCCTGAATGCCATCAGCCATCCCATACAAAAACTGTCCCAACTTTCATTCAAATGACTCAACCTAACTGTGATAGGCTAGCAATTTTCTTGTTTGGATATGCTGTTCAGTTTGTGCATGTTATAGTGCAGGCATACCACCAATTGAGTTAAGCATTGTGAAAATCAAGTACACTACATTGCCTGCTTAAGCACATGAACATTAAGCAACAAAATCTTTTTCTGCTCATGCAGTGACCTACAGCTGCAAAGGAAGACACAAAGACAGTGCAGACGTGTAGGTAATATCAAGTTTTGATGCAGACATAGTAAGCTGTGGTGAAGAATGAAGTGTAATCTGTGTTTCCACTTCTGCATGAATTTTGTGGAATAAACCATTGCAAAATGAATGTGTGGCATCAGCAACAGATAGCCAGGCACTATCACAAAAAGAAGCAAAATAATGCTGGGGAGTGGTTGTCGAAAGTTGCAGGTTCTGGAGGAGAGAGACAAAAGGACAAGACTGCATCAATCAATTGGACATGACTGAAGGCATGCACGGTATGTCGAGCAAGAAGCGGATAGAAAGAGTATTAAGGAAACGCATGAAGGAGAAGTCTGACAGTGTGTGAAGGCAAGAGCATCACATAAAAAGAAAAATTTGAAGAAAGTAGCAAATGAATAAGGAGATCGGATGCCAAGGAGCAAGCATTTTCTGCTAGAAATGTTATTGCTCTCCTGTTCGCCACATAAGCATTGCGGATTAAACGAAGTCTCACTGTTTCGTGCAATGCGTTTGTCACTGGCTGACCACAAATGAATCGCTGTGTAATGAGCATCAAAAATTTCTTTTCAGCTCCTACTTTGTGACTGATGAGCCGGCTGTGTTTATATAGGTGCGGATCCACCTCCAGAGGGTCATCACAGAATTGCATTTTTTTTACAGGAGCGTGGACGCCTGCATAAATAGTGTTTTTTGACTGACTGCACATGTTACCAGGCTTTTTATCAATCTTTTAAATCACCCACACAGGCGTACGTTATGCTCTTCATTTAGTACAGAGGGTTAAACATCGAAAAAATGATGCAGCTCAAATAGGTTGAACGTGTATGCGTTTTCTATCCGCAGTGACGGACAACATGGCTCGAGCGTTGAATACCGTTTGCCTAAAGCCAGCTTCGAAGCCAGCAATGAAGCATGCGCATTGTATTGCGGCAAAGTATACCAAGAGTGAAAGCGGCCACTATGATATACGTGCCCACTTGCCGTCACGTCTCCTGCCGCAGTACAAGCACGGAGACGCCGAACAAGTGTACTGGCAGGCATTCAGAGTATTTCGCATGCGGTTGTAGCGATCTGAGCCCTTGTTTCGTCCACACAGAGCGCCCCGTATATGAGCTAGACATCGTAACAGCCGGGATTATTCAACGATCTACGGCTCAGATTGCATGGCGACGCAAGTACACACATACACATACAGAGTACAAAATTTTTATTCCCACGAATCTCCAAGTGTGTTGTATGCTCAGCTACATTAAGAACTAATGCATCGGCACGGCAGTTAATTCATAAACTGTTTCCGTTCCCGCAATTCCCCTGCAGTGTGTGGTATGCTGACCTTGATCAACGACGCTAATGAACAGTGCATCGGCACGACGTAATGCTTTGCCACTAAAGTCATCCGAGAAGACACCTCACTTCCAAACGTATCCCCTGCGACTACAAAATTTAATATGCTGCCGTTGCAACAAAATAGCAACAAACTCACCTCGGACGCGGCTTTCTGGTCTTGCCGCCCACGCATCCTGTCGATTCTGTGCTGCAAGCTCGGCTAGGGACAAACGGAGCTAACAGCTTTCTTCCCCGTAGTACCTAGGCGAAGAGAAATTTTGAGCACCAAAAGTCCCCACATTTCTCTCTCGCAACTACTGCTCCTCGCGCGTGCGCAGAAAGAGCGGTGAAATCCAATTTCGATGTGCTCGTCCAGAGTCCTTCCATGTTTTTTCTGGTCACGAAACTGCCGCCTCAGTTTCATATAGCGCCAGCGCCCGCCGCTAGAGGCGCAACCGTGCATGAGAGGGCATGCGAACGCCGCTGCCGCTGTGGTTGTGTGTGGGGCAGCCTCGGTATTCTAGCTTTCTCAACTTCCTCAACCATCGCTTTAGTTTCACGTAACTATTTTTAACATTGAATATAATTAAATTACTGCCTGAGCGTGTCTTCTGCGATGAGCGCACGGGACGAAAAAAAAAAAAAGCCGCTCATAACATGGAGCTTGCGGTGGTCTCAGACCGAAAGAAAAGAAAGATCTGGAATTTTAAGAGCCAGAACCGCGATACGATTATGAGGCACGCCGTAGTGGGGGACTCCGGATTAGTTTTGATCACCTGGGATCCTCTAAAATGCGCCTAAATTTAAATAAACGGGTGTTTTGCATTTCGCCCCCGTCGAAGTGCGTCCGCTGTACACGGCCGGGCGGTCTCGGTCCGGATTTCTTCATCATCGCCGTTCGCCTCAACGCTTCCGTGGGCTCCGCTTTTTAATATTTGCCTTAAATTAAACACCGCGCATTCGCAACAAAACGCCAGTGGTCCCACTTATCACCAGATGAGTAAGCGCCAATTCTCCGTTGCGCATAGCGCCAGATTGTTCGCCGAGCACAGCTGTTCAGTTTCTGTTAAACTGTGGCAGAGAAGGACTCTGTGGGCAGTATCTTATAACGAGATCAAAAGAATGAAATTGCTATTGCAAAGGGCTGCTACCGTAGAATACTTCATGACAAAGAAAAGCGAACTGAGCTGCTCCATGCGCTTAATATTTCTTGCAAAGCGATGCCATTTCTGATAAGATAATGCAAGACGAACTTCGCTACTAAATGTCTTCGGTGCGGCTTTTAACAACGGATTAAGGCGAACCTGAAGTGTTAGGTTCAGTTGAAACTAGCTGTAATTAGGCAATTGCCTTAGCAAGCAGTCGTTTAGAAGCGTCAGTAAGCCCAGCACTTATTCACGCTGCTCGTGGTTTCGACGCAGAAACGACGAGACTAGGTATTTTGGTTCTTAATTCGCAACTATTTACAATGTGTTAAAACGTTGCAATCACCGGTCCTGATATTCTTATCATGGTCGAAAAATGAAAAAAAAACTTTATAATTCGATTAAGAAAAGAAATAATACGTGTTGGTGCAAAAAAAAAATACAAGCACGATCATTTATTTATCATGTAAAACAAGCGGAGCGAAATACAGATAGTACAGAGGCGTCCGGTCATAAATGGTCCACCATTCACAATGCAAGAAGTTTGTTAAAAGCATCTTTGAAACGGCGTTAGTCTTTAGCGTCGGCTTCTCACGCTCCAGGGACACGTCGTCGCCGTTGATGTTGAAATTGTACGCAGTGACGATGTCCGAGGCGTCAAAGTGTTTCGCGCACACACGCGTATACTTCGATTCGAAATTAAAACCGCCACTATCCTGCCGCGGTATGGCCCGCTTCCATTTCTCGCGCTGCTCCTTGTTATTAGGTAAACAGAACAAAGACACCTTTTCGGTCGTGCCCTTGTAGCCGGAACGGCACCCAAGCACGCAACACGTGTTCGGCATCGTTGTCCCACCCCGCCACTTCAACCAAACAGCCCAGCACTCGAAAAATAGCGCAGCACATGCACATAACGCACCGGATCACTCAGCTTGCCTCGCACTGCGCGCGCGTTTCGGTACGCGAACGATGCCCTCTGTGGCACAGTGGCGCCGCGTCGCGGCACCTTTGGGCAGCATATGAACCTCTCCCATAGCGTGACGGCGGAGTTTCGTGACCAGAAAAACATGGAAGGACTCTGGCATCACGAAGCAGTGCCGGCTCTACTACCGGGCTTCCTCTACCACGGCGGAGCTAGCTGGACTTCACCTCGCTGCGGACATCCTTGAGGAGTCGCCGCACATCACCAGCGCGGCGATTCTCTGCGACTCGAGGTCCGCGCTGCAGCAGCTGCTACTCGACGAGCGCGCGCCGCCCCTTGCACAGCGCCTTGCCGTCCGTCTGCACGCACTGAAGGGGCGATGCAACCTACGCCTGCAATGGATCCCCTCGCACGTCGGAGTCGCGGGCAACGAGACGGCGGACCAGCTGGCCAGGCGCGCACACGACTCGTCGACCGCGCTGACAGACCGGGTGAGCTCGCTGGATACAGCGCGACTCCACTTCAGACGGGAGCTCGCGCTCCGCCATCCCGACGACCGAGTTGCGCAGGGGCGCCCACCGCGTCATCTCCCGCAGACCGGATTCACTAGGCGCGAGCGCGCCTTCCTCCTCGCCCTTCGGACCGGTTCTGTGTGGCCCGCCGAGCGGCGGCATCGACTGCGTGGAGCCCCCTCTCCCCCTTTGCGGCGACTGCGGCGCGATCGAGACACTCGAGCACCTGCTATGTGAGTGCCCCAACTTTTCGCTCGCGCGCGCGTCCCTTGCCCGTGTTTACCGTGGGCACGGCCTGCCGTGCGACACCGTGACTGAACTCCTGCACCCCTCGGGCTGCCCTTCACGCCACAGGACACTTCTACGTGCGCTCCTGACATTCGCCGAGGCTGTCGGCCTCGCTGACCGCCTTTAGCTCCATCACTTTACCGCGGCGTGCTGCTGTTTCTGGTGCTCTTTCTCTCCCCCTACTTTCATTCCCTACTCCCTGTGCAGCGCGGTTGAGGTGTCCTCTGCTGAGAGACAGTTACTGCGCTGCACTTTACCCCAACCTTTCCTTCCCATATTCAAGAATCTCCTCTCTCTGTGTGTCGCCATGAACCCGCCAGACAGACACGTTATCTCGCCTTAAGCCAACAGCTCACGATCGGTCTTTGCTTCTGTTTGCCTTCCCTGGAAAAAGCTCTCCTTTCCGGGAAAAACTCTATCACTTTGCGTCAAGCTGCTAATCGTAGGACTATCGCGTGATTGCCTTTTGCCGATAAAGTGATAAACGTGCGCAGACACAAAACACTTAACGTGACAGCTGGCTTCTCAGACTCTCGTCGGTCCTTCGTGCGACGCCCTTGGAAAAGTGATTCGACCGAGGAACCGTGGTATCAAGGCAATGTAACGCTGGACTACGCGGTGTGAGTCTCGACCGCGTATTGCGAAAACGAAGGCAAGGACAAGCGACGCAATTCAGGCGACTCGTCAGCTGTTTCTTTCTTTTTTTTTTTCTATCAGCGTACCACTATCACCAAGGCCAACATAACAGGGGCATTTATCCTATCATCTTGACAGACGAAAGCAGGCGTTGGCCTGCGCGACACAACTGGCGTATAAATAGCTCCGTGCGGTGGGCGCCCCCAACGTCCGTCCCAGCGAGCTCCATGGAGTGGTCGGACGTGAAGTGGTGGTCTGTCTCCTTCGACGGGAGCTCCATATGCAACACTCGACCTGGCTTCGGAGTAATCCTCCGTATACGTGAGGACCAATCCATCCACAGTGCGAGGGACAGGCTGCGAGACCTGTTCGTCTTGCAGACTCGAGACGACGCCTTCCACATTACGCTATTTCATGTGCGCATTGATTTCGACGAACAAGTCTACAATCCGGCTTCCTTGCCCAACGGTCTGCTCGTTTCGCTCAAAGCCCACCTGAGAAGAGTTCTCGGGAGCACAATTAAAGCAGCGGAGGAAGTGATTCGCAAGTCGTGCGTTAGAGTGCTCGATCAGTGGCTGCTTCTTGGAACCGTGTACCCTTCGCACTTGGCTGTGCAAGTCGAGTACGGAGATGCAGCCGACGCTGTCGATGAGCTGAAGGTGCGTATTCATGATGCTGCGCTGGCATGGATGACGCAAGCGAGCCACGTGCTGCAACGGAGGGGATTCAAGGGCGACGTCGTCGACGGACCCACAGGCATCGCTCTCTGCAGCGACGGTTGGCAGCTGGTCGTGGCCTACACCGGCAACAAGGATTACAAGACACACATCACTTTAGGAGTTCTAGCCACAGGTGACCGAGAGGTCGACGACCTGCTCGTCGACGCCCACAGTGACGTCAGTCGGGACGTTGACCCAGTTTTTGGCACCACGCACTGTGCAACTTTGTCGTCGAAAAGCCCCTCGTTCAAGAAACGTCTGCAAGCACATGGTCTGCTCAAATTGAAAGAGCTCAACCCCGATGATATTGGAGACTTCCCGTATCTACGTTCTGTGGTGAAGCAGGTTCGTGACGGTGATGTGGAAGTTGGTGAATTAAGCCCAGCGTTGATTGTGGAGTGGGGAAGCCTCCTACGGCGCGACATGCAGTGTCGCTTGGACAGAGCCTTCACGGATGATCTCAGTCGCTCCCTGATCGTCGATGGCATTGGTGGCAAAATCCTGAACACATTCCAAGTCCCTAATTTTGAAGCTTGCGTCTTGACAAGAACTGCTGTCCAGTAGGAAGCGAAAATATAGTTGTATAGAGATTGCCTTTTTTCTGATTATTTATTTAGTTTTGTTATTATTTTTTACTATTTTCTAGATAGAAAACTAGGTGTGTACATCCTAGAGTCCATTTGTAAATCTCGTCTTGATTAATATTAAGCGTCTCCGTCGCATCAAACGTACACATAACTGCTAGCAACTTTGCTTGTATTCAGTAACAACATTAATAACATAACTTTTCTTGGATAATCCTGATGATGAGCGTTCGTTTTGTGTCAAATTGTACCAGATGGAAATGGCGCGTATTCCTTCCAGTAAAAATGTATCCGTAAAAGTATTAGCTAGCGTGGCATCAGAACTCAGCCTGATCAACTATTGCAAAAATTATATACATATATATATATATATATATAAGTGGTGACACTGCCTAACACGTCTATGGTTAGTTCTAGCACACAGACATAAATACCGCAGAAAGCGGATAGAAAGTGGTTTTTGAAGCGATTCTTCTATAGGACAACGCAAGCACAGCGTGATTAAGCCTACTGGTATCTCTGTGACTACCCCATTACAATTAGGAGAACCTTATCCGGCCTTGTAGACATAAGCTTTCGATACGTCAAATCTTCAGTTCTTATAAACTGAATTAGCTCCGCTATTCTGCTTCTAAATTTCTGTATACTCAATGTTGTCCTGCAAGTTCGTGACTTTTCATTCCGCGCAATTGCAATCGCATGGAGACGCCAACAAGCAAAAGCTTAACACGTTCATGTTTTTTTTTTTACCACTGCGTGCTTTGCCATGGAAAACAACAAGGGCGTACGATGAAACCCAGTTACCCTTGTATTACCCGAACACACTTCCACATCAGCTAAAATTTGAACACACAAAGTACTCGTCTTCATTTCTGGCGATAGAGAGCTCACTTTTGCAGAGGGTGATGAAATACTATTTGAGTTAAAACCTAACTAGAATAGTGAAAAATTATTAATAATTGGTTGGTTGAACTGTCGACAACAGGAAAGGTTAAACGAACATGTAAAAAAGGCAACTATGGGTTTTGCGTGAACATTCCCGCGCTTAGATCAGCATTTTGAGGCATCAAACTCAGTGTATAGCGTACAGGATACGTTGGGCATTACAGTATTTTAACGAACTTGGGCAAAGCGGTTTACGTCCTGCATAAAACCAGCAAGAATACTGCGAACCCAGTCAATGTAGGTTTCTTATGGCCCATTCGACGCCACCAAGACGCGCCAACCTTATTTCCTTGCGACACAGTTGGAAGTGTCTTTTAATAATACATAAACACTCTGTTTGTACCAGCTAACCACGTGTTCGGCGTCGCCTTTTTTTCAACCGAAAGCGGCGCCGATTATGTGCCAACGACGAACGACGAGCCTTGAGACACACAGTCGCTTATGTATTGCCGAGCAATTTCCAGCCAGGGTGTCAAACCGAACGGGAACTTATTCGTTGTTTTCAGCTGAACACGAACTGAACGAAACCGTTATTAAATGCGTAATCATTTCTATGCCTACCCAACGAGAAATTAGTCTGTCACGTAAAACAATGAATGGTTCATAGCCCCTTAAGCAATGAGTCATACCCTCGTATGCAAGCAAAAAATGCATTGGCTACAAGCGTTCACCATATTTTCATTCAGGTCACCCATAGAACACACAGAACGTCATCATCATCATAATGATCATCATCATCCTGGTTACGCCCACTGCAGGGCAAAGGCCTCTCTCATACTTCTCCAACTACACTAGTCATGTGCTAATTGTGGCCATATTGTCCCTGCAAACTTCTTAATCTCATCCGCCCACCTAACTTTCTGCCGCCCTCTGCGACGCTTCCCTTCTCTTGTAATGCAGTCCGTAACCCTTAATGACCATCGGTTATCTTCCCTCCTCATTACATGCCCTGCCCATGCCCCCCCCCCCCATTTCTTTTTCTTGATTTCAATTAAGATGTCATTAACTCCCTCACTCAATCTGCTCTTTTCTTATCCCTTAACGTTACACTAATCATTCTTCTTTCCATAGCTCGTTGCGTCGTCCTCAATTTAAGCAGAACCCTTTTCGTAAGCCTCCAGGTTTCTGCCCCGTACGTGAGTACTGGTAAGACACAGCTATTATACACTTTTTTCTTGAGGGATAATGGCAACCTGCTGTTCATGATCTGACAATGCCTGCCAAACGCACCCCAGCCTATTTTTATTCTTCTGATTATTTCAGTCTGATGCTGGCGTCATAGCTGTATTCCGCTGTAACCGACTGGTAAACGGGGAAAAAGTTGCCACAGAATCAGTTATTGCTACGTTTGCTGGCATGTCATGCCCTCCTGAACTGAAAGTGTGGCTACTTATTTTTAGAGTGGAACCTCTCGCTTCCCGTCCACTTCAGTGTCGGAACTGTTGGCGTTTTGGCCATAGTGCAGGAGGCTGCAAATCAAATGGACGCTGTCGCGCCTGTGGTGACGATCATTCTTCCAATGAGTACACAGCTGAAGCCGAAACGTGCCGCCTATGTGGAGGAAACCATGCGGCTGATTATGGAAACTGCTCGGCTAGAGCTAACGAAATACAGGTACTCGAGGTAATTGACAGGCGACGATGTTCGTGGCGAGAAGCTATTGCAGTCGTCAAGGAAAGAGCCTTTGGATACGCTGGCGTCACTGCGAGGCAACCTACTTTACAGGAAGACAACTTGTCGAAACTCATTGAATCGGCCGTAGAAAAAGCAATGACAAAGGCTATGCAACATATTGTCACAAGTGTTACCGATTGTTTTTCCCAAGTGTTTACTGCGCAGATGACACGGCTATTGCAAACAGCTGCAACACCAATCACCAAATTGATTGCTTGTGCTGCAGAACAGGTAGCCAGTTCAGTCCTAGTGCCGAGCACCACATCGGACCCAACATTTCTTGGATCCGATCCTTGTTCTTCGCGTCAGTCAGACTCGCAGGTCGACATGGAAACAGGTCATGATACCAGGCCGCAAAATCGAACTGGGTCTTCAGTAACTGCTTCTTGTCCATGTACCAAAAACAAAAAGGGTAATCCAATTTCTCATTCTGGCATCCAAGAAAGTTCATTGCGACGGTAGTCGCTGAAGTAACTATATCAATTAGATCATCACCATAGCTTCTTTAAAAGTGCTCTAGTGGAACTGTCGTTCCTTGTTTTCTGCTTCAACAGACTTATATTGCTTAATAACTCATATTAATCCTGACGTCATAATCTTACAAGAAACCTGGCTTACCCCTGAGAAAAATTTTCATTGTAAAGATTTTCGATCTTTTCGATTAGATCGTCTTTCACTAGGAGGTGGTCTAATGATTTTGTTGTCATCTAAATTCTGTCATAAGGCGAAAATAGCTTTCAAGTTAATGTCTCCGGAATGTGAAATTTTGGCAGTGCACCTTAGCATCCCAGGCTACCGTTCATTTTCAATTATAGATGCTTATTTCCCTACGGGCTTGCACAGTACATACCAATTGGATAGTGCGCTTGCCAGCTGCAAAAAATGAAATCATTCTTACTGGTGACTTCAGCTCGCATCACGTGTCATGGGGTTACAAAACAGATTCATGTGGGACACGTCTGTGGAACTGGACCATAGATAAAAATATTTCATGCTTTAATATCAGACGACCTACATTTGTCTGCGGACAATCTCGCTCAGTGTTAGATTTGACGTTTTCTAGCACAAGTGCCGCTGTGATATCTTGGACAACGATTGATTTCTGTACAAACAGTGATCATCTCCCGGTATACTTTGAAATTGCATGCCCCTTAACATCAGTTGAACGACAAGGCAGAATATTTGTGAATTGCAAAAAAATTTAAAGACTGCTTGCCGTCCACTATTGCGTCACTAACTAATAGTGGTGACGAAGAAATTGGCTTGAATATTTGTTCAGCGTTACAGATGCCCCGACAAAAGTCTGAATTTGTAATTCAGACAGCTAAGCGTTCCTCATCTAGTCCCTGGTGGAACGGCGAGTGCACACGAGCTTATAGAAGAAGGAAAGCTGCTTGGAAAAAACTTCTACATAATCAGAGCCCACAAAATTGGAGATTATCAATTTATTTCGGCAACCTTCAAACGCACTATTAAACATGCAAAATATGAGTACGATAAAACCATTTTGATTATCTATCTAAATCCAAAAACAAACGTGCTTTATTTAATTACCTTCGTTTTAGAAACAAACTCCCAATGAGCATTAATGTAGACTCAATCGTCTATACCTCACAGGAAATGCAGGAGTCCTTAGAACTACTGGCTAAAGGACTGGAGAGTCGGTTTGCAACGTGTCTTCAAACTTGTGTTTTTTCTCCTGCATTCTCGGGCTACAAGGAGATATCCTATTCGGAAGTAGCAAAGGTTATGTTACAGTTGCCAACTACAGCGCCTGGCCCGGACGGCATAACAAATGCAATGTTAAAGATTTTCTTTCAAGAAGCTCCACGTGAGCTTCTGAGGTTGCTAAACTACTCTGTTATGCATGGATTCCACAAGAATGGAAGATCGCCAAAATTATTCCGTTACTTAAAAATTTGGAGGACGCTTAAGCTTCGCCTTCAAGAGTGGAACGCGACAGCGCTCCCGTTGACCCCCCAAGGGGTGTAAGACAATGCGCTACGGGGCAGCGATCACTTACGAGGCGCTCCGCATCGGACTTTGCACCCACCAATCACGCGGTGAGCGTCGAGCAACGCAGCGTTCGGCCAAATCCATCTAGACGCGGCAACGAAACGTGCGCCTGAGCAAGCGGAACGAACCAAAGAACTCGGGGTCTCGGAGGGGGAACGCCAGCCAAACGTCGTGATCGGCACGGGCAGAGATTTATATAGATAGTGATCTAAAGAAAGGAAGGGCGCTTGATTCTGCAACCCGTGAGAGAGCACGGCGAAGCGTCGTCAGGGGAGAGGGAGTCGAGGCCGCGACGCGCCTCGCAACGGTCCCCGCACAGCCCCAATGCGTGCGTGACGCGCCACTTGTCGGGGCAGCGCCGTACATTGAGAGGAGGGGGTCTTCTGTGTTTGCCGCAAGATGACTCTGCGTGTGCGGAAAGCGCAGAAGAAATGTAGCGGAAACGCACTTCGCTACTCGTGTAACTGCAACTTCTGTAAGTTACATGCTCATAATTACCGATATACACCGCAGTATAACATTCTACGGCACGTTTCTAAGACAACAACGCATTCACTAAAGGCGCTTTTGTACCGCTTTGAAGCATCGAACTCGTGGCTGAGTGCTAGCGTCTCCGTCTCACACTCCGGAGACCCTGGTTCGATTCCCACCCAGCCCATCTTGCAAGCTGTTTTTATTCATGAAGTGCCTGCCGGGATTTATCGCTCACGGCCAACGCCACCGACGCCGACGACAACGGCTTTTCTGCGACACGAGCTCCTTAACGCTGTCGCGTTAAAACAAACCGGACGAGGTGGACGCCACTGAGGGTACGATGGCGCAGCAAGTGCCCTGGTTCCCATCGAAGCCGAATGGTCATAGGAAATGTCAGTACGCATGGAGGAGGTCACGGTAGGGGTGGGTAGCGAAGCAACATCCGCGAAGGTAGGTGTGGGGCGCTCTACTGGAGCAAGATGCGTCGTGGGTGTAGTCATCGCTGTCAATTCTTGCTTTACGACTTCGCGCAAGTCGAAGGTGGGGGTTGAGGCGCAGGCAGCAGGTGTCCACCTGCCACCTGCTGGACAGCAGGTATCCACCTGCTGTCCACCTGCCTTAGGTCTTGTATTTGAAGCTCTTCGCGGATGATGGTGCGGACAAGAGCACGTAGATCTGGAGAATGGGGAACCTGAGGATCGCTGCTGTCATGTTGAAGAAAAAAACTGCAGCTCGTTTAGGCGTTGACGCGTGGAAGTGATGTCTTGGACAGAAGCCGGAGTTTGCACGATCAAGGCGTTGAACGCGACAGACCCAATGCCTTTTAAGATGTGGCGAACGCGTTCGACTTCCGTCATGTAAGCTCTGTTCGCTTGGCTCTGTTCGCACGGCGGCACAGAGCCAAGACATCGTCTATGTATGATGTATAAGACTCTTGTGGAAGTTGGCGGCGCGTTCCCAGCTTCTGTTTGGCGACTGCTGCACGGCCAGACGAGGAAGCGAAGATTTGCCGCAGGTTGGAGGTAAACGTGGATCAATCCGCGATGTCGGATTCGTGGTTGAAATACCACGTCTTTGCAACGCTGGTCGAGTAGAATGCGACGTGCCTCAATTTCTGGGTGTCGTTCCACTTATTGCAAGAACTCACGCGGCCGTAGTGGTCTATCCAATCGTTGACGTCATCACCGCGGAGTCCCGCAAAGACAGGGGGATCGCGCTGAGGGCTCGTCACAGTCCAAGAGGGAGCCGCAGGCGGGGTCGTCTGTGTGGTAGGGTTAGAGACGCCGGAAGGGCCGGGGTTGGAAGTGTCCATCGTTGTAGGGGTAGCCTAGCGCTGGCGGCGACCAGAACGTAGCTCCAGGGAAGACGGGAACACGAGAGATACGGGGATCGATACCCCGCACCTCCACCACTTTATAATACCGTGACCGACCAAGTTGTCGAGCGCTGTTTATTCCAAAAAAGGCAACGCCCCAGCTCATGCGCGAAGAAGTAGAAGAATAGGGAAGATGATGGTGGCTATGTACAAATGAAAACGACGAAGTGCGTTAATAGTGCTTACAATATATATAGTGGTGGCCCTGGCTAATACTCCCAAAGTTAGTTCGAGTAGTAACACATAAAAGCCCCAAAAACCAGGTGGGAAAACGGCGCCGAGGTAGCTCAATTAGTACGAGCATCGCACGCGTGATGCGAAGACATGGGTTTGTATCCCCCCTGAGGCCAGTTATTTTTACAGCGAAGCTGTATATGCCTGTGGTTCCGTGCATTTTTGTTCTCTGTGAACAAAAAGTGTCGTCATCAATGGCTCCTACCCCCGTAAGCATTCATACTCCCGTAAGGAAGCAAAAAATGCAATGGCTCATAACCCCGTAAGATAAAGGCTACAAGCACTCAGCAAAATGAAGCGAACAGTGCTTAATTTCTTTGTAATCACGCATACAACATACAGAGCAGCATGTCGAAAACGGTCATCCTCAGTGGCTCATACTCCCGTAGGCAAGCAAAAAAATGCAATGACTCGTAGTCCCGTAAGGTTCATGGCTACTCACTTTGCGTGAATTAGCTGCGATGATACTACTCCTATTGTGGTTGTGCGTGATTTCAATGCGGATGTGTCGGTGCCGAAAAGGGAGCAGTTTACCCGTTCCCTCTTGCAGACATACCTCTTGCGATGCCACACCGATCCGACCCAATCGATCACCCAGCGGCATACGTGCATCGATTTGATATTATCAAAGAATGTGATTGCAGTTGATGGTGAAATAATGACCATTGATGAAGACAATAAATGATGAGTTCGTACTTTTGTTAAAAATTATTTGTCATGCTAAACAGCTTCACTGGTCAAACACTTTCACCGAGCACTAACCCCCATATTCAGAAATGCATCTTAACTTCAAGCCGACTGACTGCTTGGCTTGATAAAGCGACGCCTCGTGAGAACGTGCCTAAGACACTCATTGCGTTTCCTTTGGTGCGTTCACAACAGACGTCGTTTAAATCAAGTAAAGCGTGGGCTTCAAGTTAAGATGCATTTCTGAATACGGGCGTACCTTTGTTCAAAATTATGTGTCATGCTAAAAAGCTTCGCAGTGGCACAGCTACGGAATATTGTGATAAGCCTTCAATGTATACCTAGAAAGTGCAATCTGTCACGGAATTGCCATTGGAGCCGAAACCTCAAATATCATGTCTGCTTGTTGTCACAAGAAAACACCCATCTTCGTACTGGATCTCAATATTGCATTTTTCAATGTAACTTTTAGAATGCGTTGCCGCCTTGCGGATAAAGGAAACTTGCTCAATCACTTGGTTCAAAGATTAATTTCTTTATATAAGTATATTGAACGCTATGGATTTCTTTCCTGAAGTTTAGATTTGTTGTCAAAATCATGACTTTTCATACTTAAGACTACAAATTGTTTGCTTGCTTGCGTTGCTTTTCTTGCTTGCTATGCTTCCTTTGCTTGCAGCGCGTTTTACAACGGCTTCTGAGAGGAACTCGGTAATCGTCCTCGGCGGACTACGAACAAGGCCACCAAAAATCTGCTTCTTGGCACTACGTATCAAATGACGGAGCTTGTTGTCTTGCGGCATGCTAGGATCGACTTGCCTGAACAGACGTGCCTTGTCTTTTACGTACGTAGTTACACTTTCATGAGGCTTCCGAGTGCACGATTGGAGGGCCTGTACTGCTCGCTCTCGGCGATCGGGGCTCGAGTAGGTCTCCAAGAGTGGCTGACGTAACGCACGACATGACGTCAGGGCCTCTTCGCGGTTCTGAAACCAGGTGCGAGTGCCGTCGTGGAGTCAGAAATACAGGTTACTTAATTTCGCCTTGGCCCACACACGGAAAGCTGTCACTCGCTCAAGGTCGACCAGCCAGCATTACGCGTCTAATAAGAGGTCGCCGTGGAAGGAACTTGCCACTCGCGGTTTGTTCCGCGTGTAATGATACTAGGTGCTGTTGTCTCGATACCCTCCACAGTGACCATTGTCCTCCCAGATGACGGTAAGATCTCAGGGGCTACTCCCCGGATTCTCCGCCTGGTACAGAGCGCCGGTGTAAGCTCCGGTATTGCGCTGACGTTCTTGCTGCTAGGAGGGGCCTGTTGCATAGGTCGAGGTTACCCGGCACCTCCACCAGGAACATCACGTTCGGGATGACGCGCGTCCTTTGATTGAAGCGTTGAGCCCGCGTCTCAAACGACCTATGGGGCACACGAAAAACTCAAGCGTCTTGCGCTTGGGCCGGAGATTTTTCGACTGCCTCTTCACTGGCATCCGTCAAAGTAGGCTGCGACGCATGGTGCATCAACTGGCGCACCGTTTTCTTCTGCTTTCTACTTCTACGGCACCCGCTGCAAAGCGTGGCACTATGAAAACAATGGGCTGATTTTCCACATTGTGGGCTGCTGTTAATGTGGACCATGTAAAGCCACTCGCCTTTTGGGACTTCTAACTTTGAGTCCATTAGCGCCGTCATTCTAGACTTAAATACGACCGCTTTCTTGCTGTAGACATGTGGTAATATCTCACGTCGGCTTACCGTGATTGTCAAACACGCAACGAATCGATACAAAGCAGCCGCAGTAACGTAGTTCATCTTTAGGTCATTATATTTTTAAAACACTCGTGTTGACAACCCGTGACGAACATGCTCGTCCGTACAGCGGGCACCCTTCCAATTAAAATTTGACACTTAACTTTCGCCATCACGGCCGTTGACGCAAACAACGTCACACCCATTGAGCTGCAGTGACTCATGTATTGCACAGCTTATTGCAGCCAGGCTGTTAATCCCAACCGCAACTGTTTAACTGTTTTTGGCTAAACATGAACGGCACCTGAACCGTTATATTTTTCGTCACCTTGAAACGCAACCCTAACCGAAGCTTATTGTAGGAACCGCTCCAAACTGGTTTCACAAATGGTTCAGAAGGCACTCTGGATGCTCTGCTAGTATACGTCGTAGGGGAAACGTTGGACAAAGGCTCAAAGCTTTGCACAGTCTTCGAACGATTCCCACTGCTACAGGCAAGACACGTACAACCTCAGACAACCTCAACTGAATTGTGACACAAGCTATGTTGCTAATTTTACAGAGATGCTGTTAATGCGACTTAAAGCGACAGAAAACATTCTATGCTGTTTTCACAGTTTTCTGAAGAAAAATAAACTAAACCACTAGCGAAATCTATATTTTGTAGAAATATGGGGAATGTTAAAGGCAATATCCAGAAAAATTTTGAGCTGTGTGTTTAATTTAGAGGTTAAATTAAAATTGCTAAACCATCGTTTTCGGTTTACTGAGAGGTGTCATATTCAATGCTTGAAAGATTCTGGGGCGTTTGTAAGTTTATAATAGGCATTTATGTGCAGGTTGATTTTGACTTTTGAAAATGATGACTGTTAGCCTTCTGTCATTTCTTGCCATATACAAGGCATGTATAGTTGTAAGTTTCATTGAAGTAGCAGCCATGTTGTGAATGACGTGCAATAACTGTTTGATCTGTCTAGGTTGATTACAGCACTTCTGAAAGTTACATATCCATCATCATCATCATCATCATCATCATCATGGTTACGCCCACTGCAGGGCAAAGGCCTCTCCCATACTTCTTCAACTACCCTAGTCATGTGCTCATTGTGGCCATGTTGTCCCTGCAAACTTCTTAATCTCATCCGCCCGCCTAACTTTCTGCCGCCCCCTGCTACGCTTCCCTTCCCTTGGAATCCAGTCCGTAACCCTTAATGACCATCGGTTATCTTCCCTCCTCATTAGATATCCTGCCCATGCCCCCCATTTCTTTTTCTTTATTTCAACTAAGATATCATTAACTCGCGTTTGTTCCCTCACCCAATCTGCTCTTTTCTTATCCCTTAACGTTACACCCATCATTATTCTTTCCATAGCTCGTTGCGTCGTCCTCAATTTACGTAGAATCCTTTTCGTAAGCCTCCAGGTTTCTGCCCCGTAGGTGAGTACTGGTAAGACACAGCTATTATACACTTTTCTCTTGAGGGATAATGGCAACCTGCTGTTCATGATCTGAGAATGCCTTTGCGTGAACTAGGCGATGCAGATTGCTTATATTTGAAGAAAATAATGAGCAGAATGTGACTAATGTATACGCAGAGTTCAAAGTGCGTGGATTAAATAGGGATATACCGATAGTTTACGTATGCAAGTGCTCTAGAAGGTAATGAGTGGGTTTGAATGTGTGTATTTGAAGTTAAATGCGTTTAGATCAAACGAAGCCTCTGTAAGGACATTTCCATATTGGCATATGTACTTGTTTATCTGGTGACTATGTTTCACCGCCTAACAAATGTTATTGCACAGCGCACGACGCACCTGCCTGTACGGGAAGTTTTTCGAATGTTATCGATGGTTCTGTCTGATCTGTGTTGTCACCGAACCTTGTGTAATCTGATTTCATGTATGCGCGACGAGATGGGTGTAGAACTTTCTGGAAGACTGGCGGGCACCAGCGATTACTCTGGGACCTTCGATGACTGATGTATAAAAGCCGACGCGCTTGATCGGCTGATCAGATATCCACGATCGCCGACTGTGTTCGCCGCTATCGTTGTGCCTTAGGTGTATCCTGTTTTTGTGGGCACAGGTTAGCCCAATAAGGGTTTTGTCGTTGAAACTATTGCTACTGTTTTCTTTACCGTCACTACTAGTGACAATATCAAGCATCTTATGGCCACTTTCAGCTACACTTCCAGCTGTACGTGTTGAGATTACTATAGGCTACTCCAAGCTCATAATTCGTGAAAAAGATAGTTTTGGTAAATGCAATGTGTGACACAGCTTTAATGGCTCTGGCTTTGATACAAGCGTTGCAAAAAATTACTGAACCCACGTTTTCAGCCTATCTTTCTGCCTTGTATATGAGGTTCGCCTTGTGTACTCTGTTGACTGAATGAGGCAGCTTCTTTACATTTGCGAAAATATGTCAGGTAAAGGGTTATTTGCAAGCAAAGTGCGAAGTGGGTGACGTAACTGGGGTCATGGCAATAAATTACATAATTAAGTTATCTGGAGCGTTATAAACGTTCCTGACGAGTGGCGCAAAGTTTAACCCACTGCTCTGACGTAACCACTACTGGCATCGAGAACACATTTACCGAACAGGGATGGAACGCAATATCAAATATATATGCGAAGTCAGGCGATCTATGTCGGTTGATACCTGTGGATCTCTCTAACAGTGTATCAGTGGAGCTCTGGGATAAGTGAGAATCCAATACGCCTTTGTAAAAAATTTGCTAATGAAGTGTTACAAAGTGTCGTACATCAGCTATCATGTTTACCGGTGTTCCGAAGTAAGTGTAGGTTAAAATCGAATAATTCCGTTGTGTTGATGGTTATTGTAATTGTGACGACATTTTCACGTTTAAGACCTAATTAGAAACGTTACGAATAATTAATGAACCTTCGTTTTGGTCCTATTTTTATGCATCCTACGACGTTCCTAGTATTCTTCAGTGAGCGCTGTGAACTAAAATATATACCTTCTTTATATTCGGCGAATATAAGGGCACGTGATGTGTAACGTTATGTGTAAGAAATGTTTAAAGTGTAGGCAGTAATTACGGAGATTGCAGTAACTTACGAATGCAAGCGCTCGGGAGGTTTGTAATAGTGTTTTTCAAGCAATGCAGATTTTATGCTGCGGCCTTAGGAGAAACGTGACCGCTACCGAGATCAAATTTAGCAAAAATAAACGATTACTTACACTATGACAACGTTCTGTCGAAGGAAAAACCCGCAATGTAATAGTCGAATTAATCCAAGCAATTATGAAAAACGCATGTGAGACTTCGTAAGGTTCACGCCTTTGAAATAGGCGAATTGGCGTAGGTGCATTGTTAAAGTCGACTGCCCGCTGTAAAAAACAGAACGTCCATTGTAAATTATACTATGAGAATGGCAGACATAGACAAAGCGACAGGAAGGTTGCCGGCCACCTTGCTTTTTTGCCCTTTTTCAAGTTTGCTGGCATTCTCCTGGCATAACGACGTACCAGCTAGCCCAACAAGCCACTCCTATGATCCCTTGTCAGAGCAACTCCCGTAATACAGGCCTGTATCGCTGCCAAATCTGAATATATTAGTTCTCACTGGTGTTTCACCCTCAACAGCGAATGTGCGCGCAGGTGGAGCTTACAGGTGCAATGTAATGTGTGAAAAGCTTGTGTTTATATGGTTTCATTGAAATTAGCGTTTTCTTCAACGCACTGAACGTTGCGGGCATAGCATAAAAAGTCATCATAGCTCGCTTTGGTTCACAGTGCGTTCGATTTCTTGCATAACAATAAACACAGCAAAGATATGAGTCCTGTACCAATGCGGTTTTATACCACACACGGTCCGTCTGAAATAACAGTGCTTATGTAGACTTTAATAAATCATTTCAGAAACTTTGAGGTTCATCAATGTCATTACCTACAGAATGCCCTCCACTAGAAAAAAATACAGTGGTCCCACGTGTTCTCCTATTCCTGTAAGTGCCCTTGGAAGTAATCTTTCCCTAAATGCTTCAGCAGTGCTTTCGATTGCTTTTTCATTGCCGTCGCAACCCCGAAAAGCCACCCTCGTCGCGTCTGTTTGCATATGAGGCAAACTTGCGGGTTTGAACCACGGCCGCGGCGGCCGCATAAAGCTGCGGGGGGGGGGGGGGGGGGGGGCGTTGTTCGAAATTCAAGGGCGCTCGTGCACCGTGCATGGGTGCACATTAAAGATCGTCACGTAGTCAAAATTAACCCGGAAGCTCCCACTACTGTGCGCCTCATGTACCAAATCGCGGTTTGGGGAAGGACAATCCCCGTAATTTGATTGGTTTAATTTGGCCAACAAACACAGTGGCTCAAAGCGCGAGTTCTCATTAGGAAAGAACGCGGCAAACTGGCACGTGATGCGGGCCCGCCAAATGTCTCAAAGGGCGAATGAGCTTTCGCACGAGAGTGGAATACGTGCGACTGTAGCTTATAGTGGTTAAAGAAACGAGCGCTAGCCAGGAGGGACGACGGCAGTTTGGTTGTCCTGCTGCAATACGCTCAGTCGTCCGATACGGACGGGGAAGGAAAAAAGTGTGATATCTTCATCCATGACAGATATTCATCCATCATTCATCCCCAATTAACCATAGCTGACTGGAATAACCTACCATCTGATATTGCCACTGAAGTTAACACCGATCAATTTCATCAAATGCTGCGGAATCATATCAGAATTTGACGTCTCTGTGCGTCTTTGGTGTTAGCTATTTTTTTTTCAGGGCTAATTTAATACCTTTGTATCTTGTTTGACATCGTATTGCAGTTTTTTCTCTTTTTGTGTTATCCTTGAACCCCCGGTGTCTCAATTTTCACACTTCATTCTTATCTTTATTCGAACTTTAATCCACTTCCAATATTGGTGTATGCGTATTTTGTGGTGTTCTTACTATGTTTGCTGAATTGTTTATTCTTACTATTTTTTTTCGCGTGTTCTTATTAGTGTGTTTCGTGTGCCCCCCCTATGTAATACCCTCTCCAAGAGGGCCTTTAGGGTATTTGAATAAATAAATAAATAAATGACAGATGAACCTCCGTATCAACACTTGATAACAACCGCCGCATCTGGCCACCCTTTGTCCGTAGCAATTGGCCTCTCGAGGAGCGCTTGTGCCCACACGTCTGCGACCGCGTCAGGTCAGGCGCTGGACTGCTGTGTCTCAAGACCAGCGGTGAATTCGCTGGAGCGAAATGAGAGCACGTCCTATCAAAGACTGTTTCCCCCACTCGATAGGCTGTGTGTTCAACAACAACAATTCAACAGTGACTTTATTCAAATAATCAAAACTGGTATGCGACAACGTCTGGATCCTTAGCCGTGGGCTAGTTATGGATCCATACAGTTATACAAAGAAAAGTAAACGATTCAGACACGAGCACAATCATTTCTTGTTTTGGATCAAACAAACAAAACAAAAACAGAAAGAAAGAAAGAAAGAAAGAAAGAAAGAAAGAAAGAAAGAAAGAAAGAAAGAAAGAAAGAAATGCAACCAAACAAAAACCAATTAACTAAGGTGCAGACCACCGCAGGAGGGAAAAACCACGGCCCCCGCCGGCTCGGGCGCGTGCCATTCCCCGCATGCCGACGACACAGCCATCGGCACCCAGAAGCGAAAAGGCTTAGTTGGTGTCCAAACTGCTAAGTGCCACCCACGACAGGAGCCCCACATCGCCAGTGAGGCAGCACGTATCTGAGACAAGACCCATGGCCTCCCTCCCAAGGCAGCCCGCACGCATACATGCTTGCGATAAGAATACATGAAACGGTTGCACAAAAAGAATTGGTTTAGCATTTGTGACTTTAGCCGTTTGCAGAACGGTAACATGTAATTATTATTTGCTCAACGCAGCAAGAATGTACACTGATATGCTATATATACATTTGATGCATGGTGTGTCGAGTAAGAACAAGGGTACACCGGCATTGACACTTAAGTTACTATACATCCATGAACACATACGTACGCAGAAACCAAAGCGTAACAGCAACGCTGTATCCAGTTGTTGACATCATTATAACTTTCGTTAAAGGCTAGCCAGTTTAGATCGGAAAGAAGGAATTCTTTTACAGTAGTATTAAAATTTGCTGACTGCTTAATGTTTGCAGGAAGCGAGTTCCATATTTTGACACCTATATAATGTATGCATCGCTGGCCGTACTGGTTGTGACATATCGGTACGAGAAATTTCTCGAGGAACGCTGAGCGACTGTTAAATGTCGATTCATAGAAGATAGTGGCAGGAAATAGCGCGTTGCATCTCGTTATCGAGCACACTAATGACGCAACGCGGTAATCTTGCAGGTTCGATAATGACATGACTTTGTTCGCAAGAAAAAGATTTCTTGACGGTGTAGTAAAGCTAGCGTAGTTGATTATCCGCAAAACTTGCTTCTGAAGCCGTACTACAGGCTCCAAGTATGTTTTGCATGTAAATCCCCAGGCTTCAATACAGTAGGCTAAGTGAGAATGAACGAGACAAAAATACAAGGTTCTCAACGTTCCGAAACTGAATTACTCCGCGCCTGTGTCAGTACGAAGCATACGAAAGAGACCTTACCACACAGCCTATCGATATGAGGCTTCCAGTTATAATAAAAATAATAATAATAATAATGTCTTTATTTGTGTCCCGTAAAAGTATACGACACGGGAGACCTGCAGTAAAAGCTGTCATCAATGACAGCTTGACAGAGCTGTAGGCCCCCCATACACGGGGCAGTAACATAACGACAAAAAAGGCATATAATACATGGTCACATTCGAAATTACACATTCCGAGCGTACGATGTAACATACACAAAAAATAAGGCAAGATAGAAATACAAATTGCAAGTTCACTCATAAAATAAATCATCACAGTCAACGACGGAGTAGTCACAAAAGAAATAACATAAATGCAGTTTCACTTACCCGCAAGAAATAACAGTAATAAATACACAATGATGGTAAAGAGAAACAACACAGATAAAACACACATTGTAAATTGAAAGAGGGAAAACGGAACCATTCCCTCACCATGTACACTTTTAGGGATAGCGCGGCAAAGAAAAACTTGGTTTGCAGAAACGAAAAGTTAAGAAAGTAACTGTCTAGAATTTGCCAAAATGCTGTCGAAATTCTTTGAATGTTATATCTTCAAGTTTAACGTGTTCATTATTTAATCTATTAAGTAACCTAGGTAATTTGTTCTGTAGTGTCTTTAGACCATACGTTGTTTTATAAGTTCTCACTTTTCAGGGCATTGTATTACGTGTCAGGCGGGCAGAAGTGTTTTCCTGTAGGTTAGCTAAACGTGGTAAAAAGGAGCTATTATTTATGTTTTCGTTTTTAAATGATTTGCCTAAGTTGTAGTCGAACAATTTGGCAGCTGGGATTACGCTGTACTTATCAAAAAGATGCTGTGTGTGCGAGTGATAGGGTAAGCCCTCAACAATCCTAGGGAACTTTTTCTGCAACCTATGAAGCCTGTTTACGTTTCGCTGTGTTGTGTCAGACCATATTAGATGGCAGTAGCTTATTCTGCTGGAAAACAATTATTTATAGATTAACATCATAGTTTGCGGTGGAATTATATGACCAATTCTGTATGTTAAACCTATTACTTGAGCAAGTTTATTTGTCACGCTATCCACATGAGCATTCCATGACATATGTTCATGAAAAGTGACACCTAATGTTTTAATACTGGAAGTAATCTCAATAGGTGTTGCATTTATTGAGATAAGTTTGCTGATTGATATATGTTTGTTTTTAGCTCGAAATATTACAGCTTTCGTTGTATTCTCATTTATCAGGAGGCTATTCCTACGTGTCCATTCATCTAATTTTGCTAACGTGAAATTAGCGTCGTCGACAAGGTCATCAATATCGTTACCACCTATCAATATGCCGGTGTCGTCAGCGTACATGATAAATTTCACACTTTCATTAATTTTAACAACGTCGTTCACATACCTATAAAATAAAAAAGGCCCTAGAATGCTACCCTGTCGGACGCCTGAGGAGATAGGCAGTGGATCTGAGTAATAGCCATTTATGACAACTACTTGTTGGCGGTATTCTAGATAACAACGTATAAGAGAAGCGACATTGCCACGAGAGCCACAGCGTTCAAGTTTTTGAATTAGAAGATTGTGATTAATGCAATCAAATGCCTTCGATAGGTCAATGACGATGCCCCGAACAAGTTTGCCTTCCTCCAAATGTTGTAGTAGGTGTTCTTTTTGTGCTAACGAAGCGAGTTGAGTGCCCATTCCCTTACGGAAACCATACTGACTGTCAGTTAACAGATTATGTTTTCGCTCAAATTCAGTTAGCCGCCTTAATATAACTTTTTTGAAAACGTTTGAAAACACAGGAAGTATTGATAATGGCCGGTAATTTCCCAAATTGTTCTTATCACCTTTCTTAAAAAGTGCAATGACGCGCGCTATCTGCATCCTATGAGGAAAGGTACCTTTGTTTAAACAGAGGTTAGTTCAGAGTTAGTTCAGAGCGGAATCAAGGGCTACCCCTAAGTAGAGCACTGAGTGGACTTTTTCTATTTCATCACGGCAAATCGCAATGCGGCATGGCTCCTCCAAAGGCTTTTTCTTAAACGGGGACATAAAAATAACAAATTTAGTTTTATTTATATTTAAGGAAAGTCGTTACTTTAAACCATTTGCTAATATATGGAAGTTCATTGTTGATTGTTTCAACTGCGTTATTTAAAGATTTGCTACTGACCCCAAGAGCTGTGTCTCAGCATACATGAAGGCATGTGCTTCATTTAGGCCGTCCGGAAGGTCATTTACGTATATTGTCAGTAATATTGGTCCAAGTACCGATCCTTGTGGTACACCCATAGTAATGTCAGAGAGACTTGAGGTGTGCTCATCAACGACCACTGCTTGTTTACGGTTATCGAGATAGCTTTTTAAAAAAGTCTAAGGAAATGCCTCGAAATCCAAGTCTTCCAAGTTTCATGAACAATATGTGATAGTCGACAGTATCAAATGCATTTCTTATATCTAAAAATACTCCTATTGATATTTCGTTGTTGTTCAAGGCTTCATTGATCACATTAGTTAAAGGCAGAATAGCCGTAGTTGTCGATCGGGACTTCTGATAGCCGTGTTGACGCGGGGATAGGATGTTATTTTTGTATAGAAATTTTCTTATTCTACTAGCCAGTAGTGTCTAAAAAATTGTTTATGCAGTTCAATACTGATATAGGTCAATAATTATCGAAATCATTGGGGTCTCCACTTTTATAAATAGGCGTCACTCTTGCTATTACCTCCGGGTATGTGCCCGTGCAAAATGCTTTGTTAAACAATTTAGCGAGAGTAGGTGCCAAGGTTTTTATATTATTTTTCACTACGGACACCACAATACCATCGAAACCAGGTGCCTTTCCTCTATCTAATAGATTTGCAGTTGCTATTACTTCCTGGATTGAAATATCTATGTAGCCAAAGGAACATGAATTCCAAGCAGGCAAAGATGGTTCGAACCTACTTTGCATGCCAAAAAGAATTTGGGTTCCAACCGTACAAAAGTGATGATTAAATTCTTCACTTACTGATGAAGCATCGCATCCCGTAGCTATCGATGGAAGAATTTGTTTTGAAACTGTAGGTTCAATAATGGAGTTTATAGTAGCCCATAATTTTTTTCGGATTGTGAGATGACGCGTTGATCTGCTTACTGTAATAACGCTTCTTCTGTATTCTCATTGCTGCCAAGGCTTTGATTCTGTGCTCCTTGTATAGATTAAAGTAGTACGTGTTTCCTCGATATTGTTTCACTTTTGTATGCCAATAATCTCGCGCATTAATTAAGTTCAGTACGCTCTATGTAATCCATAGACATATTGGTTGCGTATATCGTGTCTTTACGTTTATTTGAGTGCGCTCTGCAATTGTACCCTTAGGTCTTTCTATTAGCATAGAACAGGGCATGTTAGCGCCTAAGTCGTCCAAGTCGGAGAACGACATGTTGGAAAGTGGCAGTGACAGTTTTTCATGATCAATTCGCTTTGTTGTACCGGAAAAATTTGCCCGGTTGAAATATGTATCGTCAAGACAATATAGGAACGCACCCGCCGCGGTTGCTCAGTGGCTATGGTGTTGGGCTGTTGAGCACGAGGTTGCGGGATCGAATCCCGGCCATGGCGGCCGCATTTCGATGGAGGCGAAATGCGAGAACACCCGTGTACTTAGATTTAGGTGCACGTCAAAGATCCCCAGGTGGTCGAAATTTCCAAAGTCCTCCACTACAGCGTGCCTCATAATCAGAAAGAGGTTTTGGCACGTAAAACCCCATAATTCAATATAGGAACGCAATCGGTAAGTGGTCAGTAGGACCTGTATCGTAGGCTCCATAAAGGCTTTCAGTTGCATCAAAGTTACATAAAATGTGAGCAAGGCAAGTGGAGGTATGACTTGTAATTCGCGTGGGACCAGTGACAAGATTACTGAATCCATACGAAGAGAGTAAGTTTCAATATTGAGTGCGTCTGCTACTAAGAGTGTCAATAATCCATGTCGTCGACTATAACAGCTTTCTTGTTATTTTCGGTTAGGTGGATGAGGGCATATTCTAGGTCATTCAAAAACATGCTACAATCAGTATGCGGGGGATGGTATACAACACCAATGATGACATTGTGCAACTATACGAAAAACATCTCCGAGTGTCCGCTAGTAGGTCTATTCAAAGAAGAATAAAGCCTGTACCCGAGTGATTTTCTTATATGCAATTCCACCCCTCCTCCCCTGTTTGCAGATTCTAGGACACGAGAGAAAAACGTAATTTGGAATGTTATAACTTTCGCCAGGCTTTAGCCAAGTTTCCGTGATGGCTATGACGTCATACATGTTTGTGCTGTGCCAACAGCGTAAGAAGAGCATCAAAATGTTTTCCTAAGCTTCTCACTGCATTGAAGCAGTGAGTGTGGTCTATGTACTCTATGAAAGTTAACAGAAGAAGTCGTCGCCATATTGGGGTATTATGCCACACAGTCTAGGTCAGCCTCCATGAAGATGCGGAGGACATCGGAGTTTTCTGCTTTCCTCATTAATATTCGTCCTCTCGTTACCCAAGCATATTTCCAGTTGTGTTGCTTCTTTGCGGCAATCGCTTTTGCCAGTAAAAGTTTGTATTCAGTGCATAAGTGCTCATTTATGAACACTGGTGTACGTTCTGTCAGGCCAAAATCGGCTTCAGTAAGACGGGCACTGTGTGTTTTGGCACTGCTGTCAATACGCCAGATTTCCGCGTTGGCTTCCTAATTGCGGGATTCTGTGCTCGAACACCGAGGTTCGATTTAACTCTCGGTCATGCGCCGCTCTTTATTCCATAGGTCTCAAATGACGCGACGTCTACCTGCCTACCTACACCGCATAGTTCCTTGGATGAGGCAATGAGCGCCTGGCATTAAAAGGGGTAAGGAGCTAAAGGCGACGAGTGGGAAGGGTGTCCAGCACACTGCTGTTACCGTGTGACAAAAACTCACGAAATAATATGCAGAATGTGTAGGGGCATTATTGTAGCGGAGAATCCAGCACCGGTCTAGCGACAATTTCGGTCGCATGAGGCGCACACGATATCTCAGGCGCTTCAGGTGATCCACGTGATAGTTTTACCTTGACGTACAGATTCGCGATTCGTGAATTATATGGCGATTAAAAAAACACTGTCTGCGTGAGTTTGATTTTTGCTTATACTTAAACCGCACCTTTTCTGTACTTGGCTTATTTTCTTTCTTCATTCTTTATTCGGCGGCTTCAGTTGGATGCTGAATTCGGAAATTTACGACTCGTCGACCTTGAGGACCCTTTGCAACAATCCATCCCAGTCTTCCACAGTATTTTAAGTATTGCAACGTTCTTTTCGTCGTAACTTTTGCTAAAGTTTTGGCAGTTGCGCCCCCATTAAGGCGGAAACCTTTATAATTTGCAAATTTTTAGCCAAAGTGGAATAGACAGATGACTTCCCCATATCGAGTGCTTCTGCTATCATTCTAACAATCGTTCTGTGATCACGAGGTGGAGGGGCGTCCTGATCTTGTATTGTAACCTTGCCAAAAACTCAGAACCCACTTCATCATAGATATTTGCTTTAGGTCATCCTTTCAATTAGACTTTTTCCAACATTGGATAAATTGTTGCACCATACTTGCAAATTTCACACACACACACACACACACAAAATTTCGCAGCTCCGCAGGTAAAGTGAAGCACAGATTACGATAGCAAATTAGTAGATAGCTGTAGAAAGTAAGGGTACTAGTTTTATCGGCCGTATTAACATGTAAACATTTGCTTTCTAACAAAAAATAGCAATGACAAAATATGTAATCATGACTCAACGGGGACGTAGAAAGAAACAGACACACGGAGATAAGACTGTCTTTGTGTGTCTGCTTCTTTCTACGTCATTGTTCAGTTGCGCTAACACATTCTGTCATGGGCACAAACCAACTAGCCCGTCAACGTGTTTAAACTAAATTAACCAGCACGCTGTCACGCGCGCACAGGTGAACATGAACACACATCGCTCGATGATGGTGGAAACTGTCTGTGAAAACGCTTTAGCTTGGAATCGCGGCAGCAGCCTCGAGCCAATTGACCTCCGTGCATCCGCCGCTTCAACGCCCACCAAACGTCGAAAGCACAGCGCATACGAAGCTACCGGCACTACGTGCACTCTGCAAACATCGCAGATCCCTTTGGAGATGGGGCCCGCGCGGCCATGCACTTTAGCCTCACCGCAGACCGCTTTCAAGACACACGAGCGCCGCCAACACGTCCCTACGGCGTCCGTCAGAGGCGTCTACTGCAGCGCTCGCAATTCGCGGGGCCAACGCCGTAGCAGGCGCCGCGGTTGTCTCCACTCTGTACGGAGTGGTTGAACAAATATGACACAGCAGTCCGGCCAGTACTAGAGGTCCAGCGGGTTCTTTCGCTCGGAAAGCGGGGCACCGCTACACACATGGGCACCTACTGCATGATGTATCGGTATAGGAATATGAGTCCACCAGTCCACCTACATTGCAGCAGCGGCGATTGGAGCCAAACCCTCAGTATGATATCTGCATGTTGTGACAAGCAAACCCCATTCTTGAACTGGTTCTCTAAGTGATATTTTTCAGCGTAACTTTCAGCACGCAGTGCAGCCCTGTGGACGAAGAAAATATATACAATAGTTTGCTGTACAGACTAAGCTTTTACGTAAATACGCTGAATGATTATGAATTATTTTGGAGAAGTCGAGATTTATAGTGAAAATCATGGCCTTTCGTACTTATGGCAGCGTAACTGCAAATTGCTTGCTTGCTTGCTTTTTTTTTCTTGCATCTTGGTTTCTTTGTGTTTGGGTAGTTCGTTGGTTTGTTACTCTTTCGCTCTCGCTGCCATTGCTTCCGTCAACAGCGTTTTCCCGGCTAGAATGTCTGAGTTTTTTTTCTGTATTCTTATGTTATCTGCAGTTGAGATTGTGTCCAAATATTCATATGCAAGATACGGCATTATTTACACGATTACCTTACAATCACTTTCTATATACAACCTGAAAGTATGTAGTACATGTACCAGTGTTGAAATGCTATAGTCAACGTTTTACACGTAAGTGGATTGATACAGTAGCTTCTCCGGTGTCTGTCTGCAACATCGGAACTTGGTCAGGTCGAAGAAACATCGGCTTACTTTCCGCTTCTTCCTTTTTCACCTTGTGTATCTAGCGTTGAAAATAACAGATGATGATGATGACTTAGCATTTCGGAGTCTCCCGCTTTTAAGCGGAATCACTGTACGAACTTTACAGACAGACCTTGTACATCGCCTCCCCCCCTCACGTAACGGTAATTTTTCTTTCTTTCGCTCACATAAATTAGCTAGTGAGGCTAGAAAACAGTTTCCTCAAATTCTTTTTCGCCGTCATCAGCCCACGTTTACGCCCACTCCAAGAGGAAGGCCTCTCCCAGCGATCTGCAATTACCGTTGTCTTGTGCAAGCTGATTCCAAGTTATTCCACCTCATCACAGCACATAACTCTCAGCCGAACTCGGAGTTGCCCGTTATGTAACTCTAATGCGCCACCGGTTACCCACCTCACGCATGTAGAACCACGATGTCAGCTGCCCCTGTCTGCTTTGTAATTCACACCGCACTCTGCCAGTCTCCTAACGTCACGCCTCACATTTTCGTTCCATAGCTACTTGCGCGTTAGTTACCTTCTTCGGAGGCTTCTTTGTTAACCTCCAAGTTTCGACCCCACACATAAGCACCAGTAGAGTGTAATCACTGTACACTTTTCTATTCGAGGATAGCGGTAAGCTACCCGTCACGGTTTGCTAATGCCTGCTCCAACCAATATTTATTCTGTAAATTTCCTTCTCGCGATCAGGGTTTCCTCTGAAGGATTGACCAAAATTAACGTACCCCTTACAGGTTGACTGGCCATCACGATTTCTTTTTCTCTTGCCCGGGTACTGAACATTTGTTCCCTTCTGTAAATTGACCTTCAAACTTACGCTTGCACTGTCTTGGTTAAGGGCCTCAGTCACTTTCGCCTGTCACCTTCACCATTGCTGAGCAGGACAATGTCATCTGTAAAGGGAAGGTCGCTGATAGATAGTTAAATTCAACGAGTAGGAAGGGCGTTCCAGTACAATGTTGAAATAGTGTACAAAAAACTCGCCAACTATTATGCGCTATGCGCAACGCTACAATTGTTGCGGAGAATCCAGCACTGCTGTTTCGGGAAGTTTCTTCGCATGCGGCGCACACGATATCTCATGCTTCAGGTGACCCACGTGACAGTTCGGCCTTGAAGTACAGATTCGTGACTCCTGAATTATATGGCTATTAAAGAATCGCGGTCAGCGTGACTTTGATTTTTGCGTATAGTTCGCTCATTCATCTTCAGGACTCGCCAGGACTTCAGAACTTTGTTCAGCGGTTCAGTTGGATGCCAAATTCGTGAATTTAGAATTCGTCGACCTTGACGACCCCTGGCGAGAATTTATCACTGTCGTCTGAAGTTTTTACGTTTATTGCGACATTCTATTTGTCGCAACTTTCGCTCAGGAGTCGGAAATTTCGGCACCGTCAAAGCGGGAGCCTTTATAATTTCAAAATTTCCAGCCATAGTCCAACGGGCAGACGGCTCCCCCCCCCCCCCAAACCAAGTGCTTCTGCTATAATTCTACCAAACCTTCTGTGATCACGAAGTGAATGGGCGTCCTCACCATGCATCGTCCGTGGGGTGTTCACCGACTTGAAAAATAGCGCTGGACCCATTCCAACACAGTTCTTTCCATTATGACATCGTTTCAATAAAATTTTTTCCAAGATTCGATAAATTTTTGCGCCATTGATCGCCGGTTTCACCAAAAAGGTCATATTGATTATTTATTTGTACAGTCCGTTCGTTGATCGCCATTTCGACTAAGACAAAAAATTATTTGAACAAATATTGCACGGCCGTCCGGCCAGTACTAAACTCAACCGGTTTCGTTGGGTCGAGGAGCGTGGCACCGCTATACGATTACTGCATGATAAGTCGGTACAGGCATTGCATATATTCAAGAGTGTCTTCTCTTTTTTCTGGGTCGAACAATCCCTGGTGGACGGTTTCGTTTCTTTTGGAGCCAAAGACTCGCATGTAATGTCTGCATGTTGTCAGAAGCAAACCCCATACTCTAACTGGCTCTCTGGATGATATGTTTAAATGTAACTTTCAAAATGCACAGCAGCCTTGCGAATTAAGAAAATAGGAGCAATAGTTTGGTGTGTAGCCTACGTTTTTTATGTAAACACATTGAACGATTACAGATTCTTTTTCGAAAAGTTCATATTTGTTGTCAAAATCATGACCATTCGCTCGTATCCCAAGGAGACTGCAAGTTGCTTGTTTGCTTCCTTGCTTGATTGAGTGCTTATTTGCTTGTTTATTTGTGTTTGGTTGGTTGGTTTGTTACATTTTTTCCCCGGCTGCCGTTGCTGCAATTAGCCCTACTTTTGTCTGTTTAAGTCTCTATGTGACTTACAATGTGAACTTTGGAGACGGACCTCTTACATCGTTCCGCATAACGTAGAAATAATGTATCCTACGCTCAAATAAAATTTACGAGTGAGGCTCGAAACCGTTGTTTTCTCAATTATTATTTTATCGTTATCAGCCTATGTTTATGCCCACTGCAAAACGAAGGCCTCTCCCAGCGATTCCAAGTTATTCGAAGTCATCACACCACCTAACTCCCAGCAGACATCGACCCTGCTTCCGTTGGCATCCATTTATGTAACTCTAGTACGCCACCGGATATCTGCCTCACACATGTGCAACGCCGATGTCGGCTGCCCCTGTTTGCTTTGTAATTCACACCGCAGTCTGCCATTTTCTGAACCTTGCGCCTAATATTTTTCGTTCCATAGCTGGTTGCGCGGACTTCTTCTCCAGCTTCTTTGTTAACCTCCAATATTCTGCCCCATACGTTAGCACCAGTAGAGTGCAATCATTGCACACTTTCTATTCGAGGATAGCGGTAAGCTACAGGTCATGGTTAGGTGATGCCTGCTCAAACCAATTTTTATTCTTCTCTAAATTTCCTTCTCGTGATAAGGGTTTCCTGTGAGCAGTCGATCAAAATAAATGTACACCCGCCCCCATACAGGCTCATTGGCGCTCATTAATTCTTTTTCTCTTGCCGGGCTACCGAACATTACTTTCATTCAATTCTGATATTGATCTTCCATCCCATTCTTATACTTTCTTGGTTAAGGGCCTCAATAATTTTCGCAATTCATCTTCAGCATTGCTGAACAGGACAATGTCATCTGTAAAGCGAAGATCCGTGATATATCCGCCATTGATTCTCATAATCGCTCTAAGCCAAACTGCTTGAATACTTCTAAGCATGCAAAAAAGTGTACTAAAACTTTTAATTATTCCTTAATTTCCAACCGTTACGATCCAGTATGACCGGATCAAAGCGATTCGAGCTAACATATTTTTACTAGGTGACTCAACTTGAAGCGAACTACAACATACATAGAAGCCTGAACCCGAACGCGAGCTGAACCCGAGCCGAAACCGAAAACTTTTCGGTTTGATAACTTCTAATTGCCGTGCTCATTCTGCTGCACACGGGTCATTGCGTCGTTCACGAGCATTCCTTTCTGAGCTGGTTGTCTCATTCCAGGCTATCGCCGAGCCCAGACAACTCAATAGATCGAAACAAACAGGCACGATGACACTCGTTCCAGTATTCGGTGCCGCTTTGGTAAATGTTGTTCGAGTGTCTGAAAAGTACCCGGAAACCGACCTGGTGTAGTGCACGGTGGGTGGTGGCCTCGCGCGGTGCAGCTCCCGGGCGCTCCGGAGCCACAACTCGATTTCGCGGGGCTGCTTCTCCGACCTCTACACGCTGTACAACTTCTGCACAACGCGCGATTGTGCATTTTATGCCATCCCAGCTAGGTTCCACTCACGAATAAATAAATAAATTAATTTAGTTAGCGGTTTTTAGGTGCTAAAACCACGCTCTGTTTATGAGGCGCGCCGTATGAGGGACTCCGGAAATTTGAACCACCTAGGGTTTTTTATCGTGCACCAATGTGTAAGTACACGTATGTTTTTGCATTTCTTCCTCCTCAAAATGCAACCACCATGGTCGGGATTCGATCTCGCAACCTCGTGCTTAGCAGCCCAACACATTAGCCAGCAAGCAATGGCGGTGGGTGATCCACTCCCGAAGGTGTAGGTCACCCTTCATGGGGGGGGGGGGGGGGGGAGGCATAAGGGGAGTTATCGCCGACTGCCTCATGCGTTGGGATCCCATCTCTAAATGCGACATCAAAGATAATTCTTGGCATGGCCTCGGAACGCCCCTTTTCCGACTATACGGTAGGTCTCGCTTTTGTTTTTTGTTTACAGACCTCACCCAAAATTGTCAAAAAAAGCAGTCTGTCGCATGGTGGCAGTTACACACTTCACTCTTGCACATCAACTATCCGGATATATATCAAACGAACAAGTGCAACACATGTGAATCCAGAGCCACTCTGGAGCTTATATTATGGGAATGCCGAGGGATAGATAAAAATAACGAGAACGCGGCCTCTAGCAACAGCCTTTTCACGTGCTGGGAAGCCGCGCTTCTCAGCCCCGCCCTCGAGGATCAACTATGGGCCGTCCAGCGGGCCGAGGATGCCACCAGGACCCACGAATTCCTGGCCGTCACCTAGACGGGGCCTTTGGCGCTTTCCACCAACTCGCAGGACACGCTATAAAGTTATTCTTTCCTCCTCCTCCTCCTCCTCCACATACCTTAAAGGCCTTTCCGGGCATTACATAGAGCTACGTTAAACATAGGGGAATTACAGTGAAACAGGTGAACAGTCATTAACAGCAGCATTAATGAAGCAGACAATAATAGACAGTGGGGTATGCAAAAAATATTACAAGGTTGTAGACATACGGGCTCGGTCACAAGTATTAAGCGGTGCTAAGTGAACTATTAGGCATGTGTACAAATGTATCGTGGTTTATTATAGCCATGACGTCGTGTGGTAGATTATTTCAGTTACGGATGGCACTAATCAGTGGCACGTTATTAGAGAGGTTCGCACGTGCACGCCTGTTTACAACATTAAGGCGTGATCTAGGGGCGAGAAAATGCGATGAGCAGGCTGTATGTAAGAGGCGGCAAATGACGAATGATTATGACAAAGCCTGTGAAAGGGAGATGATAGTGCCAGCATTCTTCTTTTATTCCGGTGGTGGAAAGTTTCGTGATGCTTTCATATTTTTGATGTTGGAATGGCGTAAGTAATTTCCTGTTATAAATCGGGCAGCTTAATTCTAGACGGACTCTATTAACTAAGTATATTTGATGTGGGTTCCAAATGAATTTGAAATTGTCTAGGTTAGAGTGTACCAGGGAAGTTTATGCCATAAGTTTTGTCTTCTGGTGAGCTTTATCTTAACGACGTCTGTCGAATCCGAGTGTTTTGGATGCTTTAATTGTTATTGCTTCAATGTGGGTATGCGATGTTAGGTCTGCAAACAAGTGCGCGTACTTTATTGAAGAAGCATGTTAAATTGGTATTGGGTTAATCACGTAGGGATGCTGTAGGGCGGGGAAGGGGGTGTTAGTAGCGGTCGTAAAAGGTATAACTTTAGTTTTTGAAGCATTAATTTTAATTTGTCGTCAATCACTCCAAGCGAAAATGCTGTCAAGGACTTTTTGTGATGTTATGTTGTCATCACGGTTAGTAATCTGATTATCACTCAGTCGTCTACAGATAAGCGACTAGTAGATGACTGGTTGTTAATAAGTTCGTTAATGTAGATGAGCAAGAGTATCGGTCCAAGCACTTAGCTTTGTGGTATGTCCAATTTAACTTGTATCAGTGAAGACGCACAATCATTCAAGTTAAGGAATTGATAACGGTTACATAAAAAACTAGTTATCGAGTTAAAATGCTTCTAGTTATATGAAGGCAGTCAAATAATGCGTGATAATGGCATCGAAGCCCTTGAGCAGCGAAGGCAACACTTAAGAATTCGATTTCTTACCATGCTTATTAATGGAGACTTATCAATTAATCCTGCATAGTATCTGTTCAGTACAACGTCTAGGCTTACTCGACACTATCATCCGAATTCACTAACACCTTATATTGCACGGACGGATGTATTCAAGTATTCTGTTTTCCCCGAACTATAACAGACTGGAATAACTCGTTGTTGCCTGTTTCAATTGATTGACTCATTGTATTACTGTTGTGTCTTACCACCTTACTTGATTGAATAATAAATTGTAATATTGTTGTGTTTAACCACCCTGCTTGGACCTGATTTAGGTCTGCAGTATGAAATAAGTAAAATAAAAATTAAAATAAAGATTCATTATTACACGACTGGGAGGGTACTCATCGGATCCTTTAGCAATATCGGTAAATATGGCGCCAATGAGTATGGTCGCATGAACAATAAAATGGAAGTCTGTAACAAATTCATATAATTGTGTTTCGCATCACCGACCGCGCAGCAAACGACGTTGGTTAGAAATAAAATAGTTGACCTTGGTTAATACTTCATTATTGCGGATGATATGATGTGTTCTAGTAATTTTGAAGGTATACTGGTTGGGGAAGTGGGTGTGTAGTTTGATGGAACGGAGGCATAGCCTGATTTCAAATCGTAGTCACACGAGCAAGTATAAAGGAATCATGCACACATCTCGTCTGAATCTATTGTTGAAATATAGTTTCTAAAATGCGTGATATGACCGACTTAGTAATCTTAAGTAATTTAAGGCAAATACCGCATGGGCCAACTCCCGAGTTATTTTCGAGGCGTTCAATAGCTAATTCGATTCCTTCATGAGTCATCACGTTTACACATTTACGTCGTGCTCTAGACAGCCTCATTGGTCATACACATTCACAAATTGAAATGGCTAATGAATTTTTTTGGCGGGGAACACCATATCTTTCATTTACAACACAATCAGCTTGCCATATTTAGCTTGAGTGCGAGAAGGAGCCCCGGAAAAGTTTGTATAATCAGGTGCACTGAAAGACTGCTAGTCCTAACGAAATGAAATTGTTGGATGATTAAATGCTGGAACTGTTATTTCTCCGTCCAAAGACAGCCCGCGCAGCCTTGCAATCTCAGTATCGTATCACCGTCAAACATCTAATGAAACCTCTTACATGGTATAACTGACGAATTTCAATGTATAAGCACGACTTATCGTAGGTATGTTCGTGAAAATGAGCTTGGTCTAACGTAGAAAGCTTTTTTCAATGCCAATAGAACACTGACATGAATGTTTTCTTAAGGCATGGATCACTTCTGACATTGTCGATTTCATTTTTAGGCTGTTTCGAAAGAACAAATGGACTGATGCTTATTTCCCGGCAGGATCAAGAAAAGCATATATTCCGAACTTTGTAGAAATATTGGCAATATTTTAGTAGCCTGTACCGAAAACTTGATTTCCTCCGATTTTTGTGCGTTATATGCGCCATTTGGTTATTTTTCCCCGGTATCGTCCATTAACTTTGCGGGGTATGGCAGTTATATTTATTCAAAGTACGAAGTAATATTCTGAGTGACAAACTATATATCTGTTTATTCTGTGTTTGTTCATTACAGCCTTTGTAGAAAGTTACTCATTCAGGCGTTCGAGAGTGTCATACTGCGGCTAAACGATATGTTTCCCAGACTCCTACAACAACCGAACGAGATACGGACTTGACATTCCGCCAGTATAGGCAGAATTTAAAGTGCAATGCACTGCGAAACGTGCAGGACATTTGTGGGCAGTGGAAAATAAATCACAATAGTTTGCTTTCGCTCACAGCACATTCAATTTCTTGCATGATATTAGAAGCAACAAAGACACGAGGCCTGCCCCAAGAAAGTTTGTTAACCACGTTGGCCTGAGAAATTATTGTGCATATGGTCGTTCAATAAGGGATTTCAGAACTTTTGAGGTTCATCAATTTGGCCACATTCAGAATACTTCCCATTAGACAATGTACAATGGTTCCAGCGGTTCTTCCATTGCTGGAAGCACCCTCGTTACTCATCGTTCCTTAAACGCGTCAGCAGTTTTGTCTTTTGCTTTTTAATTGTCGTCACAACCCCGAAAAGCCACCCTCGCACCTGTCCGCATTTGAGGCTTATCGCAGGATCAAATTCCGGCCGCGAAGGCCGCCTTTCGATGGGGCGCGAAATGTAAAACTGCCCGTGTGCCGTACGTGCGTGCATGTTAACGATCCCAAGGTGGTCAAAATTATTCCGTAGTCTCCTACTACGGCGTGCCTCATAATCAGATCGGGCTTTCGGGACGCACTAACTCCAGAATTTGATTTGTTTAATTTGGGCGACAAACACGGTTTCTCAAAACGCGAGCTGTCATTAGAAAAGAACGCGGCAAACTGTCACGTAATGCGTAGCCATCGATTGTGAGAAAGATTTAATCAGCTTTGGAACGAGAGTAGTATACGTTCGGTCGTAGCTTTGCGCAATAAAGAAAAAATGCCATCGTAGCATAGTTGTTAAACAAACCAGCGCTGGCCAGGAGGCGCTACGGGAATCCGATGGTCCTGCTGGAATACGCTGAGGCCGTCCGATACGGACGGGAAGGTAGTGGTGTAATATCTTAATCCATGACAAACGTGTGCCTGTATCAACCATCGATAACGCCCGGCGCATCTGGCCAAACTTTGTCCGTAGCATTAACAGGTCCTTCGAGGAGCGTATGTGCTCACGCGTCTGCTGCCGCGTCAGGCCAGGTGCTGGGCAGATGTGCCTCAAGATGGGCGGTGAATTTACTGGCGCGAAATGAGAGCACGTCCTGCCAAAAACTGTCTACATCGTCCGCTAGGCTGTGTGTTCCGACGCCGCTACTTCTATGCCAAATTTCAGAGCTGGCTCTCTCATACGGGATGCTGTGCTCAAAGACAGAGGTTTGATTGGGCCGCCGATTATGCCGTACCCTTTATTCCATAGGTCGGAAATGAGGCGAGACCTACCTACCTACCCATACTGCAAAGTGCCTGGCTTGAGGCAAACAGTACTTCGCAGTAGCAGTGATAAGGAACAAAATGTGACGAGTAGGGACGGCATTCCCGCAAAGTCAAGAGATCGTATGCCAAAAACTCACGAACGATTATGCAAAATGCGTAGGAGAATTGTTGTCATGAAAAATCCAGCACCTCTCTCTCGACAAGTTTGGTCGCAGGCAGAGCACACGATATCTCAGGTGCTTCAGGTGATCCACGTGACAGTTTGACCTTCAAGTACAGATTCGCGATTCGTAAATCATATGGCCATTGAAAAAACCCGGTCAGCATGACAATGATTTTTGCTTATACTTGAACAGCGCTTTCTCTGGTCTTGGCTCATTTTTATTTCTACCCACTTTCTTCAACGGCATCAGTTGGATGCCGAATGCTTAAATTTAGGATTCGTGGACCTTGACACCATGGAAGAATTTATCGCTGTGTTCTGAATTTTCCAATTATTACAACATTCTCCTTCGCAACTTTTTCTCAGGAGTGGGCAGTTTCGGCACCAACAAGATGGAAACGTCTATAATTTGCAAATTTTCAGCGACAGACCGATAGTCAGAAGACTTTCCTAAACCAAGTGATACTGCTATCATGCCATAACGAATGTAGGGGCGTCCTGACCTTGCATCGTCCGTGGGGTGTTGACAGCTTTGCCACAAACGCTGGACCTAATTCAACACTGCACTTCTTTCCTTTATGACGTCCTTACAATGAGATGTTTGGCAACATTTCATAAACATGTGCACCATTGTTGCCCAGTTTCACACAAAAATTCATTTTAATATTTGTACACTCTTTTCGTCGATCTGCGTTACGACTAAGATAAAGGATTGATTTAATAAATATTGCACAGCACTCCGGCCTGTACTAGAGGGCATCCGGGTTCTTTCTATCGCAAAGCGTGACACCGCTACACGAATGCGCACTTACTGCACGATATATCGGTATAGGCATTACATAAATTCAAGTGTGTGCAACATTTTGCCGATTCGTCTTTTACTGCCGGTGGAGCCAAAGATTCTCAGAGCATGTCTGCATGTTGTCACAATCCAACCCCATTTTCGAACTGGTTCTCTAAATGATATCTTTCAACGTAACTTTCATCACACACTGCAACCCTACGAATAAAGAAAATATATGCAATAGTTTGGTTCATAGACTAAGCATTTATGTAAATACACTGAGCGAGTGCGATCTTTTTTCGAGAAGTTTATATTTGTAGTCAAAATCACGACCTTTCGTACTTATCGCAGAGGAACTGCAAATTGCTTGCTGGCTTCCTTGCTTGCGTGCCCTCTTGCTTGATTGCTTGCTTGCTTTGGTTGCTTTGGTTGCTTTGCTTTGCTTACGTGCTTGCTTGCTTGCTCATAAATATAAGGGGCGGCAGTTGTTCATATTTAACTGACCTGATGCTTGCAATGTGTTCCTAGCAGCCCCACTTACGCATATTCTGCAGGTATCACACTGCTCGCTGCATAGAATGTAAGCTTTTTACCGTGTGTTTGCTACATATTTATAGAGCTCACGTGTTGAGGCCATGCGGCGTGATAACTTTTTTATTCCGTCTTGAGAGCAGGTGTCTTCGCCTAGTTGAACGTTTTTCAAGGCAACTTCCCTCCCGGTTACTCTTCTTTCGTGATTTAAACCGTCCATTTGTAAAAAAGATGTTACAGCTTTGATTAACTAATTACCTTCCAGAAGTAGTTGTGTCGTCATCTGTCACAGATGAACCAATCGCTCCTTGCGGCCTCTTGAATGAGGATGTTGAAGGCATTCACTTTCTAAACGCTCACTTTAGTATGGATTATGTTTTCACTGCCTGCCAAGAAGAAAGTTCTGCTGCACAGTAGAAACATGGTTTCCTCTAGCCCATTATCGTGCGCCCTATTTGGAATGTTATTACCTAGATGTCCTTGAGTGCTTCCATGGAATGGCGGTTCCTCCAGTGATCAAAACGTTTTTTCTTTAGGTTACATTCGGCAACTCTTCCTGTGAAAACCTGGATGGAAAAAACGACTGCGTGTGCGCAGAACGCAAAAGAAATGTAGCAGAAACGTACTTCACTACTCGTGAAACTGCGACTTCTGTCATTTGCATAGTCATAATTACCGATATACACCGCGGTATAACTTTATACGGCACGTTTCTAAGGGAACACCGCATTCACTAGAGGCGATTTTGTCCAGTTTTGAACGATCGAACTCGTGGCTGAGTGGTAGCGTTTCCGTCTCACACTCCGGAGGCTCCGGTACAATTCCCACCAGCCGATCTTGCAAGATGTTTTTTATTTATGAAGTGCCTTCTGGAATTTATTGCTCATGGCCAACGCCGCCGACGCCGACACCGACGACACCGGCTTTTCCGCGACACGAGCTTCTTAACGCTGTCGCGTTAAAATCTTCAAAATACTCTCCATTACGTCTATACATCGGCTTTAGCGAGACTTCCAGCTCTCGAATGCGTTGCGGTAGTCCTCCTCCGGAATGACCTTTAATGCTGCGGTGCAATCTGCTTTGATCCCGTCCACTGCCACAAAATGCTTGCCATTCAGGGGTGTTTTGAGGTGTGGAAACAGAAGAAAGTCGGGGGGAGCCAAGTCTGGGCTGTACGGGGGCTGGGAGATCGCTGGCACGCCTGCTTCAACCCGGTAGTCGGTGACGATGAAGGCACTGTGGGCCGGCGCATTATCGTGGTGCAACTTCCAGTTGTCTGCGATGTCCGGCTGGATGAGTTGAACCCTGCGTTTCAGTCTTTTGAGGACTTGCACATAAAAGTTGAACTTTACAGTGGTTCCAAGCTCTACGAACTCGTGATGAACCAGTCCGTGGATGTCAAAAAAAAAAAAAACGATGAGCATGATCTTGATCTTTGATTTGCTCATCCTGGCTTCCTTCTCTTGAGGGGACGAGTGAGTGTGCCACTCCGATGATTGCCTTTTGGTCTCCGGGTCATATTCAAATACGCAAGTCTCGTCACGTGTAATGACGTTGTCCAAAAATTTTAGATCACGTTTGCACATGTTGAGGTTTTCTTGGCACGTTTCAACGCGGCGTGACTTTTGGTCGTCAGTGAGCACATTTGGAACCATTTCTGCGCCATGCCGATACCGTTTAGGACAACTTCATGAACTTGAGTTTTCGGAACGTTTAACATGTCGGCCATCAAACGAACACTTAATCGTCGGTCTGAGTTCAACAGTTCCCTCACTCGCGTCACGTGGTCAGGCCTGGTGGTCGTGGATGGCCGCCCGGCGCTGTCCTCGTCGTCGACCTTTTCCCGGCCTTCCGAAAAGGCCTTGTGCAACCGAAACACTTGCCGATCTCACAGGGCAAGTTCTTTGTAAGCAGCCTTGAGCATAGTAACCGTTTCCGCAGCGGTCTTGCCGAGTTTCACGCAAAACTTGATCGCAAATCTTTGTTCTAACGAGCGCTGCATTTTCGCTCGCACAATAATAAAAAAACAACTCTCACGGATAGGCCCGTCCAATACTCTCTGATGCTCGGAGCACACTGGGCGACGGAGCGCTGCTTAGCTCGGTTCCCCCACTACCAGTTTCAATCGATTAGACCGCGCTCCAACGTACAGTCGCGTCACAATAAATTCACTGACATTACTTTCAGGACAGACCCTGTATTTGCATTTGAGGAACATCGCGGGTTCGAATTCCGGCCGAGGAGGCCGTATTTTGATGCGTTGGGGGGGGGGGGGGGAGAGAATGTATCGCTGTCGTCTGAAATTTTTTAATTATTGCAACATTCTCTTCATCGAAACATTTGCTCAGGAGTGGCCATGCAGTTCCGGCACCCTAAATACTCAAACATTTATAACTATACATTCATCATATAGCCAAAATCTTATGGGCAGACAGCTTTCCCAAACCAAGTGCTTCTGCTATCGTTCAAGCAATCATTCTGTAATCATCAAGTGAAGGGGCGTCCTGATCTTGCATTGTTCCTAGGCTGTTCACAACCTTGCTAATAACGCTGGACCCACTTCAACACAGTTCTCTACCCCCCCCCTTTATTCATCATCATCATTTATTTACCCTTAAAGGCCCTTGGCTTAGGGCATTACATAAGGGGGGGGGGGCAGTCGTTACATATACAATGGTCGGTAACAACAAAAAAGCAACACAAAGTTCAGGATTCATGTTCAACATTAACATCATTAGAAGCATCAACACTAAGATACATTATTACATCCTTTCACTCATGTTTTTTTCCAACATTTCATAAATTTTTCATTATTCTTGCCCAGTTTAAGAAGAAAGTTCATTTTGATTATTTATTACGACTAAGGCAAAAAAATGTGTGCCTTTTCACTCTGCGAAGAAGGATCACCAACGAAGCTGTGAATGTGGGCCCCTTAATGGCGAACTGCACCTCCGCCGTGGGCAGGCCAGGCGTTAATAGCACTGTCTTCGGGATGAGCCCACGTATGGAGAGCACCTAATTTCTGCTTCACCTTTGCCATGGGTTGGCCCAGCATTGCACTAGCATCGGAATCAGCACGTATGAAAAATTGTTGGTCTATGGAGACGAGATCCGCGAGAATCTAGCCATAAGCAGCTTCGCTGTAAAAATTAGGTAAACAAACATCGCATCGCAGTCCGGCCATTACTGGAGGTCAACCAGGTTCTCTCACTACACTGAAATTACTGGGTAGGCCTAGTATATCTATATAAATGTCGCAGTGATATATCCTTGGCTTCTAGCACGTAATGACACTCACACAGACTAGAACAAGACAGGACGAGCGCTAATTCTAAACGAAGTCTTTATTGAAACTATCGACATATATATAATTGATTGCAAAACCACAGCATACGAACATGACAAGGTCTAAAGACTATGAGTTAAACATATTGCGGTTGTAAACCTTTGTTTGAGCACACAAAAACCCTTTCAAGGCACAAATACCAAGCCACAAGCGAAATAATTGAGGCATTTTACATTAAAAGATCCGGAGAGACTTGTGTTATCCATGCATCAGTATCTATGTTAGAAAGCGAATTTCAATATCTTCTCAGCACGTGTGTCAATCTCAAGTAGTGCCTTTTGTTGTTCAGTTTTTATGGCATCCCTACTTCTTGATATGTTTACCTGATAGTCTTTAGACCTTATCATGTTTGTATGCTGTGGTTTTGCAATCACTCGTTTCAAGAAAGATTTAGTTCAGAGTTAGCGCCCGTCCGGTTTTCTTCTAGTGTGTGTGTGCGTCACTTTGTGCTACAGACGTGGACATCACAGCTGGTGTTATTTTCAAGTGGAGCCGAGGCCTCCTATCTCGTGGTGTCGGGTCACGACAAGCAAACCCGACCCTCGGACAGCTTCAATAAATGATATTTTTCAATGTAACATTCAGAATTTGCTGCAGCCTTGAGAATTAAAAAAAAACATGTGGAGTACTTTGGTACGGAGAATAAGTTTTTTTATGTAAGTACATTGAGTGCTTAAGAAATTTGTTTGAGAGGCATAGATTTGTAATAAAAATTATAACCTTTTGCACTTATGACAAGGAAACTGCAGATTGCTTGCTTGCTTGCTTCCTTGCATATCTGTCTGTCTGTCTGTCTGTCTGTCTGTCTGTCTGTCTGTCTGTCTGTCTGTCTGTCTGTCTGTCTGTCTGTCTGTCTGTCTGTCTGTCTGTCTGTCTGTCTGTCTGTCTGTCTGTCTGTCTGTCTGTCTGTCTGTCTGAATCGTTCGTTCTTGTTTGGTTCGTTGGTTGGTTATCTTTTCGCTCATGATGCCCTTGCTGCCATCACCAAACTTTTCCCTATTTGAGTTTCTGAGTATCCCACTTCTTTTGCGGATTCGCTGCATGAACTTTTGAGACAGAGCTCGTGCATCGCTCCGTGCCACGTAAGGCCAGAAATAGATTATCTTTCTTTAAAAAAAATTGCGAGTGAGGCTGGAAAACGTTGTTGTCATTTCTGTCGTCATCAGCCTATGTTTATGCCCACTGCAAGACGAAGGCCTCTCCCAGCGATCTACAATTACGCTTGTCTTAAACTAGCTGATTCCAAGTTATTCCAAGTCATCACACCACCTAACTCTCTGCAGGCCTCGGCTACGCCTCCCTTGGCACCCATTATGTAACTCTAATACACCACCGGTTATCTGCCTCACGCATGTGCAACCACGATGTCGGCTGCCACTGATCGCTTTCTAATTCACACCATACTTGCCAGTCTCTGAACGTTACGCCGAATATTTTTCGTGCAATAGCTCGTTTCGCGGTGGTTAACTTCTGAGGCATCTTTGTTAACTTCTATGTTCCTGCCCCATACGCTAGCACCAGTAGAGTGTAATCATTGTATGCTTTTCTTTCCGAGGATAGCGGTAAGCTGCCAGGTATGGTTTGATGATGCCTGCCGTATGTGCTCCAACCAATTTTTATTCTTCTGTAAAGTTCCTTTTCATGATCAGAGTTCTGTGGGAGTAATTGAACTAGATAAACGCGCTCCTGCATCTCTATAATCTGACTGCCGATCACAAATTCGAGCTCTTTTGCCAGGCAACATAACATTACCTTTGTCCCCGTGAGCATATTAATCTTCAACCGAACTGTTACACATTTTCGGTTAAAGTTCTCAATCATCTTTGCATGTCATCTTCAGCGTTGCTGAACAGGACAGCGTCATCTGTAAACCGAAAGTTGCTGAGATGTTCGCCGTTGTTTCTCACTCCTAATCCCTCCCACTCGAATTGCTTGAATACCTTAAACAGGAGCATACTTTTGCCGAGCAGAAGGCCTCAGCTGATGGCGATTCCTCGGCGGATAAATGACCTGGCTCTCGCGCCGGCTGCGCGTGATCTGAGCAACGCGCCCGCTTCGATTCCTAGGCAATGCTTGCTTGGTCGCTTGCTTGCTTGCTTGCTTGCTTGCTTGCTTGCTCGCTCGCTTGCTTGCTTGCTCACTTGCTTGCTTGCTTGCTTGCTTGCTTGCTTGCTCGCTTGCTTGCTCGCTTGCTTGCTCGCTTGCTTGCTTGCTCGCTTGCTTGCTCGCTCGCTTGCTTGCTCGCTCGCTCGCTTGCTCGCTCGCTTGCTCGCTTGCTTGCTCTCGCTCGCTTGCTTGCTCGCTTGATCGCTCGCTCGCTCGCTCGCTCCTCAATTGTGAAGATGCCTGTCCCTAGCCAGCCGCCGTTCTTTTCATCTTCTTCGACATCGACGCTGTTACAACCTCTTCTAAGCATGCAGCAAGAAAACATGCTAAATCATTTATTTCTCCTCTATTTCAAGCCGTTATGAACCGGTAGGAGCCGGTTCAAGCCGGTTCGAACTGTTATATTTTTGCTTGGTAACTGAACCTGGACCGAACCAGAAAATATGTAGAACCCTGAACCCAAACCGAACCCAACAGCTCTTCGGTTCGACACCGTCTAATTGCTGTACTCATTTTTCTGCACACTGGTCCGTGTGTTGTTGGTTAATAAAGGGAAACTTAGACATCTACCCGTTCGTAGTAATTGCTAAAAAGGAAACCCATGCGGATTCCTCGAAAGAAAAGCCTCGCAGCTGAAGAAAAATTCGTCCTGGTCCGGGACTCGAACCCGGGACCACCGACTTTCCGGGGCAGCCGCTCTGCCATCTGAGCTAACCAGGCTTTTTTTCTTCATTGCCGGCTTTCACATACGCAAACAATGTCAAGAACATGTCAAGAAGCATTTTGCTGGCACGACATATTAATTTTTTTAAATGCTGCAAGTTTATTTCGCATGTCAATCCATGTAGGCTGTTCAGGAAGTGCCCGATGGAAATCCCTGAACCGTACTACAGAATCAATGAAGTGGTCACGTGTAGGTCGCGAATTGACATCAGCATTGTTGAACTGCGTTCTAGCTTTCCACAAAGTGGGGAGGCCCAGGAGCATTATAGCATCATACGGAAAAGCCTCCGTTTCTACCGGTAAGAATCTTATTCCATGTGGATCTAAAGGTAACTCATTCTTTAAAGTCCTTTGTAGCACATCCCAGAAAAAGATGGGATCCTAGCATTCTAGAAACGCATGCTCTATCGTTTCAGGTTTCTTGCATAAGAAGCCCTCAGAAGCGGTAAAAGGATGCCAGTACACCCTTCGGTAAAAACTTTTTTCTTTAAACTACACACTAACACATTATCAGTTAAAACATAGATGCATAACAGGGGTATTTTTGTCCCGTGGTCCATTAACTGCTTCTTATGTATCTTAGCTAACCAGGCAGCTAGCACATGGCAGGGCGAATCCGAATTTGTCAACAACTTGAAGCAAAGGAAAGAGTTTGACGAAATAGTTCTGCGGAAACGCACAAAGTGGATATAGGTAATTAATAAAGGGAAAATTAGACATCCACCCGTTCGTAGCAATTGCTACAAAGGAAACCCATACGGGTTCCTCGAAAGAAAAACTTCATAGTTGAAGAAAAAATCGCCCTGGTCTGGGACTCGAACCCGGGACCACCGCCTTTCCGGGCAGCCGCTCCACCATATGAGCTAACCAGGCGGCTAGCAGATGGCAGTTGTTGGTGAGCGCTCCTTTCTGTACATGTTGTCTCATACTAGGCTATCACCGAGCGCAGGCAACTGCAACGATCAAAACAGACAGGCACGATGCGCCTTGTTCCTTTTTCGCTCCTGCTTCGATAAATTTTGCTCCAGTGTTGAAAGCTGCACGGAAACCGACCTGGTGTAGTACACGGTGGGCGGTGGGCTGTGGCGGTGCAGCTCCTGAACGCTCTGGAGCCACAACTCGATCTCGCGGAGCTGCTCCTTCCGCCTCTTTACGATCTACACCTACTGCACCACACACGAGTGGGCATCTTATGCAATGCCGACTGCGATCCACTTACGAAGGGTAGAACGCCCTTTGTTCTCCCGCAGCATTATGTTATATTAGGGACGTAGGGGAGTAGGATGAGTGGAGTGGGCAGGAAAACACCGGCCATGAGCTGTTGCCCACCGCGTCATACGCCGGAATACCATTTCTAAATGGGACATCATGCATAATTCTTAGCGTGGACTCGGAGCGCCCCTTTCTCGACTACTGGCGGTCTCGTTTCTGCACAGAATCCGTTGCTGCTATGGCAGGGCTGCCGACAGGTTAAACCAGCTGTAAAGCAAGCATGATTCTGGCCAATTTGTCGGCTAGTGCGAGATTATTTCAATGCTCGAAGAAAGTGCAACGTGCCTTAACCCGCGGGGGCGTCCCCGCTTGTCAGCTAGGGGTTGGAAGGATGCCTTGTCAGAAATTGCTGACATCGCAACTAACATCCCTTTTCTGGAGGTTCGCTTGCGCCCGCAGACATTCGGTTCAATTCTGCGTGGAGTAGGCTCCTTCCCGAGGTGGTTTTTTCCTCGAACAAACGCCGAGCCTAGGGCTTTGGGGACGCCGGCATCCGAATTTTTCGTAGTTGACGCTCACTTGGCGGCCGACTGTCGCACTTGCACGTGCGAGTCAAAATTTGACAACCGCAAGATAGCCACATGTAGTGACAGGTGCATGATGAGTGCCAGTGTACGAAAAAAATCACAAAGGCAGCGAAAATTCAAAGCGCACATAATCTGCGTCTTATCTTTCGGTCAGTCTATACTTCAGAAGGCATTGGCTTTCGTGACTGTCAATCCGACCTACGCAGTGCAGCTTGCAGCGCTGAGTGGTGCATGCTATTACGGTTCCCCTCTCTTTTCCTACCTATATTCAGCAACTTCCGCGTGCATAATCCTCCTGTTCCGCTCAATAAAGTTTAATTAAAAGAGAGCACGTCTCCATGCCTGTTCCGGTCGCTCCCGTCTCTCTTGTGCGCTTCGACTATGTACATTCTAAGCGTCCTTCTCACAACACCTCTGAACAGGGACAATACGTGTATTTAGAAATAATTAATGGCCCTAATTTAAGCCACACTTTCCCCGCACATCACGCCTAACGTAATCTTCCCTCCACCTCGTCACATTCCGTAGCATCGAATGTCTTTCGAGTCTTGGTGACACCACAAACGTATGAACGCCAGTCAGATCTGCTTAAACATAGACAACCTTTTTAATCTCGATGAGAGGCCTCCTTGCGGCCTGAAGGATACCAGTCAACGACCTCGTACGCTGTGACCATGTTTTCTTTTTGCCGTCAAATTTCCCTAAAGCGAACATCAATTTTCACTCCACTGAACCGGTAGCGCGCGCAAGACACAACAAGAGTTTTCGTTTCGTGACCTTTCCTTCAAAGCAACATTAGGGCTTAACTCACTTAATACAGGAATGTTTGCTCGTTTCGCGCACATGGAATTCTCGAAACACTGAGCAAGCACGAGCGCTCCAACGAACAAATTTTCCTAAACGACGTGGCATTGTGCTGGTTGGGAATCTTCAGAAAAGAAAATGTTTTCGCAGGTAGGAAGAACCAAGGAGACGGATAACGACGGAGAGTTTAATTACAGTTCGTATTCTTTTTTGACATGTCACCTCTGCGCAAAGCATGCTTATTTCTGAATAGACTTTCTTTCACACTTACGCAAGCTCCACTATACCCACACGCATGCGTCACCATGGGAAAAACTAGAGTGGTTTAACATGCCGCATTTCAATCTTTAGGCCAGCATATTTAGCTTTAGCGGAACTTAAGCCAATGACTCATTTAGGTTGCTCAGACGTATACGGAGCCTCCATAGCCACGGTTTGTTATAGCCGGCCAGCCATGTTGGCGATGGTCCCAGGGAGCAGCAGCGACCGGGAGCGTTTTCTATCGCGTGCCATGATGACGCGTCATCTTTCATTGGCGGCGCTGTAGCAGATTGTCGCGCCGCTCCAAAGGCGCTTTCCCTGACGCGCCGTCCCGCTTGAAAAATATACACAGGAAACGCGACTGGCAGCAGAGACATTATGTAGTACAGTGTGGATCCCAATTCTGCACAGCGGTCGAGTGGCCGGCTGCGGACTGCACCAGCCTCTGCAGCTGCTATCTCCTAGTAGCGGCTAGGATACGCATGTGCTTATCCTGTAGGTGCATGTATCAAGCATGCGGGATGACCATGAGTGGTTTCATTGAGACGTCGGCCAAGCCATTTTTTTTTCTTTTTTTTTTTGAAATGTGGAGAAATCGTCGAATTGACTGCTAAATACAAATGGGACTCAGGCAGTGCGTATGAGCGGAATTAATTTCAAAGTTTCGGTTAAGCAGTCCAGGTTGAGTCTATGTGGAGGTGGAGGGGACGAATAAGGTACTCAGGTAGTCCAGTCTGTGATTAGAGCAGGCTCTTTCAGCACCTGTGTGTGTTCTGTTCATTCGTGTTTGTGTGAGCGTCTTTTAATGAGTTAGTAATACGAGTGTCAAAGTGGAGAAAAAAAATGTTTGTGTGAAGTGTGGGAGGCCGGTCACGTGGTAGAGAGCCCTCCGCACATGCAGTACACTGCACACAGGGCTTCGTTTTGCGTCGTTGACGTCTCTGTGCATATTCTCGCCCCGTGGAACGTTCTGACGCGGTAATCTCGGGCGACCACTTTCGGAGAGATGCTTTCCCTTTCGAGAGGTTTCGCGAGGCCTCTACGACCAACACCGTTTTCTCATGCTTTCACAGCACAGTTGGCACAGCACCAGAACGCAGTCTTCCGTAGACGCCGAACGTGTCCGGTGCTACAGTCTCGTGAAATCTCGCGAAAGTATCTCCTCAATAATTCGCCCTAGGATACCGCCCCTGGAATGGCGACTTCTGCAGCTCCTTTATAGCAAAGGGCAAGAAAGCGCTTGCCTCAGTGTGAACATCCCCAAAGAGAGCCACAAACATTAAACGCCGAGTAACATCTGTATGGCGTAATTAGCCATCTTAAACAGTTAAAAATTAAGAAGGAATGACTCACTGTGTTGCTCAATGTACTATAGTGTCTCTTCGTGCACCGAGTAAGATGGCGGGGCCTGGCTTCCTATTTCTGACGTCGTCTACGTGCTGGGGAAAGGACTCCGTGCCGAGTTAAAGGACTGCTGAGGCGAGCAACGCTATGACGACGTAGGCGGATGCGACACTCGACATGGCGAAAGTCGGCGTTCATCGGGCCAGTCACAGCGAATTCACGCGGTTTCGTAGGCTCAGTTGCGGGTCAGTTAAGGGATAGTAACGGGTGGCTTACCCTAGAGATTATAGAGACTCGCGTCTCGAGACCCTTGTCATCGGACCGTCTGCCCTGTCGCGTGGGATGTAAGGACGGTTCTCGTCTCTAGTGCATGTCGGGGCTGTAGTAAGGAATGCATGCGCGAGGCCGACGAGAGTAGTTGAGGGGCAACCTAAGGCAGATGCTGCAGTGGCTGATGTTGCAACTTTGACATCCGAGGTAAACGAGTTCGGCAGCAGCGCATCACACGAGCGGTATCTGTAGTGGCGCGGGCTGTTTAGCCGCAGGTTGTGGGCGCGATACACACGCTCACATATGTAGTGAGTAATTTGGTATTTCGGGATAGCCGGCTCTCACCTAGCCTACCTACCCATGTTTCTGTGCGTATGGATATGTGGACGAGGCTCTGTCAGGGGAATGCCGTAGTGACATACGAGGCCGTCCCGCAGGTTGTCCTTGATGCCCAGGCCTGAAAGAAGCAGGAGCAGAAAGAGGAGACCGTCTAGCAGCTCGCGGACTGGTAGCGCAATTGCTGGTAACTCGGGTTAAGATAAATGCGACTCTCGAGCTGAAGGAACCAGAGAACAGAGTTTGCGGTTTAAAGAACTTTTCTGAAATCAAATGAAAACTTCATTGCAGCAGCAAGTCTGTTCTTTTGTGAAGAGAGAGAGAGAGAGAAAACATTTATTCTCAATGAGGTGGGGCGACTTCCTCTAAGGGTGGAGCCCTTAGTTCGGGGCCCCCTTGGCTCGCGTCACTCCGACCGCCCGCTGGATCATCCGTCGCTGCTCTTAAAGCTAGTCAGTGCAATCTCCCAGGAAGAAGGTGAAGGTGAAGAAATAAGGGGATAACCCGGAGGGTGTGGGCATTTCCAGGTGAAAGTGATATACTGTGGGCTTTCCTCCGCAGTAGGGAGAGTATGAGGGATATTGTGTGGGGTGGAAGAGGTGAAGGTAAGAGACACAGAAATTAATTAGATTGTAGCTGTCACCCCGTGACGGCATCTTCTCGGTTACGGGAATGGTGCGGTGTGGGGGAGTGCCTCCTGCTATCTCTGTAATGTTGTAGAGTTTCAGTGAAGTTCAGTGGCTATGTTGGTGCTTCGTATGGGTTGTACCAGTCACATATGGACAACTTCTTAAAGTATGCGATATAACTACAAGAAACTCAAACTTTTATTGCAGCTGTTCGAAAGGAGCAGCTTCGCAGGAAGTCGGGTTCTAATTCTCCATGGTGACACACATCTGCTGTCCGTTTTCTTTGTGAATATTGCAAGTCCTTTACGTTGAATTTCTTTGGTTGTGTATAACTTCGACAGTACTATTACTTAAGCAAGCGATACAATTACGCTGCAGACTAAACACCAAGTACAATTCTTTGTTTAATTATTAAACCTGTTTGTGGCAAATGTACATTTTTATGTGCGCTGTACTTTTGCTACTGTGCGACGTCAGGAACATCTGGCGGGAACTCGTTGCCTGTTGTCATTGTATCAACTTCAGCCTTTCCAATGTTGGCGAGAAATAAATTAAAATTAAAATAATTTTCCGGGGCCCATGGTTCCCCATGTACTATTTATAAATATGCCTTAGTGTGTTAAACATATAACCAGCTCATAGGCGAATTTTCAGCCTCTCTCACTTACTGTAACATTAACTCGCCACTCACACAGTTTATCTGCAGGGTGCGTGAACTATTATGCACAAACATTTAAAAATATGCAAATGCCACTTAGCTTGACCAAATCAAAGTAATGTTGTTTGCCGTCGCTTGGACATACTTAAACTGTCTTTTGCGCTCCGCCTAATTACATAATTAGCCCTAATGCATTAATCAATTTATCAAATAAATTATTTAGATGAAAAGTGTCAATAAGAAAATTGCAGAGCAACATGAAATACTTCAGATACAGCTTTCTGTTGCTCAATACGTGCTACGCTAATCGCATGTTAGGTAACTTACACCGTAACTTTTCAGCAGCTCATTCATATATAAAAGTTGTTATATAAAACTCTCACTCGATCTAAATTAAAATACGTCACTCCAGTCTGGGATCCAAGCAATAACAATTTCGTTATTTCAGTATAAATGGTACAGAATCGTTCTCTCGCTTCGTCTCGCTTCATCTGTTCTTCTTATAACCGCGCCGTCAGTGTAACTTCCATGAAATCGGTTGTCTCTCTTACGTCATTAGCATCTCGTCGAATAAATTTTCGCTTGAACTTTTTTGATAGGCTTTACTATCACCCGACACTCCGTGATAAATTTATTGTTCAGCCACATTATATATCGGACCGCTTTTACCATCGCTTTAAGGTTGGTAACGAGCCATGTCATACTAAAAACTTTCTTTACTCTTTTTCACCTCGTACTTCACAAGATTGGAGTCGCCTTCCTTCTGGCATTGCTTCCATTTATGATAACACCCAATTTAAATATGCTTTGGCTAACATTGTGTAATCAGGAGTTACCACGCCTTACAATGCTTTATTATGTTATCGTCCACCATGCTTATTGTCTACCCACTCCGCTCTGTAATACATCGGCCCTGAGGGTAAAAATAAATAAATAAGTGTGTTTTTCCGAGCCTGAAAGAAGCCCGCGAATACACGCAAAGTGTCTAGCGCGGCCTGTTGCGTGGCAATTTTGCGTATATTTACGAACTTCTTTCATGCTCGGAAAAAAAAAACACTTTCATATGCGACGGCGAATTAGAAAGTCTTCACTCTTATTTTTTAGTAGTTAAAAAGATTAAATTATGGGGTTTTACGCGACAAAACCACTTTCTGATTATGAGGCGCGCCGTAGTGAAGGGCTCCGGAAATTGTGACCACCTTGGCTTCTTTAACGTGCACATAAATCTGAGTACACTTGCGTTTTCGCATTTCGCCCCCATCGAAACGCGCCCGCCATGGTCGCGATTCGATCCCGCGACCACGTGCTCAGCATCCCAACACCGTAGCCACTAAGCAACCGCGGTGCGTGCAAGTAAGGCACATGTATGTAATTACAAATATACGTACGCCCTGGGGTTCGGGGATAGCAGGAGAAAAGTAAACATGTAAAAAATAATGTGGGGCAGTGACTCCATAGCTGCAGCATACCGTCATACACAGTAAATCTGGCATTGTTTCGAGCTGCGTCTGTTGCAGTACACATTCGCCGATGCGCGCAAGAAATTTTCATTCATTCAGAAGAAGAGCAAAACTTTATTCATCGAAGGTTGTCCCAGTCGTCTTGGCGTGATGAAAACAAATGCAAATCTCTCTCTCTGTCTCTCTCTCTCCTGAGTATCTTATGCTCCCTAATGGCGAAGAAGTGGAGAGACGCACTTTTTTTCGGCTTGTTCCTTACTATTCCTTTCACTTCTTACCGATGGCGTCACTTAAGATCTTTCACTAGGGTGCTGGTTTACGGAACAGCTACTACAACCTACACGTGTCGTCAGCAACTGATCTTTTGCGAGCTCTGAAGAGGCAAGTCACAGTATTCCTTCCTGTAACATCGTCGAAGTCGCTGGGAGCTAAGAACCTTCCACTGCTACTTCGTGGTTCCGGATTTCGAAACCTCGCCGGGCGATGTGACTTTTATTTATTTTAGTTGTTCCTTTACAAAATCCCGGCATGGAACTTTGTTATTTCTGTGACGGACACTGGCGACACGGGCGGACATAAAGATGACTAGGGGAGTCATCGCATAAGCAGCTACCGTTGTTATCAGTAAAGGAGCGGAAATAATTCCTAGGTAATTTCATTTAAAGGGATCGGCGGTCGCACGCCACCATCTGCCATGAACTTTTTCTCATAGTGAGCCTTAGAGCATCATTCTCAAGTGCGAGAGGGATAGACTTTCCGTTTCAGGAAACTACCAATTGAATGCGTGTCATAGTGAAAATCGCCTCACAGGTAGTGAATGCGGATTGGAACGGAAGGGGCGACACTGGGAGAAGCGGCTTCCCGATGATCGTTGGACAGTGCGGAACCTGCCTGCTCCAAGAATTAAAAGTGTACATGACAAATGCGGCAGGTCTTAGTGGGCTGGTTAATTTCACGAATAGCCGTCAGCATAAACCAACCCCGCGATTCGTCAAATCTTTCATTTCCTCTCAAGAGGCTAAGGTGCCACCGATCGGTTCAGCAAGAACATTTGCGTCACAGCACAAGGCGGTCGACTCCTTCTGCGTCAGCGTCCTCGGCGGCTGCCTTGCCTGCCCCACCACCTCCTGTGTCCATGGCCATTGCACCGAAATGCTGTATAGGAAAACACAAAGAAAGAAAATCAACACGCCGAACTGCATTTTGAAAATGTCACGGAAATCAAATGGCTCATTACGCAAGCAAGATGCTGTGTGAGTGAAAAGTGTTACAGAAAAGATGAGGACGAAAGGTGGGCATGGCTGAAACGATGAGGAAAGGAAATGTAAGAGTGAAAACAAACAATTAATTAATTCATAAATGGTATGGTTCTTGTAGTCTCGTGTATACCGCTGATAGAGAGCGAAATAAGGTCAAGCTAATACATTATTGCCAAGAGAGAAATTATGACAAAAGGGTAGCATACATCAGTCACACCACAGCAAGATTTGCTGTACTTGGAAGATATCTGAATGAGAAGGTATGTAAATAGCACAAAAAAAAAGAAATAGGCAATGCGACAAACCAAGTTCAAGTTCATGCACATACACTTCAAAGTAATGCGAATCCTGAATGGCGTAAGTGCAGCGAAGGACTGAGCCATCATAGCTCAGATGGCGTCGCCAATCTTGCCCTATGCAATTTATTGTCAGCGGAGAAGTGAACAAAATTACAGTTTTTATTGAAATAAAGAAACGAAAATATCTAAGCATGCGGAGAAAGCGTAACGGCTCCCGAACCTGTAGCGTCAGTCTATATGTCTTTGTCAAATTTCTGCAATGTCATCAAGAGAGGTGACAAGGATTCCCCGTGGGATTACCCATGATGTTCCGGTCGTGTTCACACACGCGAGCGTATGATCATTCATCGCCAGAGTGATTCAGTCACTTCTCTTTGGCACGATTGGCAAAGCTTAAAGGGACACTAAAGTGAAAAAATGATTTCTTCTGCATCAGTAAATTACCGTTCTACAACACCAGAAACACCACTCTTACAACGATAAGACGTTTGGTAAGCCAAAAAAAGCTCAAGAACGAAATACGGATGGCGACGTCTACTTAAGTTCCCGCACCTGGGGGCTGTAACGTCTCGGATTTTGATGGCGTCTTCTAGGGCCTACTAATTATATATAGCGGTACAGATTGACTACATTGTGTTCTAAAGGAACCAAATATTAAACATGGCAAGTTTCGGGAACCTTTACTCAGCCAACGTGGCCCGAATGCGACAACATGCTTTGGAATCCCTGACGTCACGCTGACGCACCGGCGCTGGGGTTTCGGCGCGAAATTCAAATACTAATACTTGGACCTTCATTATCTCATCTAATAATCAAACTATTTTTCTTAAATGACTGCCTGAAGGGTTCTCAAACAATGCTTCATTAGTCTAAACTGATTTATTGTTTCGCTTTAGTGTCCCTTTAAGACACTCACTATAATTATGCGGTAATACGGAAAAGTAGGCCTACGTTTAGTTTCAGTACGGCTATACGCGGGCCCTTCAACTCTGGTCGAAACAATTTGCGGCGTGGTGAACCTTCTCGCAGGTCAAGCAACGTCGAAAACCTCGAATCGCCACGATGAATTTGCGGCTATGGCGCTCTGCTACCGTGGACAAGGTCGCGGGTGTGGTCCCCTGCCTCGGCGGCCTGGTTACTACACGGGCGGAGCGAAAAAAAATTTACTAGAACTGCGAATACACACATTTAGTTGCATTTTAAACAATCTTACAGTTGGTCAAAATAGGAATTCTGCTTTACGCCAGAAGAAACCTATCGATCCGGTTGTGTGGAATCGAGAGAGACGACCCTTCGTCTCTTTCGAAACTGCATTCTCACTACCGCCACAGCCTCCGTCTTCATCCTGTCCATCTCCCATACCGCTGACGCACCTATGCATCCTTCGTTGGTACTTCAGTGCAGTCTCATGCTTATATATACTTTACAAGGTTCGCTTACATAAACCAGACAAGGGCAAATCGAGCTCGAATCAGGGCTGGAAGCTTGGCCCCACCGTGCTTAAACAGCGTACCAGAGCCAAGGTCGGCCGGTTCCAAGTGCTCGCATCGCATCGCCGAGCCAGCAGACTGGAATGCGTTACCACTACTTTTACGCTAGCGCGATAACGAATGGAAAACTCGGCTGCGGGTTCTTTATTTATTTTACATGTTTATGCTCTTTGTCTTTAAGAGTTCGGCCAGTTAGAGAAACAATCCCGCGTATTTATTTTGAACTGAAGCTGAACCTAAAATGTGCGCCGCTTACCTGCGAGTTCTTGAAGGCGGTGAACAGGGTGAACAGGACGTGCAGCGACTGGATCAACTTGCCCTTGTACACTGGGATGTCCATCAGCACTGCGTATCATTCGATCACCACGGGATTTTCGACGCTTACGTTAAAATAGCGGTCGTGATCAACTGTGATCATCAGCGGAGGCCGGATGGGCACAACCACAGAGCAACGACAGAGTTAACCTTATTGTTGCTGCAGAGTACAAATATGCAAAACGCGAAAGGTTCGAATGTTTGCTGCAAATGGCACTGCGTTTGATGCCATTGGCTGTCACAAACAAAATCAAAGAAGAAAAAAACACTGATTTCATGAACATTACTGGCAGCACTGCTCCTTTGGACGGTAAGTATGCTTTTCTTAAAGCTTGGCTTGAGGCACGTGGAATAAACTCTACACATACGGCGTCCTCCCGAGCTATCACTGGAAGACTCACGGCAGGCCATGGTGGCGTATTCCTCCAAGGAGCATTCCAGCTCGGCGGTTGGCACTTGCACCTGTTCACAGGAAGAAGGTAAGAAATTGACAAGATGAAGGTCAGGCGAGCTTGCAGCCCAAGCCATGAAAATACTCGCGCAGCAGTAGAAAAGTTTGCTCTAGAGTCACAATGGCTGCTTTTATTGTTCATTGTCGCCTGTGCTTGTGTCAGTCTCAAGGGTTAAGTAAAACGGACTTTTATTCTCATTCAGGACAGACTTTACCTGATCACATTTCTTGCCTTCTTTGTTTTAATCTTCACTTTTCTTGTTGAGACGTTGGTTAACGGGATAAGTCATGGCCCTCGACGATGCTGTCGATACACTGAATAACACCGGTGTTTACTACTATTCGGACGTCCAGCCAGCGGCCATTTTTGATCAGAAGCCCGGAGCTCACGCACACTTAGCTCGAGCCAGGATCGGCTGGAATCACAGTCGCAAGTTACAGTGTAGATAACTTCACTGGCAATAACTGAAAGGAGCCCCAGTGTATTAAAAGTTCCCTCTCTGGGTTTTATCATTGAGAACGAAAAAAAAAACGTGGTGTGGACAGGTCACGTGGTGACGAATGAGTCTGCAGTATATTACTCCGATATACACCGTAGAAGCTGCTGAAAATTAAAGCGAACTCCAGGACACCGTTCCTTCTCGGTGGATCCACAGTACAGTAGAGTACTTGTACAGTACAGCACAGGTGACGTCTGAGCAGTCGCCTCCGCGAGCGCCACAGTCAGCATCCCGCAGTAACGCGATCAACACGGGAATTCCCCTGAGAGCAGAGCGCGACAAACCGCCACAGAAATGCCGCAAGCAACAAAACAATATAAAAAGAAAGAAAGAAAGAAAGAAAGAAAGAAAGAAAGAAAGAAAGAAAGAAAGAAAGGAGAAAGAATTGTACAGAAAAGCATCGACGTCGATTGTCAACACGTGCGAATAGCGGAAAGCTATTCGCTTCTTTAAAGGAATTCGGCGCATAAAGACGTATGCATGAGGCAGTAAGAATGTTCAGGTAGCGGTTGTTCTTTCATTGCGTAATTACGTTGGCAACAGGGTCATTAACCAGCCTATCCGGTGGTATAGCTGGCTGTAGATATAAGCCTATTGGTCGTACAGTGCGTTTCACTTGAGCCAAACATTAAAAATATGCAAATGCTACGTAGCTGGACAGAACCAAGGTAATGTTGTTTTCCGTCGCTTGGAGATGTTCAGATTAGTTTTTACATGCCACCTAATTACTTACCTAGTCTTAATTAATTAATCTACTTCTCAATTAGTATATTTATGTTAATAGTGTTAATGGGAAAATTGTGCAGCAACTTGAAAAGCTCCTGAAACAGCTGTCTGTTGTTCAGTGCGTTCTGAATAAAAGTCCTTTTTTTCGCGAGTGTGAAAGAAGCCCGCGAACGCAACATTGCCTCCCGACTGGCCACTCGAAGCAGTTTAGTGAATGCTCTTTAAATTTCTTACACTAGAACACTGCCTGGGAGAAATTATGAGATCTTGCTGCGAGCAAACAAGGCTTAATTTCGACCAGTTTTGTTAATATTTGAGGGGCCGTTTAATTTTGCATTGCAATTTCGTTACTTTGAGGGGGGGGGGGGGTGGAGGACAGACGCGGAGAGGAACATAATATAGGAAAAAGACCACCTACAGATGGAACATACCGTATTTTCGCTTATCACAAGGCAGTGAAAAGCTTAAGAGTGCTCTACCGAGCGCCTCCAACTGGAAGCAACACTCCCTCCCTCCCCCTCCCCCCCAGTAGGGTTCTTTCATCTTATTCCTTAAATTTTAAGCAGCAAGGCAATTGTAAGTTGTGCCTCCGGCCGCGTTCATCTCATTACGAAACGAAGTCTCTGTCTCAACTAAATCGGATTTTTCTCTGTAATTTGACCTACCATGCTGAACAATTAGCTTCGGGCGTCAACATGCATTGGACTCTGTTGGGAGGCTCGACTCTCTTGTGCCCCCTTACGTTGTCTTCCCCGCATGGTTCTCGCGTCTCCTGTAATCCTGCTTCGCCGCGTAGCTCGGTCGGTGTAGTTGCAGAATAGCACGGCAGATGGCGAATGTTGCGCTGCTAACGCCACCTTACGGCGGGGTTACTCGGGCGCCAAAGGGAGTAGCCTCTGGCTCTTTGGCTTGAGGCGCTTAGACTGGAGGCAGATATAAGCCAAGATACTGGAGTGGGGCACCCGGATGAACACGCACCACCGTTACCGTCACTGCACACGCAAACGATTAGGCGTTGGTGTCCAGCATGGGGTTGAACGTGTTCGCTCGATATGCTGTCGCGGTGAGTAGGACTTCCTCGATTCGTCAGCGCTCATCGGCACATGTTCTCTTCGTAGTAATTCCGCTGTCTAGATTGGTATATAAAGGCGCAATAAATGTCCTTTTGATTGTTCTCACTACTGTGCTGCTGTTCCTTCGTCGCAAGAACACGTTTCAGAGCACTCTCAGTGAACGGGTGGCGTTAAGACTGGTGACATTTCGAGGTCTGGGCTAATGATACGGCCACTTACTGACAAATCACCAGGCCTGTACAAACACCGCTTGTGCAGGATTGCCACGTTATTTGTGCTACATGGGCTTGACCCGCCAACGCTAGGATGTGCCCAGTTGCGTATTGGTCATTAAAACAGCGCTAGTTAGCCCTGAATTCAAGTCCTCGTCATACTTCCATTTAATAAGATCCTTAATTCTCCACTGATCCAGAATGTCTTAGTTTTGCTTTGTTCCTTTTTGAGCCATCAAGTTTATAATTTCATCACTAAAAGCATGATTTGATGACGTGGAACACGTATACTCCTGTCACGATCGCAAAAATCAGGACCTTTTCTGTTTGTTTCTTTTTCGTAATTCTTCTGTACGTCTTTTCCTGGGGCCTTCATTTTTCTTCGTTCAATCTGTTGATGAGTAGCCTGCGACCAAATGTACTCCGGCTAAATATTTTCTCAAAAAGAATGAGCTCTACCTCCTCTCCCAGGTGTCCATTAGTGAGGCCTCAGATATGCGACCACCCATGCGCAGGCGTGCGACCGTCATGCATCTCGGTGCAGAATAATCCGTGCAACACGTTGGATGTTATTGATTGTTGTCTTTAACTTCCTCAGCATGTGACAAAGCAGTGGCGTTTTATTTGTATATGTGTGCCTCACCTCGGCGAGCATCTCTTCGAAGTCAGGTGGCCACTCTTGCATCAGCGATTCCACGTCAGGCATGTTTCTGCGCATACAGGAGAAGCCACACTAAGGCTTTTGCGTAAGGTGCTACAAAGATACGTACGTAAGAGGCATTCGCAAAATAATGCCGATGAAAAAAAAAAACAAATTCTCATATTATGAATATTTGTACGGCCAAAGAATACTGTGACTTGTTAAGGAACGAAGTGAATATTTACTCGCGTCCCCATTTTCTTTAAAGTGGTTTCTTTGTAGGACAGCGCAAGCACAGCGTGATTAAGCCTACTGGTACATCCGTGGCTATCCCCGTCAAATTAGGAGAAGCTTATCCGGCCTTGTAGACTTCAGCTTGCGATCCGTCAAATCTTCAGTCCTTATAAACTGAATTAGCTCCGCTCTATTGCTGCTGAATTTCTGTATACTCAATGTTGTCGTGCATGTTCGTCAGTTGTCGTTTCCGTGCAATTGCAGTCGCACGAGGACGCCAACAAGCAGTAACCAATCACGTTCGTGTTTTTGTCACTGTGTGCTTTGCCGTGAAAAATAACAAGGGCTTACGGTGAAACCCGGTTTTGCTTGTATTACCCGAACACAGTTCAAGATCAGTAAAGATTTGAACAAAATGCTCGCATTCATTTCTGGTGATAGAGAGTTCATTTTTACAGAGGACGATGAAATGTTGTTTGAGTTAAATTTCTGGAAGGGTTAATAATTGCGCGTTTATCGACTTGCTCACCAGCGTGGCGACCTTCGAATTTTGGGGATCTCTGAGGGTGGTATTATCCCTGCATTTTGGGCGGCTTGGCTCCGACCAGCAATTGAGGGAGTTACTATAATTCCGTAGTTATCAGTGTGATGATGCCATAGAAACGAAGTAAGGAACACACAATAATCACAAACGTGTGCAGCCCACCCAAAAGCAAAAGGGAGGACCTACCCCAAGTTCTCTCGGCAACAAAAGGTTTAACGGATACCATGGATAAGGCGATGGTAGCGGGTGATTTAAACGCATCCCACATACTATGGGGACACGCGAAAACGTCGCCCAAAGGTTTCCAACTCGAGTGCACCGGCGTGGCCTAGGGATCACGGGCCCAAGGACGGGGATTACGGGGATTAAGTCTCCCTCCACGTCCACAGGGATCGTGCAAGCGCACGTCAACCAGCTGGAGATACCAGAGCAGACAAAGAAGGGAATGGCCCTGTTCCAAGATCTGGGCTACAAAGTCGAGGATGAGATACACCTACCACAGCGTATCCCACACGAGACGGGAGACAAGCTGCACCTAAGTACCATACCGAGAAACAAGCATTCCGAGTACGAGAAGGGAAAGAGACAGGCGAGAATACAAGCGATCAAGCAAACACTCCAACACGCAAGCAACAAAGAAGAAAACGTGGGATACACGAACGCAGCGGCGTACAGAGCAGACGAGCGATTTGCAGTCAGTGTGGTCGACGAGAAGGACGAAGAACTTACAGGCACTTCCATACCTGCCAAGGATGCAAGCACAGCGAAAGAGCGGGGCATAGCCCTGGTCATCGCAACGTGCAAGAATACCCCTGTTATTGCGATGACGGACTCGCAAGAAGCGTGCAAAAGGTATATGACTGGAAGGATCGGAAAGGCAGCACTTCAGGTCTTAAGAAACACCGAGAAAGAAGAAGCAAACATCTTCGGGACGACGGGACACGAATGTCCGGCGGGGAGCCACGCGGCTCGGGACCATGAACGTCGAGCCATCTCCGACACCCAGAGAATATGGACCAATGCCTGTCACGAAGAGGATGAACGGATATCCAGGAAGTACTCGGAGATCTTCGCGCACTAAAGGAAGCAGAGGAGTCGCTACCCGCCCGCACATGAGAGGATGAGTAGACAACAAGCGGCGACCTAGAGAATACTCCAGGCTGGAACCTACCTGCATGGAATACTGCTTCACGCCATGTATCCGGGGGACCTTTATTCATTACTTCTCTCCACCTTGCGGGTTTCCGCAGAACTACTACGTCAAAACTCTTGCCTTTGCTTCGTGTTGTCGACAAATTCGACTTCGCCCTGCCTTCTGCTAGCCGCCTGGTTCGCTCAGATGGTAGAGCGGCTGCCCCGGAAAGGCGGTGGTCCCGGGTTCGAGTCCCGGACCAGGACGAATTTTTCTTCAACTATGAGGCTTTTCTTTCGAGGAACCCGTATGGGTTTCCTTTGTAGCAATTGCTACGAACAGGTGGATGTCTGATTTTCCCTTTCTGTCTGACCTACGGGCGGGATTGCAAGTTGTACCCGCCGGACACGCTCAACACCCTGCGCCACACGGTGCTGAGGTGCAGCAATAACCCAGACGTACCGCCGTCACACCATCACCAGGCGATAACGAGCAGAAAGAACTGGAACCAGAATAAGAATGGGAAGACCAGTCGGAGGCTCTGCTGATGACGCAAGACCCTGAAAACCAGCTATGGTAGGTGAACAGGGCTCGGGCGGCGGCAGCGAGCCATAGCTACGTGGACTGAGGAGGTCACCCACCTTCGTGCTTATGTCGAAGAAGCCTGGTCAAACAATGAAGTTTATTTCTCTCTCTCTCTCTCTCTGTCCGTAAATTTCCTCCTCATGATCAGGGTTCTCTGCAAGCAATTGATCTAGATAAACGTACTTCCGCACCTATACAGGATGACTGGCGATCATAAATCCTTCTCTTGCCGGGCTACTGAACATTACCTTTCTCCCCTTCAGCATATTAATATTCAATCCTACTCATACACTTTCTCGGTTAAGGTCCTGAATCCTTTTTACATGTCATCTTCAGCGTCGCTGAAAAGGACAATGTCATCTGTAAACAGAAGGGTTGCCGAGATATTCGCCATTGATTCTCACTCCTAATCCCTCCCAGTCGAATTCCTTGAATACGTCTTCCAACTATGCAAAAAAAACTTGCTAAAAATTTTACATCTCCTTATTTCTAACCGTTATGAGCCCGTACGAGCCCGTTGAAACCGGTTCGAACCATTATATTTTTACTCAGTAACTGAACCTGAACCGTACCAGAAAATGCGTAGAAAGCTGAACCAGAACGCAAACCCGACCCGACAGCTTTTTGGTTCGACACCTTGTAACTGCTGTGCTCATACCACTGCACACCAGTCTGTGTAGAATTGACGAGCTGGTTGCCTCGTGCCAGGCTATCACCGAGCACAGACATCTGTTCATACCAAACAGACAGGCACGATGAGACTCGGTCCTGTTTTCGGTCCCACTTCGGTAAATTTTGCTCAAGTGCTGGAAAACTACAAGGAAACCGACCTGGTGTAGTGCACGGTGGGTGGTGGTCTGGCGCGGTGCAGTTCCTGGACGCTCTGGAGCCACAACTCGATCTCGCGGGGCTGCTCCTCCGGCTTTTCTACGCTCTTCACGACCTGCACAACGCGCGAGTGTGCATCTTATGTAACGCCAGCTACGATCCAGTTTTCGCGTGTACAGTCATGCTGTTCCGCTCGATGAAGTCGGAAGGTAGCACGTCTCCGTGCCTGTCCCTATCGCTCCCGTATTTCTTGCGAGCTTCGACTATGTTCATTCTAAGCGCCATTCTCATAACACATATAACAGTGACAATACGTGTATTTAGAAATATTTAACGGCCCTAAATTTTAATTGGTTTACCAGACTTTTGCGGCACATCACACCTAACATAAGTTCCCTCCGCCTCATTACATGCCATAGCATCGAATATCTTTCGACTCTTATTGACACCACGAACATATGAACGCCAATGAGACCTGCTTAAATATAGACCGGTTATTTAATCTCGATGAGCCGCCTCTTTGTAGCCTGAAGAATCCCGTGAAACAATCTCAGGCGCTGATGAGCCTGTTTTGTTTTGTCTTCGAATTTCCCTATAGCGAACATTAATTGACGCTTCACTGGACCGGTAGCCACGCATGACATGACAAGAGAGTTTTAGTTTCATAACCTTCGGTCAAAGCAACATTAGGGGTATGCTCACTTAAGATAGGAAAATTTGTTCGTTTGGCCCTCATAGAATTATCATGACACTGAGCAAGCACGAGCGCTCGAACGAACCAAGTTTCCAAAAAAAAAACGTGGGATTTGGCTGGTTGGCGATCTTCAGAGATGACAATGTTGTTCGCAGAAAGGAGCCACTAATAAGAAGACGGACGACGACGGAGTGTTTAATTACAGTCCGCATTCTTCTTTGACGTGTCCCCTCTGCAAAAGACATGTTCATTTCTCAATCAAGTTTCTTTCACACTTACACAAGCTCCACGATTCACACGCATACACCACCACGGTAAAAAAACTAGACCGTTATAACCTGCCGTGTTCTGGCGCGTGCCATGATGACGTGTCGTCTTTCATTGGCGGCGCTGAAGCAGATCGTCGTGCCGCTTCAGAGGAGCTTTCCCTGACGCGTCATCCCGATTGCAATATATACAAAAGAAACGAGGCAGGCCGCAGAGACATTATGTAGTACAGTATGAATCGCAATCCTGTAGAGTGATCGAGTGGCTGGCTGCGGACTGTGCCAGCGTCTGCATCTGCTATAGGTTCCGGAAACCGCTAGATAGAATGTTTTTCCTATATGCGCACAGACTTAGGGTACGGCATGACCATGCTGGGCTTCATTGCGGCATAGGCCAGCGTCCTTTCTTTTTAGATTACGGACAAATCGGTCTATTGAACTTCTAGACAATGTCACATCACATTACACGACGCGCACCCATATGTCTTTCAAACGTGACGCACCACTTGCTGGTCGCGAACGCGAGGTATACGATAGAAGACTCTCTTCGCAGCGTTGGCTTGTATATGAATGAAACGCAGCGCTCACGTATGGCCCCGTACCCGGGGGGGGGGGGGGGGCGAATTCAAGTCCCGCGCATGCGCGGTTCACTCACGGCCTTGCTGGCCGCCGCGAGTCGCGCGTCCCTGGACAGCGCGCGCAGCCTGAGCGCCAAGATGGACGGTTCCGACTGCTGCGCGCTCGGTTCGTCCAGCACCCGCAGGCCCAGCTGGACGCTGTCCGCGCGCCCGTCGGGCCGGGGCACCTTGAGGAAGGCGTCGATGTCGCCCACGGCCGGTATCAGCTCGGGAACGAACGGCCGCAGCTCCTGGTCCAGCTCGACCGTCTGGGGCGTGTACCTGCGCCGACGCGCGTGCGTACACGCCGCGGGCGAGATACGGTGCAGGCGGCAGTGGGCCATACACTCGGTACGCTGTCAGAACGCTTCCACCACACCTGCTGCATATAATTACTCATAAAGGGGGGGGGGATAAAATGCAGTTTATTCCGCCAAAACTATCAAGCCATTACACTCTTTAGTTGGTTCCTTTGCGCGTCCAGTGTTGTAGTAAAATATTTGTATATTGGTGACTTCCTAAACTGCCCTACAGAATTCTAATTTCGTCAGCACGTTACCGAAGGTGTGCACTCTATTCGAAGGACCTTTCTGTCTTACAAACCTAGTTCCTCTCTCGTGACGGTTCTGCGAAGCCCCGAAATCGGTCCGAGCAAGCTTGAAATTATCCAAATATACGTAATAGTTTTTTTCCCAACGCAGGTAATTCGCCACACATTGGTAACTTTGCCCCCCATATCGCTCCCAGAATGTCTACTATTTCCAGCTCACTGCGAAACTGGGTTCTTCGTGGAGGTTCGGGTTTTCGCTTATTCGTCTTTCCGCACGCGTTCGTTTTTTTACGCGTGCTTCGTTTATTGTTGCGCGTGTCAGCTTAATGTTTCGAGCGCTTGTATTGTCCCAATAACAAGTTATCTGTAAACTATGAAATGAAAGATAATCCATTACTTAAATGATATTTCGCGACAAAAAAAAAACGACACAGACGTGATAAAAGACGACATACCAAGCGCTTGGTGTGTCGTCTACTCTCACATCCGTATCGTTTTTTTGTCGCGCAATATAATTTAAGTAATGGATTACCAACTTGCCCGGAATGCTGCTCTCAGAAAGATAATCATTGGCAAACTGCGTCGCGGCCACAACCAGTCCTGCTCTGTAGAGCTCGTGCGTTTCCATGCGCGAGCGCTTATCACTACAAATAAAGCACGGCAGTCACACGCTCGTAATCCGAGACTTTTTTATTCTATTCATCGAGGAATTACCAGCGGCTGAACTGTGCCGCAGCCTCCGTAACCCCGTAAACCGCGTGACCTCCAACACTGGAGGAGAGGGAATACAGGGCGCTTCAAGCCACCAACCTAGCGAGTACCCCCTTGGCGCCCGCAGCAGATCACGGAACCTCCAACACGTGGCGCGTGGGCTGCTTATGCGCTCGGCTATGAGACCAGAGTGATCTCTGCGCATGCGGTTTCCCACAAAAATTACCAAATGGAACTCTGATGCTGCGATCGTTGAGCTACCACGGAATTCTATGGGCCAGGGGCTAAACTCTCTGCCTTTCATATCACGAACTTTTCTATCTCCGTGCGTCCTACATCGCAGAGAGCGTTTATCGGTCGAACACGACGCTGCCAAGAGAACTTCAACGTGTCCGTATACGTCGCTGCACCCACACGCCTCATAGAGTCATAGAGCCTCATATTGAGCCATAGAGCTAACCAGCGTGTGTCCCAGCAGCGCATTTCAACAAATCTACCGGGTCAGTCTATCGCTTGACTTTATAACAGGTAGCGCTAGAAACTCCCTCTGCAGGGGAATAAATGTGCAATAGTTTACTCCATTTTTCAGAGGGCTCGCATAGGACATCAAGGAAGACGAGAAGCCTCGGAAACGGAGTTCAACGTGGGACAAGCAGTTACTACCGCCAGCACTCCTTTAATTCTTACAGATTCTTTTAGCGCCGGATCGTACACTACGGCTCCTAATTTCTACGGAGATTTTAAACACACAGGGTAAGCAGCTTTGGAAGCGCCTGCTTACTCTGCTTTCTACTAGGTTTGCCAAGCGCCTCATTTTTTAGAGTCCCGCAAAAGGGGAAAAAAATCTGTCCCACCTGAAAGCAGCAGAGTGAGGCGAAGAAAATAGCTGTGAGTTTTCTCATTCTGCCACCGTTTTTTTTTTGAAGGAAAATCATTTTGAAATCAACGTTCAGACCAGCTTGGTTTAAATTTTTCCACTCTTAATATTCTTTCTCTAGGAGCCTCTTCTCTTGAAGACTACCACAGGGATGTTTGCTCAGCGATGGGATGAACTTATAGCTGTTTCAGGGAATTTTTTTAAATTCTACATACGTTACATTTATTCATTTCCGTTTGAAAATTTTACGAATTTTATTATTAACAACAATTTACTAATGCCAACCAAATATTGGCCAATGACCCGCAGTGGGTATGTGCCACCGTAGAAGGAAAATCAAAGCAAAGCAATGTTCTACAAGAAAGCAGTCTGCGTAGGTGCAGAAAAAAATGTTTCGGTGCACAAACGGAATCATTGGACATATTTCGGGACAGCCTAGTTATTCTAGCGCAGGATCGAGTTAAAAAAAAGGAGATCGCGGCTGGAAAGGAATACTAAGCGAATAAGCTCCTGGGAACATTTAACAGGTCTATGCGGGGGGGGGGGGGGGGGGTCGTTTCCCGAAGTGAAAAGTTGCCATAACACATGCATATGCTACCCATGCCATGCGACGTATATGCCATTCATGCAAAATGGATAGAAATGACGGTTCTGCTTACAAGGACAAACGAGCGATAAAGGGCCCGTTGTTTTACCTCATTGGAGAGAGAGAGAGAGATAAATGCTAAGGCATGGAGCGGTTAACCAGAGGATATCTTCAGTTGGTTGCCCTGTACTGGGAAAAAGAAAGGAGTACGGAAATCTTGGTTGTATACTAGGAGGTGTAAAGGGTCAACCTGGGACAGTTATAACGAAATAGTTTTTAGAAGAGTTTAGCAGTAGCCGAGATGAAGCAAATGAAATGTCGAAAGCGATGATGAGAGGAGGCGAGCTACGCTCCCTGCAGCACTCTCCTGCTGCCTCTACCAGCACCCACATGGTGACGTTCTTCTTTCGTCACGACTGCAGCCGCCGCCAGTTACCGCCACTTTTCGCTTCCTTCTTTTCTTACTGCGCGGAACATTTCCCGAGTCGGTTCTCCGCAAGCTGCGTTTCGTAAGAATCATCGGCACACTCCGCACCCCGTATCACAGACCTCGCAGCGTGCGAGGTCTTTGGCACCGAAGAAAACATTGACCACCTGCTGTGCCACTGTCCAAGATATGCCCCAGAGAGACAAGAACTTGTCAAAGCTTTTCAAAAACTGGACAATCGGCCACTTTCTGTGCAAGTGCTGCTGGAACACCGCCCCCATCGCCCGTCGGCCCATAAAGCGGTGAAGGCGCTTTTGTGTTTCTTAAGGACGACGGGTTTGTGCGACCATCTGTGACTTTTAATGCAATTTCTGTAAGACCTCACGCGTCAGTGAACTCGCCGCAATTTCCTTCTTTCCTTCCCTCCTCTCTCTCCCTGTGATCTTTGTTCTCCCCTTTCCCATTCCCCCGGTGTAGGGTAGCCAACCGGACGTTATTCTGGTTAACCTCCGTGCCTTCTACTTTTCTCTTCCCTCCTCCCTCCGTATCACTTGCAGCGCGCAGCGACAGGACACACCGAGACACACGTCACGTGCACGCAGCGCGCTGTCTTTTAGACGAATCTTTATTCGACGATCGGCCATTTATACACCAATGAGAAGGCACTCTTATCGGCAATTACAACACTCCCCTCCAAGTACCCCCCTTGCCTCTTTCCGTCCTCCCCAGGTGGTAGCCACCGAGAGGGCAGCTAGGTTGTACCCTCTTCTACTGAATACAACGTCTTCGCCCACCTTCTCCCATTATCTTGAGCTGCTTCCGTACCACGTCACCCTTATGAGTTAAGCTGTCCACGAACCGTCCCGTCTCTCTTTCGAAGCGTACTCCTCCTTGCTATCCCCCGGTATCCGCCGCAGACACTTCGTTAGGCCACATCCCACCGTTCACCTGTTCTCTGCAGTACGCTCATCGCGTTGGTCGTAGTTCCGCGCAACCGCTTACCTGGTGATGAATCCGAAGAGCTCCTTGACCTCGACCGAGACCGCCAGGGAGTCGAACTCGGTCGGGTCATAGGACCTGCGCCGCGTGGTGTTATATGTATCAATACGAGAACGCTTAAAAGCGTCGAAACTAACGTAACTTAAACGAATGTATCATCAACATCATATCAAAGAAATCGCTTGATGTGACCCATTAGGTAGAGCTATATATTGATTAGAAATCATTGGCCGAGGCTTTAGTATGGAAACCGAGCTTTATAACCGGTTACGAAGCACTAAATTTGACTGTACTGTACAGGTTCCACCAACACATGCACATTGAATGGTTCGAAGTTTATTTTTAGTAATTCGCAGTGCTAATATATCTAACATAGTAAATGCTGCATCGAGCGGCACCAAAGTACAAGACTATAAAGGGACTAAGCAAGAATTTTGAGAGCAATGGTTGGCATTCCATAATCGCTAGACTTAAACCGCGAGAACAAGACAATGAAAGTAGCAAATCGAAATTAGTATTCGTCCATGTCTGCCTTCCTGTCCTCGACTTGTCTTTTTGTTCTGGTTTTTTGCCTTTGAGTCTCGTATACTTGCGCAATGGGTCCACTTACAATACTTTAAAAAAAAACGTTGAGAAAGTGCAGATACGAAATATAAGAGCATGTTAAATGGCACAACAAAAAATACGAGCAGGTATGAAAAACATAAGCAGCCAAACAAAAGTGGACAACGGGCATCACCCAAGACTGCGAAATGGGAGAACAGCAAAGTTTCAGGGCACACCGCTCAAAACAAGATTAATCTAAGATGAGAGCATTAAACAAAACAACAGCCGGGATGAGGCACTTGCAAGTTATTGTGGTGAGAATGAGAAATAGAAAGGAGGAGCTTATGTTCGAACGACGAAAACAGACGACAGGGTTTTGACGAAAGAGTTAGAGAACTGCAAACTACAGTTGTAGAGAAAACTGGCTGATCAAACATGATTTCTTCGAACCTTATGAAGCACTATATTCGTAGATGATGATCACGTTTGTCACACGAGTGGTGTTCGTTGTTTTCATCTCCGAGGAGAGCATTGAATCAGCGACATGGTTATGTCAGGGATAAGTAGCAGGAAACGTGTTACATTTATTTGCAAGAATGGGTAACTAGGCAAATAAATGTAGAGAGCGAGCCAGAAACGTCTCGTCTCTTTCAAATCATCCTCGCGTCTGCCGTTCACGGCCACTCTCGTAGTACCCCTCGTAGAAGAGATGGTTGTGCATTTGCTAGGAGATTAGCCCTCGGGCGGTTGCCGAAAGCCCCCGGGGCGTCGCAGACGCTGTGACATAGTCCACTGTCCCAAGGCCGTCGACAAACAGTTTCCGACCCTCGCGGAATTCGAACGACGTTGCCTGATGTCGCCCGCAACTTCTTCACCGATACTGAGTTTTCTTCTCGTTTCGGGACGGCTCCCGAACGGTCGACCAATATCCCTCGAGGCCTCTGCGAACTCTCCCTTTCGCTGGTGTAGTGGTAGCTCCTGGAATGTTTCTCCGCCGCACACACGCGCACGCACAAAATGACGTCGTTGACCGCTGCCACATGTGCAAGTTTTCCGGCGGCCTCCAGTGCCGAAGGGCGGCTTGTGCGATGATGGTGATGCCCACTGCAGGGCATAGGCCAAAAATCGTGTGTTTATGGGGGGGGGGGGGGGGGAGGCCGCGGAGTGATCATTTAGACCGTATACGAAACTAAGAACGAAACGGCAACATCTAACCGGAAACAGACAAGATAACTAAATTAAAATTGGCTAAAGCAACGAAGGAAGGAACGAAGGAAGAAGAAGAAGTAGGAAAGACAGTAAAATTAAGACGGCAGACGGCGGGATCAGAGAATGAAGCTTTCCATCGCAGTGTAAGCAGTTCTATGAGTGCGCTGAAAATTTGTGGCACCAACAAAGGCCAAGAAAGAAACAAAGAAAAAAATATGCATGCTCAGAGACAATCCGACGTATTGGCAGCTCTATAGGTACACCATTAAGAGTCAGATCGGTGTCAAATTAAAAAAAAAAAGACCAATCGGCACCCTTCTACGGCGATCACGTGTTCGTCCTCGTCTTCGTCCTCGGCGTCATCCTCATCGTCGTCCTCGTCCTCGTCATCCACATGCCGATGCGTGGCTCCTTCCTCGGACGCCGCCGCCATCAGTCCCGGTACGGCCTGCGGCTTGGCCTGCTTCCGGAACGGGTTCAGCATGGACGCCAGCAGGCCCGGCTTGCCCCCGCCCGCCTGGCCCTGCGAGAACGCCTTTTGTGTGCTGGTGCAAATGGCAACCTATGCAATGCTGATTCGAGGTGCCCCTTCAAGGAGCCACCTCAAATTCTAAGAATCTAAGAGAAAACATACGTCGGCATATATTAGTAAATTGCGGTTCTGCAATACCAAGAATGTCACCTTTGCATTGAAACGAGACACGCTAAAGCAAAAAAAAAAAAGTACGCGACAGTGAAAGACGGGTCGCGACGACGCCTTCAAGTGCCCGCACCAAGCCATCGTGACGTCATGGATTTTGACGGCCTCTCCTCGGGCCTATAGTTAAGTCTTAATCGGCGAAGATGGTTTACATCGTAATATAAAGGAGTCAAATACTGAACTTGGCAAGTTTGGAAAAAGTCTTATTGAACCACAATGGCTTAAATAAGAAAAAAATATATCTATACTTTGAGATCTCTGACGTCGCACTGACGTAACAGCCGGGTGTTCTGTCTCGAAGCTCAATCAATGGTACTTTTACATTCATTTCCTTTTCTAATAATCGACCTCCAACGAAGGATTTGACGAAGATAGAGTTTGATGAGTTAAGATAGATACCAGTACTGATAACAGTGTTGATCACAGTGCTGCAGACTTGTACGTAACGAATGACGTGTAATTAATTACTTTAATCAGTTAGATTTCTTGTATTTGTTTTTGATTTCAAGTTTACTTTTATTTTACTCGGTAATAGTCACTGTAATCCTGTTACACGTAGCCAGTTACTTTATTAGCGGAACAAGCTTTGACAGGAGACGCCGCATTTTAGCAGTTGAATTTGGTGGGAACTAAAGCAGGACACCTGCGTTTCTCCTACGCGGCAGCCTCGAGGATGCGCCTGTTTCGATGGGCCAACCCGAATTTCGCACACCTCTCCTGGAGGCGCTCTTAAGCGGCATCCATAGGAGCATGCGTAAGAGTTGCACCTCTGAGCGCAGTTTATGATTCCTCTCCCACAGACAAGCTTTTTCTGTCCGTTAACCGCACCTCTTCCTGTCTGTCTGCATGATACCTGACTCACATACACTTTTATTTTGCGATTGTAACACAACCAGCATTTTGAGAGCCGAATGGTGAACAATTATATCTTTAATTACACGGCAGATTTAGCCACCTTTTTCGAGGAACGTGAACTTCTGTTGGGGTCGCTTATAAACCCTCGGTCTTAAGTCCAATTGGCCGAGCGCGTATAGAGGGAGCAGGCAAACGCTCCAGCCGATGTTGGCCGACGAATTGAACCGGAGTGGCTATGACCCTACACCGATGGCCAATCCGCAGTTGTTGCCGGCAAGTCACCCACGGATATCTTATTTTTCTTAGTTTTTCCCTGGCATGAGCGTCTTCTCCGAGCTGCGACAACAATGAAACGCTACGCTTCATGAAAGACCCAGACGCGAGCATCGATCGTGACCCTGAGCAGACAGGAACTCTTGCGCAAGGTGTTCATACGCTACAGCACCATCATTCCTTCCAGCGCGCACATCGAGTTAGTTTACACATTCGCTGCTGGTGTCCTTACAAGAAAGGAAAGGAAGATTTATTTATTTATTTATTTATTTATTTATTTATTTATTTATTTATTTATTTATTTATTTCAAATGCCTTCCGGGCCCAATGATTGGGTATGTGGAGCTTCAAAATACTACATGGTATAGACAGCATACAACTATACAAATCATAAGAACAATTTGTTAATGATTATACAGTGAAAAATCAAGCGTACGTAAAGTTGGGAATGCTCAGTGCAAAAAGACACGAAGAGGAAAAACGCAGACAAGAAGTTAATTAATGTAGGAAAGGCGCTTGTTTAGGTAGTGACGGAGTTGTTTTTTTTTTTTCTTGGCTTCAGCAACCAGGATATCTGGAAGGTTGTTACACAAGCGGATGACACGTGGAAGGGTCGACAAAAATTTGGAAAAAAAAAGAAAGCAACGATTAGCGAAGTTAAACAATGCGTGAAGCGCTGCAATGACGCACTGATAGAGCCAGGCCAGCTCGTTTTGTTGTACTCGTGCAATATCACTAAAAGTTAAAGTAACGTGAGAGTAATCGATTAAGTTTTAGTAATTATTCAGCTACTTTCGTGGGGCAGTAATTGGTGACTGTAATCAGTTCCATTTTTGATTGAAGTAATTGCAATCGGTTACTTCTTTCCTGTAACGTGTACGAGTCTGCCCTACCGTTCTCGGACTATATCTTAATTATTCTGCACTCTTCCGGGACGAATAAAATTTAAATAAACATTTCTTTTTCTTTTCGTTCAGAAGATCGAAGGGACACTACGAGAAGAAAGTCTGAACAGAGCTTGACAGCCTTACAAAATCCTTTTGCGATTATGCTTCATTCGTAAACTCGGCCTAGCATAGCGTGGCCTAGCACAGCGACGACGATACTTTGTATAAACCTCCTGAAGGACACAGGAAGTGCAAGCGGGCGACACATCCGGGAAGTGTCTCGTGTTATGGCGAGTGACTCGAAAGCCGGCATCGCCGATCCGTGCCAAATGCGCGCCATCTGCCGCTTGAGACGCCGCGTCCATCCAGCGTCGAGCGCAGCTGCTTTCCTGCACGCCCCCGACGCCACTCTAGCATCCTCACACTCCTCCGCAGCCTCCTTCACTACTCGTTCCCCTCGCACCTCCTCACACTCCTTCTATACACCCTTACCTCCGGTTTTGGGTTCGAAAAGCGCGCGTCTCGGTCGTGGCTGCGCATGGCTGTAAGCGCAGCTGAGCGCATACGCAGCCGCGCACCCTTCCTTAGAGGTAATCTGCCACGTGTGCGAAGAGCGCTTGTGTCTCGTCCTTGTTCCTTTGCGGATGCATGTGTTAGCGCTGTTACAATTTTCAAATCAAGTGCGAAGAGTGGCCGTGCCGAGAAGGGCCTGGCATCATGTAAGCTGCCTTCCCGCGCATTCAGTATTGAAGGTTGCCTAATCTCGAGTTTCGGCGATACGGTGGAGTGAGAGGCAGACGGAGCGTTCACTCCCCGCTGCCGGCGCTTTTCGTGATAGCTTCGTCCCAGTGCGGGCGACGCTATCAGCCCCATGGGGAGGAGTGCACGCGAAAGCGTGCACTCCGCTTAATTCGTACCGCCTACGTATCGCCTACGTGAAGATATCATCGAAGTGGCATGATACCGTATCATTCGTCGCCGACTCCCAAATTCATCAAAATGGATTGTTTTCTCATTCAAATGTGTTGTTTTTTTCTCGATTGCCCGACAATTCGGAAAATTCTGCGGCCCCTTCCCGCGTAAGAAAATTCGACCGGCGACTGTACTTATATGCACAAAAGGTCGAATTTCAATACAGCGAAATTTCGATATAACGGAACAAATTGCCGATTTTTGCCTACTTCGTCATATCGAGGTTTAACAGTACAAAAAAGACACCTTGAAATCCGTGTCGTAGCACTGACGTAACAGCCCTGGCGCCCCGGCGCGAAATAAAAAAAAAGACTGAACTTTTACCATCATTTCTCTTCTAATAACCAACCTATCACTGCGAAATTAACTAAAGTAATTTTTTTAATTACTTCAATAGTTAGAAATTATTCAGTGTCTCTCTTTAGTTGCGTTTTAAGGCATACTGTCGCACAATCTTTGCGAGTATGTTGCATATACTTCGTTCTATGAAGGTGTTAGCAAATTTCAGCTGTGTTTGTTCGGTGTCCGATTGTGTAGATGCAAATGTTGGTGCTTACGTGTCAACGGCGCACACCCGGTCTACGTGCCACCCGCACCAGCTGTATGATGTCCATGGTACAAGACACCCGACGTGCACCACCTATCCAGGAGTTCTTGCTTAGACAGTTAGTTAGCCTTCGCAGTGACCGGCATGCTGACTTCAACCACGTGGATTCAAGATGGCGCTCGCTATTCAGCCTCACTGGATTTCCGGCACGATGAAATGTTGCATTCATCTATCTAAAGTTAGTCTATTACAATGTCTCACAATGAATCGTGCGTAAAATAAAGTTATTTCTCCCTCTGTCTCTTTGTAGATTCGTACGACTGTCGGGTGGATGAAAACTTTCCTTTCACGATGCTTCCTCTATCTCGCGCTTTCTTTTTCGCGAAACTGATTTGCTGTGCCGATGTTGCAAATAATTTACCTCTTGTAAGCTATAGTGCCTATGTTGGAATAAGTTCTCTTTAGCAACTACTTTAGACACCTGTCGCGGGTAGTTTTCCTGGCCGAATAATTCGACGACTGGTGCAACTTGAACCGCAAGTGCTTTGTGTTGCACCGTGCGTATCTTTGTGTTATGCTCAAAAGCAAGAGAGACACCAATGCAAGTAATGAATCGCGCAAGGAAAGTCTAAAACTACAAGCAGACTTTTCTGCAAGACAAGTGTGCTATGCGACGAAGCGCAAACGTCAGGGGCGACGAAACAAGACGTTGCAAGGTAATGGTGTCAATCTCTGGATAAACGTCTTACCGATTGCGAAGGCCGAAAGCAAGCAAGCAAGCAAGAAAGAAAGAAAGAAAGAAAGAAAGAAAGAAAGAAAGAAAGAAAGAAAGAAAGAAAGAAAGAAAGAAAGTGAACACAAACTTTCGAATCTTTAATAGCACATAAAAAGCTTGAAATCAAGCATTTATACGCCTATTTCGGGAACCGAAGCGATCGAGGGAGGTGTAGCTCGCGTGAACGCATGAAAGGTCCGATATAAGACCCCTACGTGGTGTCTGTAACTTGAGTTAGCGTTCGTGACACATGCCTACATTGCACTCACTGTGCCAGCAGTTCGGCCTTCGCGTTGGAGACCCGTTATTATTATGGCGCACTTTTTCAGCAAATGAGGTTATTAAAATTCGATCCATTATATATCTTCACTATCAACATCATGTGACAAAAGTCTAGCATAAGCAGTGACCAGGGTGACCAGGTGAATCCGGGCCAATAAGCGGATAGCTCCTTTCGGAGCAAGAAAACCTAAATAAGCGGCGGGGTTTTTCTAAACATGGCCTGAAACACGCGAAAGTATTCATATGAATAATCTAACTGTTTCACATTATAAACATTTTTATAGCATTATCTTAGAAGTATGGGAAAGGCCTTTGCCCTGCAGTGGGCGTAACCAGGCTGATCATGATGATGATGGTTATGATGATGATGATGATGATGATGATGATGATGATCCTACAGGCGAGGTACTAGGGCAAGGTGTAACCGACGCCTCTTCCTACCTCACCAAACCAGTTTACATCAGACCCTCCACGCAACGTCGCGCTTGTTAGTGACGAAAAAGTCTTCTTAAGCTTCTACGATTGATTTCGGAACATCAGGGTTTCAAACATTTTATTTTTCTCTTATGAGGAACGAGATACACGAATTTATAATTATAAAATGTGTCTACTCTATCTTGTCAGGAGTAAATTCTAAAGAAAAAGTTTCATTACGGACACATTAAAAATGTGCGAAGGAGACTAAGCTGTAAGAAAGTAAGAATCTCCTAGGCAATAAAATAGTCCCTTTATTCCGCACAGCGATTATTTGTTGCGAAATTGCACCGCCGACTACTAGTGATTACAGTGATTTTATTATTATGGAACTGATGAACAATTGTGTCTACCTTTATCTGTATTACTCAGCAATTCCGGCAGCTTTCTTTTTGTTTTCGTCGTAGCCGATGTACCGCCAAGTCGCACTAACGCGCAAACAGATAATTCACAGTTCCAGTGAACTCGAACAAATATCCAAGGATAAAAATGGCCCGCTAAATTTATAACGGAAAACTGATTAATTAGCGTGCGGCCGAGGGCGGCAAAAATACCTCCTTTGGCAGCATTTTCGTAAGATTGAAGAGCACTACAATAACCAAATTATGGCTCACACGGAAAACCTAACGCTGAAGTCTTTCATTTTCTTACTTGCAAGCTAAAAGCAGACAACAGTTTTACAAGAGCATTTGGTGATAACTAAACGTAAGCACGCTTCCTGTATACTCGTTCTTTTTTAGTAGCCCGTGGCATATACACACAGGCTGTTTTCTTTAGACCATGCATAAAGATTTTTTTATAAGAAAGTTATGTGCAGTGAACGTGACGTCAGCGCAGCGGTGTTCCTAGGCGAGACCCGCATACTTTCCGCTAATAACGTTAGCTTCAGAGCACTCATTAACATTAATTAATTAATATTTTATTAGTGCATGGGATCGGTTGTTTGAATGGGAAGTGTGGAGGCAGTCACATTTTAACGCACCCTCATTTCTTTAAATATTGAAAATCGCACCTAATTCGAGACATTCATCACCAAATTTAAATCGGTGAATCCGGGCAATAACGTAAACAAGCGCACTGGGAGGACAGACAAAATGCTGACCCGCTATCGTATCAGGCGAGAACACCACGCGTCGCGAGACAAAAAAAAAAAAAAACCGCGACACAAAGTTTGAAACTGAACATCTCGGCCAACGGTGGCAGCTACTGATACGCCTGGCAAACATCGGCGGCTGTATGCCGCGTCAGGATTTGCCACCACATGCCATCATTCATACTTCATGCCGTCAGAAGTAGCAGTAGGTCGCACTCGGTACCGATACTGCCTCGATTGAGCTACGAAATTCGATGATGAATACCGCAAATTAGGTGCAATTTTCAAAATTTTAAATAAGATGGACGTGTATGAAGATGCGACTGCCTCCAAGTCTGCCACTCAAACAACTGCTCCCAAGGAAACAATATATGAGAAAGTTAATTCATGAATTTTTGTTGCTAGTTTTTTTCAAGCTCACGCCAAAGTATGCCTGCCTCACCCAGGAACTTTTCAGCAAAAAGTTCGCCGTCCTTATAGCTGTTTTGTATTTAAAAAACTGTACAGTCAAAAAAAAAAAAAAGAACACTCTGTGCAACACAAATCTACTAATTCACCTGGATAAGAGTTCGACACCACTGCATGAGAAATCATGACGCATTCTCGACCAATTACCAAAACTTCACTAATCACCTTGCTTTAGCGCACGTATTGCAATTTACGAATGGAAGCTAGTGAGTTCACAATAAGGCACATCCACTTGGAACGAATTTTGAAACAATATATATATAGCACCAGTTTTGACATAAGCGCCCTCGAACTTGAGGTCAAAAAACGCATCGTTGTTCCACTTACTTTTTTAACAAAATGCCTTTTTATACGTTGAAGCTCAACAATAAATGGAACACCAGTGCATTTCGTCGCACACTCTGACGTTTATTTCTAGAAAATGGTACAATTCTCAGAATTCATTCCAAGTGGATGTGACTCAATTGCGAACTCACAGCTACAATTCGTTAATTGCGATATCTGCCGTAAAGTAATTAGTTTAAAAATGAATCACCTAACTTTCGGTAATTATAGTAGAGTATTTATTTCTACTTCTCATTGTAATTATGGCCGCCTCTCAGAGTATCGCAGCTAAAAAAGTTGAATTTTGCTACATATGCATATGCCAAAGGCGATTAAAAAAATTATTAGATTATAAAAAACTACATGCACGCTTCATACATGAAACCCCTGATAGCAGTGCCTAAGATCGTATTTCGCATAAGTCATTATCATTTTTAAACAAAATTCCGAAAATTTATTCATACTTCTGTGACTATCACGCATTCGCGCAAGTGAACTAATGCGAGTGTACTGCAAAGGGCTAACGGGTCTCTCGCGAACCATGCTGCTAAGGAACTAAACGGCGTGCCCTTACCTTTGTCGATGCCTGGCCTTCTTCTTTTGGCATAGCTGATACCGATCGGATCAAGAAACCTCGGGCTCGTAAACGACAGCAAAATCTTCCTGGTACAGCCTATCTCCAAGTTGTAAACAACCCGTTGCCTAGGCGACAGATGGTTCGCGGAACATCGCCGAAAGCAAGTGTCGCTGTTGAATAGCACCGTTTATAGTCCACCATGTAGTCCGCTGTTCCTAGCAAACATGTTACTGTGGTTCGTAAAATACACCCCATTCATTTGGAGGGAACACGCACGAATTATTTCCGAGAAGAAATACGTTAACCATCAAAAACATGGCGCCTCGCGCTCTCATGCTTGTTGACGTCAGTTGAGAGTCGGCGTAACGTCACGGTTGACGCGGACGGCGCGAGCGTGGGCGGCGTTGTCCGCACCCTGCCCGCATCTTCGTGTTCCGAAACCCGTTACGATCGCTCCGCGTACCGCAAAGCCGCAAATGTCTGACATATGTGTGGCGAAGCGGGCTGCTGTTTGGTTACTTCGATCGCGTAGTAACGCGCGTTCGTGAGCCGAATTTAGGTGCAGTGCATTCACGGTGGCATCCAGACACGTCAGCAAAATCTACAGTGCGAGGATGGATTGACTGGGACCATTTCTGAGCACATCGCTGCCGGCCCGACTGATCGAGGTGCATCGGAAACATGGATTTCGCGAGGTCTGTTTTCGGAGGTAACTCCACTGAAGGCTACAGTCGAAAAAACACAGAAGGTAAGCAGACTGCAGGTTGTCTCGGCGACTGATTGAAATGTTGTGATTGCAATGAAAACGGGGTGCCGACGTATTAAGTCGGAATACAGTTCGACTGCCTGCCTAGACCGCGGGCTCACTGGTAAACGCTGCGTGACCGGCATCAGCGATGTGCAGCACGCTGTCGCTTACGCGTTTTGACTACAAAATGAAGAAGATCAGTTTGACTTATTGCGCCGTATACAATAACTGCGGTTTAATCTTTACTTACCCTATACGAGGCAGACTGAGTCAGTAGCGCGCGCGCAAGTGAATTATTTATTGAGAGCGATTCCGATGGCCTTTCGTTTCCATCCGATCAGATGTGGCTTTTGATGGTTCGGTGCCTTTTCAGTGATACACCCAAAGTGCATTAAGCAATGTAAAACTGCACACGTGCCACTTCTACAGTTGTTTCTTTAGAGTCTTGCGGTGAGTGAACTCACTTTCTCTCTCAGGATATGCTTTATCCCGATATGTGAAAAACAAACTGAGCCATATCACTGCGTCTTCAAATTTGCGCCATTCAGTTTTATCCTAGTTCGCAAGTTTATAAACACCAAGTGACCACAGATGAGAACGGATATTCATGCTCTAGACCATGGATATTTATCACCATTGGCACAGAAGTCGTATAGGGAAACTGATCATAATCCTCACATATTCGTGATGTTATTTAGCTAGCAATTGCCTCTTTGTATGCCTTTACTGTGAGTATTCAACCCTGCAGTAAAAACAGAACATATAATGCTGACCATTTTTATAGCTAGTGGTGCAATAAAAAGCTATGTATAAGTAAGGTCCACATGTCTAAGTACTTAACACAGACCAATGAATGACTGCCGTATGTGTCTAGAATAGCTGCCCCCAGTGTGCCTTAAAACGTAGTTGAAAAGTTTCCTTGGAATCTATCGTCCAAGCAAGCTGAGCTGCACAGTGCAGGCCAGATCACGTCTGTATTGAGATGCACTGACATTTCAATGACTTTAAAATAATTTTGAAGTGAATAAGATTGCAAACTTGGGAAACAATGCGAGCAACGAAGCAGCTGTCGCGTCTGGCAGGGAACAGCTGGCCTTCAAAGATGTGTCAGCCCGAATGCCAGACACCTTTCTGAGCTAGATATCAGATCCTCTCATTTCCTCTCTGCCGGAATGTGTGCACACAGTCATCAGCAACCAGCATGCTGGCAGTAGCCACGGACTCTCGTTCTGCAGCTGAGTACGCCACGAGGAGCCAAGCTTGCGGCTCATAATGTATTGCAGAATGTTGCACTGTTTGCGGATCTTATTTGGATACAATCGTTTCTTCAACACTGGAATCGCGCCAGGTACAGTGAAATTTTGTTGGAAGTCTAAGACAGTCAAATTTTTCCTCAGTGGGACCACATCCTTAAACTTGCTTCAGCATCCACCAATCATTTCAGCTTGCCCCAACCACCATTTTCATCTACGCTGTCCAAGCAGGCATGTGAAATCGAGAGCCTTTTCAGACGAACAGAGCAGGATTCCTTGTCAGGGGCTGACAACACTCAAGAACCATTAGACAGTGTGTCAGCTCATCTTCAGATTTATGTTATATCCTGTGCACACGCACTGCATGCTGCATGGCACGAACACTCTTGAGCACCTCCTCTTTCTCTTCTTTGCATGCCGCTCCATGCAGCAGACAGCGCTACTTGAAATCAAACGCTTCAGAAAGACACACTTTATTTGTTGCTCCTCATAATTATCTATACGCTATTCATTTTCTTAAGCCTTACCTAACAGTGTATATCGATAGTTATTTACAGTGGTCAAGCAAGGAATGTCAGGCTGGAGCGAACATTTTAACAAGGGAACTTGTCTTCTTCAGTGGATTTCAAGGCAAGTTCCCTTGCTGAAACATTGGCTCAAGCCTGACACATCTCTTGTTTGACCATTGATGACCAATTTATCTTCATCTTTTTGCGAACCTCTGTCTTGTTCATATACTGTCTCGTTTTGAATTTCTTTTAATGGAATGCAGTCATCTGTGAACAGTCGTATTTTAGGTGGAATGCATTTTACATTGTCGTTAATGAAAACTAAAAACGAGAAAAGGCTATATCCTTGAGGACAGATCTTTAAAAATCCCTTATTGCACCAGTGAAGTGTCATAATTTGTATCAATAGTAATGACTGTTTGATGCCTGCATATAAAGTACGCCTCTATCCAATGGAGCAGCAAATTGTTTTTGACAATCAGTTTTAATTTTAACCGTAATTTCAGGTGTGGCACGCAATCAAAGGTTTTCTCGAAGTCTAGAAATATTTTATCAGTTTGGCTATGCCTCTCTAGTGGGGCCACAAATTCATGCACAGTTTGCAATAGCTGATTACTGTTGGCGTTCCACAACAAAAACCAGGCGGACACTTAGCTGTATGTGCATTATTTTCAATTAAAACTGAGATATATAATAGCCCACTATGTTCATATGAGATTGTTGTATATAGAAATTGCAGGGCATGTAGGATTACCAATGGGGCAGGCAACAAATATGATAAAATAGATAAGATAAAACAATTTTGTTGAAAGATTTCTTGATGAAAGCAGGGCTTATCTTGTTTTGAAGAAGAGAATGTATGTGATGCTTTTTGTGCAACGTTCTCATCACGCCTCTACCAGCCATCACTGTACCTGGACTGGGCCGGTGCGGTGTAAACATTTCTTTTACTCTTTTCTATTCTTTTCATATAATCCACCATTCACAGCTGGCCGACACAAGTGAACTTGGGCGAGTCGATTTGAATGCGTAATTGTGAATAGCCCCGAAAACAAAGGACAATGAAAAAGGCTCTGAGGAATACTTTTTGTTTTCAAAAAGTGCTGGAAATTTAAACCTGAAAATATCTTGTCGTAGGTGCGCCTGTTTTCCAGTGCTCAAAGATACCAAGGTGTTATGAAGCACAGGGATTAGTTCATGAGAACAGTTGCTGAGGCATACCACATACACCCCCAACAGATTTTTGCATCAGTGCTCTGTTTGTATCACACTAGAAGAGTGAACTTGATATATTTTTTACATCTTGGAGCTAAGAAATCATGCCAGTCTTGGTTTTATCTATTGGTTATCTTGCCTTGTTCTTTCTTCTGGTAGTTTCTCACGCAGTGTTTGCATGCAGCATATTCATGTGACCATGGCTTGTATATAAGGGGACATGCTTGCAGTTCGTTAAAAGTCTCAACTGGTAGTGTGCATTTGTGCATCTGTATTTTTTTCATTGTTCTGTATTGTTTTTTCCATTTACAATTACGTGTGGAATCGTACTCTCAAGTTATTACTTGCAAAAGGTGTTCTACTCTGTAGCTTCTGGTTTGCGTTTCATTCGTCTACGAGGGTGTAAGGGTGAGCGACTGGCCACTGCTGAGTTCCGAGCAGAGAGGAGGGAGAGGCAAGCCGAACCAGTGCACATCCGGGACCTCATGTCCACAAAAGCATGACCAGCTTGTTACACAAAGATGTAGTGGTACACACAAGCTGCCAACCATTTATCAGGCATGGACATGTTTTTAGTTTAGAAGTGTAGAAGTATAGGCCAGTTGACACAACATTGTCAAGGATAAATTAGCACCAACGGACAGGACACAGAAATAGAAAGAACCACATGTGCGCCAACTAGCAACTCAGTTGTGAGTTAACACACATATTGTTCTGTCACGTGCGTTTGCTGTCTGTGACCTGCAGCTACAGGCATTTGCCGAAACAGCAACAAGGCAGGTGAAGACAAAGTAAGGTATACATGCATGAGTACCGATGCACGTTCCTGTGCTCAAGTGTGTACCAGTTACGTCATCCTCATCTGATTTTGCACTCTATTGTCAAATATCAGATATCGATGTTCACCAAGCAGCGAAAGTTTCCCTGCAGATGCTGACACCTGAGCAGATCTCTTCCCCAAAGTTGTTTGTCTGTCTTCTCCTTTTCTTTTTCTAAACTGCACTGATCTGCTTTAAAAGCCAGCAAATGTGAATTAACTGAAAGCACTGTGTGAATATGTAGCAAGCCAACCGGAAATTTTAGATTAGCTTAAATGAAATGAAGCGTTGAAATATTGTGAGCTCCCCCTGTAACAAAAGAAAGCAAGGTACGCTATATCTATGCATCACTGATGGGTGACTTAACTACTTTTCCATTCTCTCTTTCTCACGGATGCATGGACGTGGCTTCACAGTTCAAGCTGCAAGAATTTTTGCTCTGTGCTCCGGAAAACAATTGACGGCTACTTGCAATACCTGTGAAGGAAAAGTCCCTGCGCTTGAAGAGTGACAGTCTTGAAAAACACTGGTGTTGGCAGAGTATAAGAACCGGAAGATGCTGCAAAGATCGAACACCATTCACAACTGTGCCTCCGCTACTATAGCGCATTCTTTTATTCATTTCATTTCGCGGTTGTGCCACACCTGGTCAGATTCCATGCTTTGACTGATCCTTTACAAAATTTTTGTTTGCTTGCAGAATAACAACCTTAGTTGCACTGCCAAGCAATAAGATCTTTTATTCTTCTCAGTGTGTTCGCAGAAACAGCTGCCTTTTGCCATCTGCTTTGCTTTTGTGCCGGGTACAATTATAGGCACTAAAATGTGCGCTCCCAAGTCTGCACATAGAAAACATGTCAGTTAGGAGCAGACTTAGAAGCATCATGCAGCATTTGGGCTGCACGACAAGATGTTGTTTGCAAGCCAGCTCAGAAGGCAGAGTTACCGAAACTGTTATGGACATTAAGAAATACAAGCCAGGTGAGAGAGCAGTGAGCAAGTCTTTTTCTTAGTATTAGTGACTCTGACTGAATCTGTTTTTTATTCCTACTTTTTTTTCCTTGCTTTTTTTGTGAATGTCCTAGTCACAGGTTGAGGGTAACTTGTTAGCACAGAAGTGCGGAGTGCTGACTGCACTTGGACTGTAAAAAGAAAACATAGGGAAGGCTGTGAAAAGTATTTACCGAGTCCCTTGTCACAGGGAAAAATAACAGGGATAACAGCAACTGTGTTCGACTGCACTGCTAGCATGATATGGCATCACAACACAGCCAATAACCAGACATGCTGTAGCCCGAGAACTTGGCACCTGAGCCTGAATCACAAGCCACATTTACGTGGCTTGGTGACATATTGTTGTGGCGAAATTGGTTTTGCTTGTGCGAATCTCATATTAAACTGCCACCTTCACTAGGTAGCTGCTGCGAGGTCATTGTGTGCTAGGCACAGATAAATTAAAATGTGGTTGCAGCTTTCTGGAAAGTGTGCATATGTAAGTCATGTTTGGCGTAATAGTTCTGTGGAAACCCGCAAGGTGGAGAGTTTCCTTTGTAGCACTTAGCTACGTTTGGGTGGATGTCTCATTTTCCATTTATTAAGTAAGTCGCATTTAAATCACTTGTAAATCAACTGCAGCCAGGGACTAAAATATTAATTATCTGAGTTTTCAGATGGGTGTGAGCAGTTCTTGTCATACAAGCTGCTTGCCTTGCCATAAGCTAGGACGCGCTGATATGCGAAATCTTGAAGTGTCACCACCGCGGTGCCATGTCGCAGCTACGTAAATATAGCTACACCAATGTGAGATGCACTGAAGAAGGTGAAAACTAAAATCAACACTAGCTTCATGTATCTCTAGCTTCATGCGTTCACGTATGCATTTGTATATGCATGTACATGGCGCATCAGTGCTTTTGGTGTTCTGCTGCTGACTGTGAGGCTGTGGATTCGGTTCCCACCTGTGACAGCTGCACTTTTATGGGAACCAAATGCAAACAATGAAAGAAAAGTTGCATATTAACCCTTGAAGGATGAGACATGAAAATGCCTGAAGTAGATGTTAATTTTCTGACAAAAATCACTGAGAACAAGGATATTCAACAGAAAGAAAAGTTTTTTTTTTTGTTTTTTTGGCAGATACTTTTTCAGTAGTAGATTCGTTGCCTGTGGGAAACACCAGGCAAAGCATTAAAAGCGAGCTTTGCCCCCATGCCACCTATGGCTTCATGGGGATCTTGTGCAGACAGTTCTCATCAAGTGTGAAACAGAGATGTACATTGCATTTCCTCTATATTACATGTTTGAAACTGCAGCAGAAGATTTTGCATCAATCTTTGTGTTTTGCATCGGTCTCTGACCATTGTTTCAAAAGAATGCAAGTTCACGTGCCTAACTTTTTTGTTCTTTCTCATCCTGTATTCCCAGTCTAATCCAACAAACGTCGCTTGCTACCTGTTGTTCAGTGTAGGCCCAAAGCCACTTAGCCAGAACCTCTGTACTTAAAGCAAAAGCTCGGCAAGAAAAAAATACTTTTTTTGGTTTGTTGCCTGTGGACAACACTTATCCATAAAGCATTAAAGAAACATGTGGTCAAAATTAATCCAGAACCCTCTACCACGGCATCTCCAATGTTGTTTCAGGACGTTAAAACACTACAAATCGTGCATTTATGCTTTTTGTGTTGATAGTGTGTGTATGTCGTGTGACCAAGTCACATTACGTGCACACATAACTGCATCTTCCTCGGAGCTTAGTTACCACCCTCACAACTTTGCAGTGGAGACACTGTCTGAGGATGAAGAGGATGTGCGTTGTGGTGGAAGTGACTGCGGGGGTGGAGATTCGATCAGCGCCAATCTGTTTGGCGGTGGCTCGGCCCAGGGCTACAGTCCAGCACCTGGAGGACCATTCTCGGCGCTCACTCCGTCCATGTGGCCTCAGGACCTGCTTGCCTCGCTTGCCCAGGTAACCGCCATGTTGGCTGTGTCACTAGCTCCCTCTGTGTACCTTGTGCTACCCCCAACCGTAGAGAAAGATGCTTTTGCAAACAATGACGAAACTCATCCCAACGGATCATTTGCCTAGTTGTAAAGCTAGCTTTCCTATTCGTAGTTAATGGCCGTGCAGTCTATAAATCACTGTGTGTGTGCTATGTGTATGAAATGTAGGAAATCTAGATGTGGCTTTCACTATAAAATCTCATTGAAACAGGCTATTGCTGGCCTGCACAATTAGCACTTCGTCTTCATTTGAACAACGATCGTTGCCACCGTTAGCCGGGTAAATTTGCAGAGCATCAAAGCACGTTTATGAATTGGGAAAGACATCTATTTGCAACTTTCAAATGTAAAGCGATAACAGTGGAGGGTGATTCTGAAGGCCGGGCCTGAATAGTATAAAAATATTTATTAGCTTTGGTCCTTTCTGTTTACATCTGCCAACATCTGTAATCAATCATCCTTTTGTTGACGTAATAAGCCTCTCATGGTAAGAGCCAGGCAACATTGTAATAAAGGGGCGCTGAACCACCCTGTGGCCTTGGTGAAATAACATAGACCACGGGTAGCATACGCAGGTGTGAACATCTCGGCTAAGTTTTGCTGTCGCACATGGAGCTCATGAGCGGAGCGTGAAGTCACCTTTCTCTCAAAAGCTCTCTTTCAAACAGAATCCGGCTCCTCACTCTCTTCTGGACGCTTGTATTCGTAATAAAGCGGATTCCCAGGTGTGGCTGCTATGCACATAGCTATGCATGTAGCTGCGGTCAGGCACATAGTGTAGATACTGTGGCTCACTGAGGACAACCACATTTGGCTGGCATTTAGCATGACGTAGGCGCCAAAATTTGAAGTAGTGGCGTCTACATTAGCATCCAAAATAAAATTTGAGCTGCGTACCGCGGTGACATTTAGAAGGTGGAGCATTGTGGGCACACCCGACTACATTGTAGCCTTTGCTCTGCAAGGCATTGAAGAAGAAATGGGAGCACAGTGAAGGCCGTGTTTGATTGCCAATAACTCCGCTTCTGCTTAACGCATTGAAGTACTCCTTGCGGCAAAGTATTTCTGAAATAGCCTATTTTCTCTTCAAATGCCGTTCTCCACTTTGATGAAAAATGGTTCAAGGCCCCTTTAAGCACATAAAAAGACAAATAGGGAGCATATGTTTTTGTTCGCAATTAGAAAAATCTACTTGAATATAAAGTTCGCTACAATTAACTAAGGTTGGTAACATGCATGACATACCAGTTGCTTTCTCATACTGAAAAGATGTCAGTTCTGCCGTGAACCAACTCGGCAATGTATGCTAATGTTGATATGATGGAATTCTATTGATTCAACGTGCCATTTCATTCTATAATGTCTGATAGTCCTAAAATACAGCCAAATGCATGTTGAGCACATCTTTTAATCATCAGATAACTTGAACAATCAGCATCAGATAACTTGAAACAATATTGCTTGTCCTGTTGGTATATAATTAATGCAACTTGACTGATTTGGGGTCTCCTTCTTCTCTTTCTTTCTTTTCAATGTGGGCGATGAATGCTATGTGCGCCTTTGACATTCTACTTCTTATACTTGTCTCAGACTGCCTGCAAGCTTCACAGAGAAGACCAGATGCTAAAATTAAATTAAGTTTGAGTGCTTTGGAGCATTATGATCTGTGCACAATGAGTTCGCATCTCAGCTCTCACTGTCTCTAGTAGAAGCGTTCTAGCACTCATTGCCATAATGAATGTTGGCTTATTGTAAACTCAACCTTCCGCTCAGTTCCTAGCCTCAAAAATATATTGTTATGCAGCAAAGTTTCCAGTTTTTCTGGCTGCCAAGGTTACTATAATAGCCGCAGGCCCTTTTTTTCAGTGTGTTTCTCTTTCCAGCTAGCAACATCACATACGTAAACCTCCTTACATATTTTTTTCTTTTGTTTGTGTTTGTGCAGTGTCTGACAGACATTCTTGCCCACTGACAAGCACAATTAGCTCTTGAAAACCTGTAATACAGCACTGAACATTTTCTTCTGGCATGCTCTTTACTGGACGGTCACAGCACATTTGACTGCCCTCTGACTTGATGGCCAAACTTCTTGGTCAATGGTGCTTCTGTATCTCAGATGAAGCTTCCCTCAGTTCTGTACTCAAGCCAGCTTGGTGAAGGTTGAGCATCTCTCACATGCTGGACATGTGAGCAAACGATTGTTGTGAGCCTCTCATGTTAAAAACAGAACAAGCAAGCAGTTGAGCTGCTCAGTATTGCAGTGTGCCGTTGTTCATCTTTTACGGGGACTGACGGTGCACACCATCCTCTCCAGCCTGAAGACACTGGCTGCCACCACGACTGCCGCTTTGATGAGTTTGGCTTCAGGATAGAGGACGAAGGTGAGGCTCCATGTGCTTTTGATATGCCTATACCTCTTGTATATATATATACACACGTATAAGTTGAGGACGGCAGAAAACTAGGTGGGGGTGATGAAATTATGAAATATGCAGGCGCAAGTTGGAATCGGCTATAGCGCAAGACAAGGGTAATTGGAGATCGCGGGGATAGGGCATAACAATAGGCTGACGAAGACGATGATGATACGTCTTGTAAGCTACGTTCCAGGGTAAAAATCCACAAGACCTTTATGAGTGTGTAATGGGAATGTTTAAGTGCTAGGGCTGTGATGTGGGCTGGTCAGGTGAACAGTGGAATGACGACAATGGCATCATGATGACTGAATGACGAGAATCGGATGACAACGAATCTGTGATGACAATAGCTTGAGATGGCAGGACAACGATGGCGCATGGCTGGCGGCACGTAACCAGCGGTACATACCCATGGGCACTGTAACCTGTACTGTCTCCAGTATCTGCCCACCACTGCGGTTGGTGCCAGCAGCGGAAAACTCAGCTACAAGCTAAGAAAAGAAAATCCTTTAAAAGAAAGATGTGAGCTCCCCTGACCTCTCAGAGCTAAACAATACTGACCACGCAGTCATACACTACGAACACCACTTCATGAACTGCAAATTTTACCAGAACTGCACGTTACACATGAAGCTGGCACGTTTTGCTGTGCAGAGCTGTAACATACTTGGTAATCAAGTATTCAGCGTCCACAATGTTGCAGTCAGTTGAACTTTAAGTTATATTCTTTAAGAGAAATACAGAGCTCAGATTTGGGCATAGAGAGAGTTGAGTAATTTAAAATGAGATTTGCAAAATTTTGAGATTGCTTGTTAGCATCATCACAATTTACTTCAAGATATTGGCTAATGCAAGGTCCATGTCAAGCATGGTTTCTCATGGTGTGTATTTCAATGCAGCACACCTTTTCCTCTTTCTAAACAGCTCTTAACTGTATTACGCATCAGTCAATGAAGTGCCATCATGATTTCAGAAAAACACTAAATTGGGCAAGTTGGCACAGGTTGACTGTATCTAACTGCAGCGAAAAAGAACAAAGCAATATTATAAGATTGTGCACGTCTCCTTCTTCTACTTGAGCTTTGTCTATTTGCACTGCATTTAAACATGGTCATCATGATGTATTTGTTGTTGTGCTGTCATTGTCAGCGTACTGCCATCATCGTGCACTGTTGTGCCATTAACTCCTGTGTGCAGTACAT